>NC_082690.1:63814149-64121423 GCF_949987515.2 Delphinus delphis | reverse complement strand
GAGATCAAGGAAGTAAGAGGCCAAGATGCTGATTAGGACATTGGTTAACTAGATGTTGTCAGGGCAGTTGGATACTTGCCAAAGTCCTAGATAAATGGGAGAGTTAGCGATAGGAGATAGATGAAAGGAATGAGGGAGGAAGAGGGCAGTTGAGTAGGATGTAATGGAGTTTTACAAGTGGATGGAAGGACAGCTATGGGGAACTCAGAGAATGTCTGCCCCCATTGGCTTTTCATGTGAGATTATGGTAGAATGAAAGGAACGCTCTTGAGAGACTTCCAGCCAAGTGATATTCTGAGGGAGAATTAAAATCATTTGAGGCCTGGAAGAGATAAGAATGTAGGCTTTCCATAAGCCTCAGTAAGAAGAAGGGGATCAGTAGGGGTGGGGGAAAGCGGAGGAATGTGAAGATACTAAGATGTAAGGAAATAAGCAAGCATATGGGGGAGGACCACAGGCTAAACAGCCAGGACTTTGGCCTTCAACTTGTCCAAAGAGTGAGGGAGAGGGCATTGTCATTCAGGCGCAAGATGCCCAAAGAAATGACCTTTGGTGCTGTTGTCAGATTGTGTTTCAGATGCAGCGATTGCTGGAGACCAATTGTAACACAGACCCTGGTTCCCCTTGGAGTATCAGATTCACCTGGGAGCCTAACTTCTGGACCAAGCAGCTGGCTTCCCTTGGTGAGCCCAGGGCCTACTCTGTGGGCCTGTGCATGATTGCTAAGAACACATATAGACCAACTGCTTAGCTTACTGGCTAGATCAGCATATGCCCAAGAGAAAGCACTCCCTGAGACTGCCAGAGCAAACCTGAATGACTGGGGGTGATGAGGGTAGGGTTGGGGTGGGGGTGGGGAGAGTTGATAGCGTAAATAGCAATGGCAGTACAGGACTTTTGTAACAGGACCCGCTGAGATCTGAGCTTCCTATTCTGCATGAATGTCCCTCTTCCCTTGTTTTCATTGCTAGAAGAGGAGACAAGACAGTGGCCCTACTCTCCAGAATGCTGTATGGCAGTGCACATGTGTGTGGGCACAAACAGAGATATTTCAGCGACACAGAGAGGAGACAGACAGACAGTGTCACACATGTCCTTTGGAGTTGAGATATGAGCAGATAATTCATGACCTTGTGCGTTTTTCTTCCCTGCTGCAATAACTTGCTGGCATTCAGTCTTTAGGCAGAATGTAGACAACTTGAAGTTGTGCCTGTGTTGACAACCTAATGGTAGGTTTGTTAAACTAATGGCCAACTGCTACCTTCATCCGGGATGTTATTCTCAGTGAAAGTGTTTTGAACTTAACAGAGCGATAAATGATATATTTAGGTTTATTTTTGCTTCCCTTACCCTTTTGATTTAATTCAACAGACCTTTGGTGAGCACCTGCTCTGAGTCAGGCCCCACCCTGGCCACCAAGTGACCAAAGGTGAATAAAACACACCTCCTGCCCTCAAGACACTTGGTCTTCCCCAAATAAGCCTCAGATGAGCTGAAGGGGCCGTTAGCCTGAAACAGCAATGGATATCATCTACTCATGTATGAGGGCCCAGGGGCCTCAGTCCGCAGCACTGGCGCCTGGCATTGGCCCTGGTGTTAGAGCTTCCCCACTCTCTTCCATCCTACTTGCCCAACACACAGTTCCCCAGAACCGTATTTGAAGACTTGCTCGTTTGTCCTGGGGATGAATCTCCTTTGCCACTCCTTCTTTCCCCCAGTGTTGATTTTTTTTGGTCTGAGTCTCTCTTGGGCTATTCTGTTAAAAAAGAAGTAGGTGCTCTTTGAGGGAGCCCGTGGTTTCTCTAGTGATATAGAGTCAGGACTGAGCATCTGGTAAAAGCTGAGCTAATTTCTAAGTGTCCCAGGCCCCAAAAGCAGGTCTATATAGGTCCAATTGCTGGAAGCATTCTAGACTGAGTCTTGGGGATCAGGGGTTGAATTTCTTAATCTCTGCATCTGGTACAAGTTTTTTTGAATGCTATCCTTTGGTCCCAGGAGTGGGAGGTAGCAGAGGGGGAACAACTGCAGATTACCTTTGGAAACACTCTCTATTTTGAATTCTTAGGCTGTATAACTACTGAGGGTGGACAACTGTCCCCAGCAGATACTCCTGCGTATGGAAGCTTACAGGGACCGTCATCTTTTTATCAAAGCCACCAGTCCCCAGGGGCTCAGCAGGAGACTCTCAGCCATCCCTCACGCAAGTTCCAGCCTCCAGCACTGTGTTCCTCCTCTGTGTGCTGCTCCCACTGCTCCCCAGTCTCGCCCTCCCTCAAAGGCCAGGTCCCGCCGCCCAGCATACACCCAGCCCACAGCTTTAGGCAGCCCTCCGAGACGGTGCCCCAACAGCTGAGGTCACTGCAGTGCTCCCCGCTGCTGCCCAGGGAAAAAGAACTGCCTTGCCGTCCTCATCCACCAAAGCTACTTCAACCCTGGCTGGAAACCCAGCCCCCTGCGGAGCAAGAGCGCACATCCCAGCGGCTGGGGCAGCAGCTGACTTCCCAGCCCGTGTGCATCGTCCCCCCGCAGGATGTTCAGCAAGGAACCCACGCCCCACCCACCTTTCAGACACCGTCTGTCCAGGTGCAGTTGGGCCACCACCAGAAGCTGAAGCTCAGCCACTTTCAGCAGCAGCCGCCGCCTCCGACCCAACAGCAGCCACCCCCACCTCTCCCTCCATCCCAGCATCTGGCTTCTAGTCAGCACGAGAGCCTTCCTGGGCCTGCCTGTTCCCAGAATGTGGACATAATGCACCACAAGTTTGAGCTGGAGGAAATGCAGAAGGACCTGGAGCTTCTCCTTCAGGCTCAACAGCCCAGCCTGCAGCTGAGTCAGGCCAAATCGCCTCAGCATCTTCAGCAAACCATCGTGGGGCAGATCAACTACATTGTGAGGCAGCCGGCACCCGTCCAGTCCCAGAGCCAGGAGGACACAGTGCAGGTGAGCCTCAGGGTGGCATGAACACATATTCTCCCTAGGACAGTGCAGGAAACACAGCCTCCCAGTCACAGGGTGGCACAAGAGCACAGTTTCTTCATTTTAGGGTGGCCTTGAACTCAGCCCTCACAATTCAAGACTGCGCTGGGCTCCACCTCGCATCTCAGGAAACCTCCAGAGAACGGAGTACTTAGCCCCAACATAGATCTGGGTTTCATACTGTCCAGAGTGGCCTGGCTTAGCCCTGTCCTCCTGGGTGACACTAGGGACCTTGTCCATGAATGGAACTTCCTGAGCTGTGCTGGATTCTAGCTAGCGCCAGGGCAGAAGGGAGGCTGTCTCTTGCCTTTGTAACCTCACTTGCCTTGCTGTAACTTGTGTATCCCAGACAGGGGGAAGGGCAGTGAAGGTGTGCCCTACATGCTAGTGGACAGCAACTTCATAACACTTCATAACACTAAGACAGAGACTTAGAGTTTATTCCAAGCCTACTAAGCTAGGAATGTTTTATATACACTATGTCATTTGTCCTATCAACAATGTTGTTATGCAGGCATTACCATCTGTTTTTCTAGGTGCAGAAGTGGAGGTCAGAGCAGGCAAGCAGCTTGCCTAGAGATCCTAAAACGTTGAGTGGTAGAGCCAAGACTTGGATCCGGGGCTGCTGACTCTGAAATGCCACAGAGGAGGCCCTGTTCTCTCCCTAGGGGGATTATGAAGGCTGCTCCTCTCTCTTCTCAGCTAAGAGACAATTGAAGAGGCGCAGTTTGCGCCTCTGGGATTTTTGCAGCACTCCACATCTTCATCCTTAACTCCTGCTTTTCTTTGTCCCCAGAGCTTCCTGTTCCAGCCCCTTCCTCCTCCCCTCTCACTTTTTTCATAGTGGTGTCTCCTTTAAACATGTAACCACATTTATATCTTCAAAGCAGCTCTACAGACTTTTACTTTATTACAAAATATAAGGCCTCACATTTATGCTTCAGCACTGACAGCTTCAGATCATGCTTCAGATGTCTTCCTCTGAGGCTCAGTTCCTTTGAGGGGATATGGAATAATCCTTATGATGGCAGAGAAGGGTCTAGGGTTTATAGAGGACCATAAACTCTTTAAATGTAAGTCAAAAGTGTTATGATTGCTAAGGTGAATATGACAGAGTTAGCTCATAATTCTTGGTTTGGGTTCTGTCCTAAGATTGTCATATTAGGAAGAATTTAGATAAGACTATCTTTCTTTCTGAAAAAAATTCAAGCAGTTCACAATGTGTAGGTGGTAACAACGGACAGTGCAGGGTGGGCATTAGCCTTTGCTGCTGCTGCTACTCTTTGCAGTAAAACCCACCCAAGTTCTTATTTTCTTCTCCAGGCTACAGATGAGTCCCCAGCATCTGAAGGCCCAAAGCCAATTCTCCCTCTTGACAAGAATACTACTGCTAACTTGCCCCAGGCATCTGGGGAAGAAACTCCTCACAGTGTTCCCCCACTGGACAGCGCCATCCAGCACTCCTCTCCGAATGTGGTGAGAAAGGTACTAACAGAGCCTGCTTTCGCTGACCATACGGGACCCACTGCCTGTCAAGACCCCAGGGACCTGGATGAGGATGATTGGGTGGGGGGAGGAGTGTCCCTGTTCCATCCCTGGATGTTACACAACCCTGACTCATGCCTTCTGTCCTAATGAGTCTGCAAGGTCCTCCTCTGCCCCATTTCCACCCACATACAGTAAAAATGGGAGCAACTGAGCTTCATTTAGAGAGGAAGGGGAAAGGGAAAGAAAGCCAACTTATTGAACCCTCAGTCTGTACCTAGAACTGTGCATGGTGCTTCACAGGGTGGTTTCACTTAACCTTCCCAACAGTACTGTGAGGTGGGCACCCCAATTTTATGGCTAAGGAAACTGAGATCCAGGGTCCTACAGCTAGTACATAAGAGGGCTAAGGTTTATTTAAAATGAGAATCCAAAGCCTGAACTTTCTTCTGTCTGCAATGAATGAAAATGGGGAAAATGTTTTATGTGGTCCCACAATCCAAAGTTCGTTGGCCTTAGAATTTGGATTAATGGAATTTATTGGGTGAGTGCTCTACAGGGATATCCTGCAGAGGTAGCTGAGCATCTAGGGGCACTGGGATCTCTTGGAGATAAGCTATTGGAGCCCTTCCTGTCCATCTACCTACCTGCTGGTGGAAGCGTTCATGGCAATAACCCAGAATCCCATGACTCCTCACCTGTCCTACTCTAACCCCTGCCCTTCATCCCTACCCTGGTCATCCTCCTAGCTGGAACCTCAGTGCTGTGCCGTGCCTTCCCATCAGCACTCCGTGTGTTCCTTGGCCCTGCTCCACTTATCCAATTGCCTTTTCTGGTCTAGTCCCCTCAACCTTCCTGGTACTTCCACTCAGCCCTGTACCTGAAGCTCTGTCAGCTATTCTGTATCCTTCCAGCCTGCACCCTCGGTCCTGCAGCATCCCTTAGGCTATACAACTCCAGTTCCACTAGTTGTTCTGTGTACCTACCCTTCATCATGTTTCTCCCAGTAGCACCATTGCCATATATGTTTTAGATCAGTCTAACTCAATGATACTTGAGAAGAGAATTTTAAAAAGTAAGAGATGGCAAAAATGAAGTGTTAACTTGGAAATCCCTTGAAGTCTGGGCAGGCCTCTGGTACTAATGGCTTTTTGTCTATGCCCATCCTGCCCTATCCTTTTGAAAATTGTCTGGCCTAGAGGCCATAGAGATGCTGTAAATTGGACCTTTGTGGCTCTTAGTGGTTTACATTCTTACACCTGGGGTAGATACCTATCCATCCAACCATCCATCTATCCACCCATTTGTGTATTCACTCAATGTTCAAAAAATATAGGTTAATCTCCTATTATATGCCAAATGGTTTTCTACGTGTCAGACACACACTGGTGAATAAGAGTCTCACACTGGAGCTTATATTCTAGTGGGAGAGATAGTTAAACAAGCAACAACAATAAAGCATGATAAAGTGCTGTGATAGTCATTGGGTTGTATAGAAGAAGCACCTAACTCTGGGAGAAGGGACTGTTCACAGACTTCCTAGAGGACATGATTTTAAGCTGAGATTTGAAGGAGGAGAAGTTAGGCTGGTAAAGGAAGGAAGGGGGAAAGGATAGAATAAATAGTCAAAGGGAATGGCAAGTAGGAAGGTCCAGAAGTGAGAGAAAGCCTGGGGTACTTAGGGGGTTTCAGATGATTTGGCTCGGTAGGAGCATGAGATGTACTGGAGAATGGGCGTGATTGAAACTAGAGTGGTTGGAAGGCCTTGTAAATTATGCTCTGGAGTTGGGATTCAGTCTTGGGGGTTGCGAGGCGTGAATGAAGGATTTCTAGCAAGGAGGGACATGGTTTGAATTAAATTTTAGAAAGGTCACTTTAGTTGTAGTAAGAGAGACCAAAATAGTACAGAGGAGAAATAGGAGAAGTTGAATGAAATCAGGTAATGATGGGAATGATGAGGCAGCAAGAACTTCAAGAGATCAGATCACAGGAGCTTTGGGGCTTGGAGTCTGACTGGCAATGGGAAGTGAGGGAAAGACAGTCCGAGGTGTGTCTTAGCTCACTGAGTTGCCATTCACCTGAGCTGGGAGCATGGGAAGAAAAGCATATTTGGGGGGGAGGAAAACGTTAAGTCTTGAATTGTTGGTGCTCTCCTGTGGAAGTTACATTATAAGATGAATATAAGATGAATGGAAGGCAGCTAGCTTTAGAGGTCAGTAGGAAGCATGGGCACTGCCAGTGCTCAACTGGTAGTGGGAGCCATGCTAAAAATGCTTCTGCTTATTTAATGAGTCTCAGTTCTGCTCCTCTACCCAGTACAGAGGAAAGGAGGTGAGCCACATGCAAGCATGGAGTCCGTGCTGCCTGTGTGGGTGGCCCACAGGGTGCTCTGAGCAGTGAGGGGAGGGGGATGCTGCCCTCCTGTGTGGCTGCAGGGTGGCAGTGGGGTTAAAGAAGATCCTAAGAACTCTAACTTCTCGTTTTGAGCTGCCCCTGGCCGTTAACCTGGGTTCGTGCAGAGGTGTGGAGGGGCAAGTGGCCTGACATTTTTCAGATGCTTTGTAGGCTTCTTTGTGGCTTGGACTCCCAGAAAAAGGAACCTCAAGGTTGCCATCCTGGCCCAGAGGAACCTTTGGGTCTACTTGACTGAGAGGGGTACTGCTTATACACAAAGCTCCTGAAATAAGAAGAAGGGCTTTCTTTTTGAGGGAATTCATTGCCTTGAATCTGGGATCGGGCAGGGTGGGGGTATGAAGGTCAAGGTTACCAAACAACATTTTGAGCATCTTATCATTGATTGATAATACTTTGTATAGCACTTTCTACTTTTTTCATAGGTTTTTACAAGGATTATTCCATTGTATCTCTTTGTTTATCCTAGCAGTACTATGAGGAAGCCACTTTCTTACTCCCCTTTGAAAGATGTGGAAACTGAGACACAGAGAGGTTCAGTGATCACCTAAGAGTTACACAGCCAACGATTGGCAGTGTTAGGACCAGAGCACAGGTTCCTGCCTCAGCCCTGTGTTCAATGATTAGGTTAAATTGCCTCTCTCTGTGCACTGCAGTGGGAGAAGTAGGACTCCATGGGGTCTCTCACCTGCTGGATTTTCCTATCTTTATACTCTCTGAAGTAGCCTGAGGCCTTGCTGGGGAGAGGTCTTAGGACCCAGCCTAGTTTGGTCTTGGCTATCTTTATCTGGTAAAGGCATTTAGCCCCCAGCCGACTCCTCAGCCTGTACTGGCCTGTGAGTGCCGGGGGATGTCAGAAGTCTATCTGAGGCCACAGATGAGAGGAACCTGTGGCTCCAGGCACCACTCTGTGTGTTCCACAGGGACCTAGTCATGCTCAGAGCTGCTCTGTGTCACCACATGGAGGACTTCTGTTACAGCTGAGCAGCTGTGCACAAGTACCTAGGAGCTGGTACTAAATAAGCTGATGGTGAAAACAGATTGCTGCTGAAAATGAGAAGTGAAAGTTCTAGAATGGGTTTTCTAGCGGCTTGAGCTCTGCAGTCTCGGGAACATTTTATCCCACCACCTTCCCTGCCTCCAGCAGGATGTTTTTGTATGAACTTGGACATTTGTTTGGCACTAGCTGTTGCCTATGCTTCTTAATCTTGGTTCAGCCACTCTGAAGAAAGATGATGAAGAAAGACAACTCTGCAACAGAACCCCTTTAAATTCCAAGTGAAACTGGAAGCCGTTTTGATGGCTTCATTTCAAACTTAACTAGTCAACTGCTGAAAAATACACACATTCCTTTCCTCAAAACACTCATGGAGTCAAGGCTGTGCACGTCACAGAGAGCCCTATCTGAACCCCAGTTCACTTGCAAGAGGGACCTCTTTTCTGCTCATAATGTGGCCCCAGATCTTCAACAAAGGACTTTGAGGCCACCAAGATGCTGCTTAAGGCTTGAGAGGAGTCTTTGATGTATTTTCAGAAAATGATACAGAAGTAGTAGGCATTCCTGTGGTCCAGATTATTAAGAGTGATGCAGAAGAGTCAAGGATAATGACTCAGATGAATAGCGTTTATGCCATTATCAAAGCATTTTGATGCCTGAGCTCTTGATTTGATTCTTAAAACTCAGTGAGATTTACATTAACCTCTAGAGGAGGAAATTAAAGCCCAGAGATGGAAAATGATTTGCTTAAATACATACTCTAAACCTTGACATAAGTGAATACTAGGCATCCCGCCTTCACAGTCTCCAAATACACTGCTACGGACCAGGTCATGGGTTCTCAGCCTTAGCAACCTTCTTTTCCTCATAGTCTGCCACTGACAGCAGCGTTTCTCAGAATGTTCCCAGGGCCTGGTGTGGCTTTCTTAGGGCATAGCCTGTGTCCACTTAACATGTGCCGAACTGTACAGAGATGTGCTCTGTCCAACAGAGCTAACACTTCCCAGGTCTGGCTCCCTGAATTTTGTACTCTCTAGGAAGCCTGTCTCCTTCATTCTAACCTGATTTTATTCACAGACCAAACCCAAGATCTTTGTCTGTCTCTTGGTTCATGTGAAAACAGGTTCTTGTTCCTAGGCCGTAAATTTCCTTAACCCAGCCTGGGAAAAATACCTCTGGCCTAAATTTTCCTAGTCTCCAAAATTTGGGTTTTGACAATTCTACTCATTCTGGCTTTTACTTCAGATTTACTGGAATCCACTTATTCTTTTCCTCTTCCTTCCACCTCAGACTCTGGGATCCTCTTTGCTTTTTCCATCTTCTTGTATCATCAGGGCACTGGGCAGTCTTCATTTCTTCTCTCTTCACCAGCAATGATTGTTTTCCCTTTTGACTTTGGTCAGTTAGCAGATACCAACATAGTTACATCTATAGCAATAGCCTTACTTCATACAAGAGTATTTTGTTGAGCTGGAGGGGCACTCACCATCAGCAAGAGCAACTTTCCTATTAAAAATCAACTTGTGAAACCACTTGCAAGAAAAGTTAGTTCCCCCCTCAGCTGTCTGATTCGGCTGTGTCAAGATCTCCTGCTGTTAAACCAGTCTACTTTATCTGAAGCTGTTGAAATTCTCAAATATCTCAAGGATTTAATTCACAAATCGATTTACCTCCATCCTTGTCTCCTTATCTGTTTCTTCAGCCAGGGTGAAGGCCTTCAGTATGTTTCCAAAACATGACACATTGGTGTCTTCTTCTACTGTACATTTACATGGTGATGAGTTTTTGACGAGTTTAACTTCTAGAACAAAAACCTGAAAGCAGAAGTGAGCAGGCAAAGCTTCAGAGCAGCAACAAGAACAGATGTCACTAACCTCACTCGTTATATTCTATATGCGACTATAAGCCTGATCTAGTCAGCATTCTTTTTTTTTTGGCGGTTCGCGGGCCTCTCACTGTTGTGGCCTCTCCCGTTGCGGAGCACAGGCTCCAGACGCACAGGCTCAGTGGCCATGGCTCACGGGCCCAGCCGCTCCGCGGCATGTGGGATCTTCCCAGACCAGGGCACGAACCTGCGTCCCCTGCATCGGCAGGCGGACTCTTAACCACTGCGCCACCAGGGAAGCCCCTAGTCATCATTCTTGATCTAGCAAGCTTAGTTATATGGTTTTCTTTGGAAATTTTTAGTTTTCCTATATTATAGCAGTAAGCAGAGTAAAAGCAGGAAGGCAGAACTTCTATAATGGCAGCTAACAACAGGGGAGAAGACAAGAAACTTCACCTGGAAATGTGCCACGATGTGAAGTCATTCACTGAAAGGACAAGCTAAGCCCTACATTCCTAGAAGTTCCCTAAAGCACCAATGAACTGCAGAACACCCCAGCAATAGAGGTTCATCAAAGTTCTTTTACATCACTAAGAATTGGTCTCATTAGGCATCATGTGCTCTGTTTAGTAAGACAGGGTAGGGTGCAAAGCATTTGAAAAATACTCCCCTTCAAAATAATATTTTAAAGCTAACTGCATTTTGTTATCGAAAGAGATATGTTTCAGATATCTGGAAAATTGACTTCTGTGGAACACCACCCTATCTGTGCCACTTTATCCTCAGCAATATTATCTTTCTGTAACAACCTGAAATTTGTATTAAATTCAGGGTATGTGCACCAAGTGTCTGTTTACTGACTTCTTAATCACATCATACTAGGGCACTAGCTTTCTACCTAATGGCACAAAATCAAGACCAGCCAGCGGATTTCTAAGGCTGGGCCCAGTCTTGGATTCCTTTATAAGCTTGGAAAATTTGGGTAATCACTCTGTGTCTCAATTTCCCTTCCTGTTAAAATGAAAGAACAATGTTTTCTCTGAATTTTGACAACATCTTGTGGCAGTCGTTAGAATGGCAATATAGGCACATTGAACTCCGGAAAAAGATCTGGGTGGTGAGAATGGGGAGAGGAAAGGCAGCAGGTAACAGAGCACAGATCAGCAGGATTAGATGGGTAAAGGACTACATAGGTGACTAGGAGAAAAGGTTGAAAGTCATACAATTCAGACAGGTCACAGGTCAGGCAGGTGGCAAACAGAGATAAAGAGATAAGAGACAAGGAGAACAAAGGGACAGGGACATACAATTTGGGAGGAGAGAAAATTAGGGGCAAGTAAGGAGATACTAGGTCATGGAGGTAAGAGGGAGCTCCCTTCATACGTCAAAGATGACCTGAGCTGATGACCAGTGTATGTTTTTTGCATTTTGGACTTTTCTTCCTCCCTGAACTAGAAAATAATTTATTTTTACTTGCAAACCTCAAAATACTTATTTTCCCTCATGAAATCTGAAGGTTTTATATGTGAAGATGAAGTCAAGGTGCCAGTTAAGCTTGGCGGTGTCAGTGATTGCCCTATACAGACTTTCCAGCTGGCCATACGCTTTCACCTTCTCTCATTTGACCTCTGAACAATCCTGGGTGTTGGAGAGGGCAGGTGGCATCATCTCCATTGACATATGAGCTCCTCCTGTGTGTGAGGCACCAAATGTCAGACAACTTGGTCACATTCCCAAGTCCTTCTCCAACCCTAGTATGTTCTCAAGAAGACTCTTCCTTACAGGCCCTAGAGACTCAGCCTGCTTTCCTGGCCCTGAAAGTTGGCCCTCCCCTTGCCCCTACTCACCTTGTAGCAGGGTAGGATGGAGGGTCTCAACTCCTCTCTTTCTTCCTGTACATGAAATAAGGACCTTTTGTTTTAGTATTTTGTAGCTCTTCACTCCAGAGAGCCAGATGAAGTATCAGAAATAACTAACACACAGCATAATGGGTTCCAGAAATGCCACTGTATTTGCATAGCCTATAGATATGGGACTGGGGCCGGCTTCCTCATAGCAGTCTCTCTGAGTCCCTTCTCAGAATTTCCCTATAGATGTTTCCCAGGTTCTTGTTACTGTTACCAGAGCTTTCTTTACACCACTTACTGATAGCCTTGGCCTCCTTGAGATTGGCTGTAGATATGGACAGGAAAGAGACCAGTCTAGTCTTCAGTATCTTAGGACATGTTACCGACCTCATGCCGTCTGCTAGGTGTTGTGGGAGCAGGTCCAGCAGGCGCAACTCAAAATAAGCTGCAACAGAGTTTCTACAATTCTTCCATGGCTCAAT
The DNA here is from genome assembly GCF_949987515.2 of Delphinus delphis. Lineage (NCBI taxonomy): Eukaryota > Metazoa > Chordata > Mammalia > Artiodactyla > Delphinidae > Delphinus > Delphinus delphis. The sequence goes on along the minus strand of NC_082690.1, from coordinate 64,109,399 downwards.
CTGCATGCCCTCTCTTCTCTATCACTGTATTAACTCACATTTCATGATGTGCAATAAGTGATCAGGAAAGGGGAGTCGGTATCATACAAATGTGATCTCTACCCCTAATCTGGAAAGTTTTGTGTTTGGGGATTTAATCTTGTGCATGTCTTGTGACATACAGCATCTGACTATTATTACTCAGAATGGTCCCAGAGGGATTTTGGTGCTCTTACTGCTTGGCACCAAGGACCTCACTGAGAGTCATCTATGTAGATGAGATGACTGCATTAAATATACATGTCAGATAGGGACAAGGTGAAAGAGTCCAGCTCAAAGGATTAGACAGTCCTATATTACAAAAGGGAATACAATGATCGTTGGTTATTCTTATCCAAAGATAAGGAAATACAGTATATTAGAGAGCTATGTTAGTGCATTACCAGGACAACAAGACGACGCCAAGGGATGCAGGCCAGGGCATGTTTGAGATGGCCCTTGGCCTCTGGCCTCAGTCCCTTAAGCTGGGCTCTATGCCTACTTTATTCCATTTGGTTTGAGCATTCCCCCCCATTGCTTTTTCTCCTCACCTTTCTTATCTTGGGACTTAGACTATACAGCAAATTGAAGGCTTTTTATTGAAGACCATTGAAATACCAAGAAACATATAAAAAGCAAACTTTTCTTTGGAGAAATAAAGGGTATTTAGCTCATCTACTTTTAAAACTAAAAATTAAGAATAGAAAATATAAGCTTTATTAAAGCAGTTAAACAAATAATAAGGGGAAAGCGTTGGGGGAGAAGAAAAAGAGATGAGAAGAAAGAAAAAGAGAGGAGAAGAAGAGAGAAAAGGTCAAGAGAGACAAAGGGCAGGTGAAGGAAGGACAAAGAGATGGAAGAACAGAATGTGGGAGAGATCAGGGAAGGGGGTGAGCACAGAGAGGGGGCAGAGGCAAGCAGACCAGAATGAAGAGTGTGGCTTTGGTGCCAGAGATCTGGATTCTAAATCTATAAAATCCTATGTCAAATATCGTACTTAGTGGCGAATAGTGAAAGGATCCCCCTGAGATTAAGAATGAGAGTAGGATGGCTACTGTCACTACTTCTATTCAACCTCATACTGGAAGTCTTAGCTAGTGGAGTAAGGCAAGAAAACCAAATGTAAGCAAAGGGAGAAATAAAACTCAGTAGTCACAGGCGACATAATTTATATGCACAGAAAATGCCAGAGTGACTTTAGTAAGGTCCCTGGATGCAAGTTCGTGAACACAAACAAAGAGAAATGGAGATTTATAAAATTATGTTTTCAATAACATAAAAAACTGCAGATGCCCTTCTGAGCTTCATTTTTTCTCAGGTATAAAATTAGGGCTACGACAGTAATAGCAATAACAATAATAGCAGCAACAGCAGCTGGGATTTATTGAGTACCTACTGCCAGACATTGCTCTAAATGTTTACATGGATTATTTCTTTTAACCTTCACAACCCTTTAATGTTTGTTGTGAGGATTAAGTGAGGAAATATATGTAAAACACTTAGCAAATTGCCTTGTGTATAATAAATTCTCAATAAATTTTAGCTATATAAAAATAGGCAGGTACTTCCCTGGTGGCGCAGTGGTTGGGAGTCCGCCTGCCAATGCAGGGGACACAGGTTCCAGCCCTGGTCCCGGAGGACCACACATGCCGCGGAGCAGCTGACCCTGTGCGCTGCAACTACTGAGCCTGTGTTCTAGAGCCTGCGCACCACAACTACTGAAGCCCACGTGCCTAGAGCCCGTGCTCTGCAACAAGAAAAGCCACTGCAATGAGAAGCCCACGCACCACAACAAAGGGTAGCCCCCACTCGCTGCAACTAGAGAAAGCCCACGCGCAGCAACGAAGACCCAACACAGCCAAAAATAAATAAATAAATTAATTAATTAATTATTTTAAAAATAGGCATTATTTTAGAGAAACTTATGGACTTAGTTGTTAGTAGAACTAAGCTGCTATTCATTTGGCTTACAATTTGTGGAATAAACAGTCATGCACTGTTGTTGTTTTAAAAAATTGTGAATAGCTCATTTTTTTTTAACATCTTTATTGGAGTGTAATTGCTTTACAATGGTGTGTTAGTTTCTGCTTTATAACAAAGTGAATCAGTTATACATATGTTCCCATATCTCTTCCCTCTTGCGTCTCCTTCCCTCCCACCCTCCCTATTCCACCCCTCTAGGTGGTCACAAAGCACCAAGCTGATCTCCCTGTGCTATGCGGCTGCTTCCCACTAGCTATCTATTTTACGTTTGGTAGTGTATATATGTCCATGTCACTCTCTCGCTTTGTCACAGCTTACCCTTCCCCCTCCCCATATCCTCAAGTCCATGCTCTAGTAGGTCTGTGTCTTTATTCCCGTCTTACCCCTAGGTTCTTCATGACATTTTTTTTTCTAAGATTCCATATATATGTGTTAGCATACGGTATTTGTCTTTCTCTTTCTGACTTACTTCACTCTGTATGACAGACTCTAGGTCCATCCACCTCACTACAAATAACCCAATTTTGTTTCTTTTTATGGCTGAGTAATATTCCATTGTATATATGTGCCACATCTTCTTTATCCATTCATCCGATGATGGACGCTTAGGTTGCTTCCATCTCCTGGCTATTGTAAATAGAGCTGCAATGAACACTGTGGTACACGACTCTTTTTGAATTATGGTTTTCTCAGGGTATATGCCCAGTAGTAGGATTGCCGGGTCATATGGTAGTTCTATTTTTAGTTTTTTAAGGAACCTCCATACTGTCCTCCATAGTGGCTGTACCAATTTACATTCCCACCAGCAGTGCAAGAGGGTTCCCTTTTCTCCACACCCTCTCCAGCATTTACTGTTTCTAGATTTTGTGATGATGGCCATTCTGACCGGTGTGAGATGATGCCTCATTGTAGTTTTGATTTGCATTTCTCTAATGATTAGTGATGTTGAGTATCCTTTCATGTGTTTGTTGGCAATCTGTATATCTTCTTTGGAGAAATGTCTATTTAGGTCTTCTGCCCATTTTTGGATTGGGTTGTTTGTTTTTTTGTTATTGAGCTGCATGAGCTGCTTGTAAAGTTTGGAGATAAATCCTTTGTCAGTTGCTTCATTTGCAAATAGTTTCTCTCATTCTGAGGGTTGTCTTTTGGTCTTGTTTCTGGTTTCCTTTGCTGTGCAAAAGCTTTGAAGTTTCATTAGGTCCCATTTGTTTATTTTTGTTTTTATTTCCATTTCTCTAGGAGGTGGGTCAAAAAGGATCTTGCTGTGATTTATGTCATAGAGTGTTCTGCCTATGTTTTCCTCTAAGAGTTTGATAGTGTCTGGCCTTACATTTAGATCTTTAATCCATTTTGAGCTTAGTGAATAGCTCATTAATTCATTTATTCAGCCAAGCACTGCTCTTGCGTCTAGAAATACAGTGGATAAGCAAAACAGACAAAGTCCACACTCTAATGGAGTTTACAGTTTAGTAGGAGAAATAGATATTAACCAAATGGTATCACAGATTGGGCTATGAGAATAAGGTCCAGGAGTTATGAGAGCGTAAAAGGGGGGAGCTGGTCTGGGTTAGAGCGAAAATTCACGGGTGAGCTGAATTCAGAAGGTAAGTGGAACAGGGGCAGGGCTAGGAGAATGTTCCATGCAGAAGAAGCAGTCTGTCTGAAGAGAGAGGTTGCATGTTTCAGGAACTGAAAAATTGTCTGAGTGGCTGGAGTTCAGAGAATGAGGAGAGAGCTGTTGTATGGACTGTGGCTGCAAAGCAGGACAGGGAAGAGCTCATCAAGGCCTTAGGAGCCTTGTTGAGCGTTTTCTCAGTGGAGCGCAGTACAGTTTTATGCAGAGGACTGATGTGCTCAGATTTGTGTTTTGAAACTATTTCTCCACTGAGGAGACCACTACTGTAGTCTGGAAAAATATGAATGTGTAACCCAGGCTAGCACACCAGCAGCAGAGAGGAATAGTGGGAATATTTGAGAGATGTTTAAGGGGTGGAATTGATGAGGTCTGGTATTAGCTTGGGTGAGGGAGGAAGGATGCTCTACTGTTGTCTTCCTCCTACGATTCAGCTTGAAGAACTGGGTGACTAGGGTGACATTCACTGAGGTGAGGGCTGTCTTTTCTTCACTGTTAATTAGCTTTACTAACTTAATATGGAAACTTGAGAGGGTATTTGAAGTATTTCTTTTCCTGTGGAAATCTGAATGTCTTATTCATGGGAAAAACAATGACAGGTTTATGACACTGATTTTGGAAACTTAGAGATATTTACTCCTTGTTTCCCCTTCAATTTTCAAAAGATGTCAAATTATTATATCTTTTGTCTTAAAAAAAGGCAAGGATATCAAACTTTTAAATTCCTGAATGTTGCATTTAGAACAGGTCTTCCCACCGTCTCCCCTCCATCAAATCTCTTTCTCCAACATGAAAAACTGAAATAGATTCAGTGCAGTATCTATGTCTTTAACTTCTTTTTATCAAGCTTTTAAGTCTCTTCTGCCTAGGTCACCAAGCAGTTAGAAACGAGAAAGGAATTATGGGGGTTGGAATATTATTGTCTCATCCAATGATTGTCCAGATCGTCCATATTAAGATTTAGCTGCTCTGATGTTCTCTGCATCTGGTTTAGAATGTCTTTGGCAGGTATAGCAGGGCTAGAAAAGACCTTCACATCTCTTGGTCAAAGTCTTCAATCTGATGCTGGTGGTGCTGGAGTTGATCTGAACAAGGCTGTGAGAAGGCTCTGGAGTTTGACCCAGGTTACCCAGGACTGACTGGGGCTCCCCAAGCCTTGGCACTATCTCAGAGAATGTCTGCAGCAGATCAGGGTTTGAGCCTTCTGAACTTCCTCCCATTTTTATGTAGCAGAAACTATCCTGTAGGACCCCCAGAAGGGAAGAGAGGCCACTAGTGCTGTAGTCAGAGGGGAATGTGAAGTGGGAGGGTAGTCCTACAGTCTGACCCTTTGCTTAGGTACTGGAAAGGGGGTGAAGGATGTGGCTGATAGTGTGTGTGTGTACGTGTGAGTGTGTACCACCCTCAGGTCAGGTGGTAGGCTGTCCCTCTCTCTCTCCCTCTCTTTGTCTGTCAGTCTGTCTCTCTCTCTTTCTCACACACACACACACACACACACACACACATGCACACACGCATGCACACTAGTGTCCTCAGCCGTGCCTGCCTCTGTGTCATAGCCCACCAACCTCCTTGGTGTAGGGCAATGGAAATAGGACTTCTTGTGCTGTCTGCGTTCCCTGCAGCTATGAGACTCTGAGGCAGAGTGAGATCTGAGCATGGAACTCTTGTGGGCTGCATCTGCCCTCTCCCTCCCACCATTCCTAGCTAACAGCCTGACTGTCCCCTGTCTTCTTCGCTCCTGCAGCACTCCACTTCTGTGAGCATCATGGGCTTTTCCAACACACTGGAGATGGAACTGTCATCTACCAGGCTGGCGAGGACCTTAGAGCCACAGATCCAGAGTGCGAGCAGCCTGACAGCTGCCCCACCCCAGGTGGTACCAAGCCTGCTGAGTGGCCCCTCACCAACAGTGTCCAGCCTGGTGGGCGGTCAGAACCAGGCTATGCCCAGCCTGACAGCCAGTCACCTGCCGACCATGCCCAACCTTGTGTGTGGCACACCCCACTGCATGCCCAACCTGATGAGTGATCCCTCCCAGGCCATCACAAGCCTGGCAAATGATCACTCTCAGACTGGGCCCAGCCTGATGTCTGGTCCCACCCACACTGTACCAAGCCTGGCAACTTGTCCTTTGCAGAGCGTGCCTCCGGCTTCTAACATGCAGTCGGAAACCGGATCCAGCTGCAGTCCTGGCTCTGGCCGAAATGCAGGGAGCCTGCGCCCTGGGGATGGGGCTGACCCCTCCCTGGGGAATGCCTTGTGTAAGGTAGGTCTTGGGGAGATGCCATTCAACTTCCTCTGCTCATCGCTGGGCAAAAGGGTAGCCCCTGAAGGCTTTATTCTGGCCTTAGCTTAACAGCTCTGTGACCACCAACAGGAAAAACGTCTGATTTCTTTGATTCTTGTTGGCCTTTCACTTTTGAAAGATGGAAAGTGAGGATTCTACCCGCTTCACTGACTCTCTGGGACAAGGCCCCACAGCCCCTGGTCCGGACACTTCCAAGGATTTGGCTATCCCCTCAGAACTGGAGGAGCCAATTAACCTCTCTGTGAAAAAACCTGCACTGGTCCCAGTGGTCAGCAAATCCGTGGCCCTGCAGCAGTACCGGAGCCCAGAAGGTGAGACTCAGCAGCCTGCCTTTTGTGCTGACCACACGCTTGAGCAGATGGGCTCAGCACTGCCGTGAGACAGAGGTCAGCAGAGCTGCTCTGAGCCTGAGGGAGCAGTGTTTCTCTCGGGCTAAATTCACTTCTCCCCCAGAACTGACTTATTGATGTCTGTTCTGTTTCCCTCACTGTAGCCATGACTGATCCAGGCATGGCCAGAAATCAGCCTCCTTGTAAAATTCCCCATGCAGAATTTCGGGGGTCTGGGTTATAGGTAAAGGGAAGCAGGAAAAGCACATTCCAGAAGGGCTAGCCTTGGCAAAATATTTTAGGGGAAAGAGCATGTTGGACTTTGGAGTGTGATAGATCTAAGTTAGCAGACCTGCTCTATCTCTTTATGTTTGAACCTGGGCAAGGTTTGAACCTAACCTTTCTGAGTTAGTTTCTTTCTCTGTAAATGGGGCTAATCATAGCTACTTCATAGGCTATTGGGACAAATAACTACAGTGAAATCATTTGATGACTTACTCTGTAGTAACAAGAATTTGCCTTGCACCTGGCATTAATGTAGATTTGTGCCTCACAGTAAAGGGAATGTGGACTGGTGGAGGTTGGCTCTGATTCTCTTCTGAGCTACCCACACCCCTTCTCAAATGCGGCTAGGCTAAGGCTCCTTCCTTCTGGAGAAAGTGAGGGAGTTGGGAAGTAGCAACTGCCTAGTGAGCATTGGGGGCCTTCTCATTTCAGTGTATGATTCATAAATGTTTAGTCTGTAATGATCAGTCTATTTCCTACATAATTAATAGATGAAAATGAAGCAATCTTTCTGTTTTTTTCCTCATACTGGTTCTTCTTAACTACACAATAATGTAACCCCGAATTTTAAGCACTTAAATTTTTGAACCCTGCTTGCCCGTGGAAAGTGCTCAGGACAGTGCCTGGTGCCGAGTGGGCGCTCAGTAAATGCTAGTGTCCTCCTCTTTCCCCACACTGCTCCCTGCCCATCACCACAGACTGCACTTCTCAGGGGAGGGTTCCTGGGAGCCTCTTGCCCCTGGAGGGTGAGCTGGATTCTCAGGCTGTGCTGAAAAGGCAGGGGTTGGACAGAATGACTCCTTAGAGCAGGTGACACCAGTGTATGTATGGGGAACAAGTGATTCCTGAGCTCATTTTGAAGGTGAGAAGCTGGCCCCTTGGCACCTGACCGAGCCCTCACCCCCAGGCAGCCTCTGAGTGTTACCTGTGTTTATCTTTTTAAAAGAAAGTGGCCTTCTTGCCCTCTCAGGAGGGGGAGATATGGTAGGATTGTCACCACTATCAGTGATTACAGTGTTGGTAACAATGGTGTGACAGGTGTGTGGCCAAAGCATGAGTAGCAGATATGAGTAGAAGGTGTGGGTGACAGGGTGTGTTATCATACGTGTATTTGTTTGTCTTTTGCCTTAGAGTGTGAGAATTTTGAACAAGGAGCCCTAGACCTGGGTACAAAAGGGAACCAGAGCATCAGGTAACAGACGCTGGGCCCACCCTCCCTCTCTCGCCCTCCAACCTCATGTCCTGGGAGGTTGGCACAGGAAGTGAGCATCCTTGATGACTTAACTAGAAGCAGACGTTTGCCTGCAGCTGTCTTCTTCAACCCCCAGACCCTGGGGTCGGGTGTGTGGTTGGGCGTCTGGGATGGTTGTGGGAGGATGTCCTGGCTCCTGCGGCGTGAGGCACGCAGTCTGTGTGCAGTCCTCCCTCTTCGGGGACCCCCCTTCTTTGATCAAAGGGCTCCCAGAGGTTGGCAGGACCCGGCCAGGCAGAGCTGGTAGCAGGGTGGAATAGGGGCCTGTAGAGGGTTGGACTGAGGAGATCTTGAGCAGCAATTCAGTTGTAGGATCATGGATGAGCCTGACTTAGAGGTTGGGGCCAGAGGAGGCTCCCACCGAGACCCAGGGATGTCGTTCTTGCCCTAGACCCTTCAATAGTGAGCCCAAGATTCCCTATGTGCGACTGGAGCGGCTCAAGATCTGTGCTGCCTCCTCAGGAGAGATGCCTGTGTTCAAGCTGAAGCCACAGAAGAATGAGCAGGATGGGAGCTTCCTGCTGATCATTGAATGTGGTACTGAGTCCTCCAGCATGTCCATTAAGGTACCACTTTTCTCTGCCTTCTCCTTGAACCTTGGCCCAGCCTAGGAGCCTCTCTTTCCTCTCTGCTACTGGGAGAATTCTGGCTCTGGCATTGTTCTGAGTCTCTGAATGGGGCTGTAGCTTGGCCAGACCTTGTACCCTGCTACAAGTGGTCTGTGAGCTGCGCACTAGGAGTGAGCTGTCCTGGTGTTCCAGGGGCTTGGCTGTCTTGGGGTCCTGGAATAAGTCGGTACCCAGGGCTTGTCATCTTTCCTCTCCCTCCCTCCACAACTTGGTGCTGTGCCCTGACTGCTCAGACTCACTTCTTCCCCAAGGTCAGCCAGGACCACCTGTCTGATGCCATCCAGGCCCCAAACCTGGGGGGTAGAAAGGTCACTGTCACATCTCTGGCTGGGCAGCGGCCACCAGAAGTGGAGAGTGCATCTCCTGAAGAACACAGGCTCATTCCTCGACCCCCTGGAGCCAAGAAGGGACCCCCAGTACCAATAGAGAATGAGGATTTCTGTGCTGTGTGCCTCAACGGGGGAGAGTTGCTGTGCTGTGACCGCTGCCCCAAAGTGTACCACCTTTCCTGCCACTTGCCAGCCTTGCTCAGCTTCCCAGGGTGAGTCATGCCAACTGCAGGCCAGGCCCACAGAGCTCCCTCAGGTGGGCTTCCTCCCTTCTCTGGGCCTGCATGAATTACGGGTCTGTGACTTCGTGGCGCTATAGCTGTGTGTCTTCTGCACACAGACAGGTGGATGCTTCCCTTCCTCCTCTGTTCCCAGCTTCCTCCTGTCCAGATTTGTCCCTCTACCCCTCTCCCAGCCTCTTGTAACTCCTAGTTTTCTGGATTCACTAAATCCTGAGTTACTAAATTTCTTTCAAGCTTGTGGCTAGGAAGCCGTTCTCTACAGGGCAGGGCTAGGGACTCAGTTTCTCATGTCACCACCCCCCAAGCTTGTCTTGGGATAGTGGGACAAGGGAGGGGGCTCTGGGCGATGTGCTGAGGGCTAACTTGGCCTCACTTGCCTCTTCAGGGGAGATTGGGTGTGTACCTTGTGCCGCAGCCTGAGCCAGCCTGAGATGGAGTACGACTGCGAGAACGCCCGCTATAACCAGCCTGGAGTGCGGGCCCCTCCTGGCCTGAGCGCGTATGACCAGAAGGTAGGGAGGGGTCTCTGGGGCAGCCTGCCTGTGCCCATGGGAGCTGAGTCTTTTCTGGGGAGGCGAGAGGCCTCTCTGGATACCTGTCTTTTGGGCTGTGCCTATGGGGGCTCACTACGATTTTTCTTCTGCCAGCTGTTTTCCTCTGGCCTGGGAGGCTGAACTGTGCCTTAGTATAGCGACTCGTACCCTGTGGGACAGAGCCATCAGGGTCGCTATCGTTAGTCCTTACTGAGGTGGGGCCAGAACAAAGTAACACGGTTGCCAACTCTGCTTTCTGCAGAAGTGTGAGAAGCTGGTACTGTCCTTGTGCTGCAACAGCCTCAGCCTGCCCTTCCACGAGCCTGTCAGCCCGCTGGTAAGGAAAGCCTCGCTGCTTCTGCCGGCTACTGGACTTGCTGCTCAGAGCGCCCTGGGCCTGGAGCAGATCATGGCGGTGCCCAGGGTGGGCTCAGAGCGTGGCCACTGGAAGCAGGAGTAATTTGTGCATGGCGTAGGGGACCCAGGGGCCATGGCCACTACAGCCCCCCAACCAACAGCTGCTGCTGCGTCAGACCTGACTTGACATGTAAACCACTCCTCCTTTTCCCTCTCTCTTTGTCTTTTCCCTCCACACGTTTCTTCTTGCTGCCTTTGTCTTGTGTTCTATTATTTCCATTCCAACTCATTCTCTATCTCTCCTTCCTTCTTATCCTTCGCTTTTTCCTCTACTTCTCTCTTCCTATTTGCTTCCCCTTCTCTCCTCCCGCAAGGCCCGGCATTACTACCAGATTATCAAGAGACCCATGGACCTGTCGATCATCCGGAGGAAGCTGCAAAAGAAGGACCCAGCCCACTACACCACCCCGGAGGAGGTGGTATCAGACGTCCGCCTCATGTTCTGGAACTGTGCTAAGTTCAATTATGTATGTCTTCCCTGTTTTCCCTCTCCCCTATTTCCAGTGACCCCAAGACTGTCATGGCTGGACAGAAGTGTCTGGTTCGGGCCTGGGCTGCCAGGAGGAGCTGGGAGCAGACCTCCTGGGGCCTACTGCAGTGAATGTTTATAAGCTCTTTCCCACATCGGGGCCTCAGCGTGGACTCAGGAGGAATATGGGGGCTGCTAGTGACTGGCCATCTGTGGGTAACTGTCAGGGTCACGTCTGCTTTAAGAGCTGATACTAAACTGGTTATCCTGGGCCCTGAGGAGAAAATGTAAAGTTCCAGACATCCCAGAGACCCAGCCAGGCTTTGCGCTCTCTGTATAGCTCTTGAGGGGCCTGGAAGAGATGGGCTGGTGGAAGGGGGCCAGACCATCACTGCTCTCCTCCCCCTTCAGCCCGACTCAGAGGTTGCAGAGGCAGGCCGCTGCCTGGAAGTGTTCTTTGAGGGCTGGTTGAAGGAGATCTACCCGGAGAAACGGTTTGCTCAGCCAAGGCAGGAGGACTCAGACTCTGAAGAGGTGTCTAGTGAGAGTGGGTATTCCACTCCCCAGGGCTTTCCATGGCCCCACTGCATGCAGGAGGGCATCCAGCCCAAGAGGCGGCGGCGACATATGGTAAGGAGGTGCTACCAGCTGGCAGGCAGGTGGGTGGGTGATTGGGCTGGCAGGGGGCACCCACGCAGCATGTACAGAGTAACCTGAAGTGAAGCTGCTCGGGTGGCACAAGAGAGTGGTGACAATGAGCCCTCACTTCCAACCCCTTAGCCTCAGACAAAGGCAAGGCAGTGCAGGGCTCATCAGCTCCAAGGATCACTGAGGCTCAGAACCCTGAGACATGGGGGTACCTGCCCAGGGTCACCCAGAAAATTAGCAGCAGGACCAGTGCAGCAGGACCAGCTCAGTGCAGTGATTACCCCACACTGTGATGCCCATAAGAAGAGAAGGACCTGGTCTCAGTGCCTGATCTCAACTTGGGTTTGGGAGAAAGGGAGAGTCTTTTCAGCCCCTTGGTGTAGAGAAGGAAGGAGAGGTTTTGCTTGCAGGAAAGACATCTAATCTGACCTTTTGTCTGGTCTCACCTGTGCAGGCCTGAAACGTCGATTCAGTGCTATTTAATTCTGCTGAAACGTATTGCCTTCCCACTGTGCGCCAGGATCTGACTAGCCATCCCCGGTGGTTTGCAGCACTTGGCACACAGTGTTTAGTGGCTTCAGTGAGTTTTGCTGTTGCATTCCTGGGGTGGAATAAAACACTTTGGCTCTGGGGAATCCCCGTCTGGACAGTTGGTCTTTTCACATTGATAAACCCTACACTGGGCCATTCTGATGCCAAATATTTTTTTCTTCTTTCAGGAGAATGAAAGAGCAAAAAGAGTGTCGTTCCGCCTGGCCAACAGCATCTCCCAGGTGTGAGGGCTGGAAGGAGACCAAGTACTCCGGCAGCTGGCGCCCCATCCTGTTGACCACTCCTCCCCACCTTTCAGCTCATTCTCTTTGGATTGTGGATGTGAGACAAGTCTTGTTGAGCTTGTAGTGCCCTTCTTTGCCGTTTGCATCTTACAGCGTTTATTTGGGAGCCGTAGTGCATCCACTACAGAGAGTAAACAGCAAAGAGGGGGGTGTTCCCTATTACCAGAACGATCAGTCGTGTAGCGTCCACTTGACAAGACCAAGCCCAGTTAGGCTCGGAAGGACCAAACTTCCTTGGTGAATTCTTTCTGCTGAGGAAGGCCGACATTTCTCACCTTTCAGTGTGCAGGGCTCAGGAGCAATGTATATATCTGAACTCCTCCTGGGCCCAGAAGAGGGTAAAAGAAGGGAGAGAGGTTCTGACATATGGCAGGCCTGTGATCCCTGGCCCAGCACAGCCAAAGACTGTCACTGTTTGCCTTTGTTTGGCCTGCTCGGACAGAGGCACCTGCCCTGCACAGGGCAATGAGGCTTCTAGAGGCCATAGGTCTCAACTGGTGCCTATTCGGGTTCTAACGGTTTTCAGGGTATTTGTTTTTCATGCCCCCTTTCCTGATGCTGACTTAGGTGGCCGCTGTGAAGCTCTGGATGGTGTGGCATTCTTGATGGGGCTGGGTGGCTGTGCAGAGACCACTTACATCTTTAGGCTCCGATTTCACTGGCAGGCTTAAGAAGATGTTGACTTCAGAGCCTGCCATCTGTGCCACTGCTTTGGTGTCAGAACCTGCTTCTTAGAAGTGATTGTTGGCGGCCACCCCTTCATTATGTCCATTCAGAGGTCCAGACCCTGAGTTCTGCTTGGGAAAACTATGAGGAAGCTGCTGTCTGCTTCACATACAGAGGTTCCAGGCCAAGGAGAATGACCCACAACCAGCTCTCTCTGCTGGGTCTCTCCTCCTGCGTAGAGATCCTAATTCTCAGCTTCTCCACTTCACAGAGCCAAAGATCAGAAGTGAGTCCTCTGACTCGCCTGCCCTCAGGCTGTCCACTGCCCAAAAAAAAACCAAGACTCTGCTGGCAGCCCTTTTTTTGCTGGAGGTTGGAGAAGGCCAGAGGGACCAGCAGGAGCCAGACCTAAGCATTCGTGGAAGTTCTATCTGGCGTGGAAAAGGGGAAAACTGAGAGGCGAGAAGGCTCTTTGGTGTCCTTTGGTGACCCTGAAGCAACTTCAGGCCTTTATTTCTCCTAGAATGCAGAGAGAAGTGTTCTGGAGGTCACAGGCATGGGAGCGGAGCTCCAGGCTGCATCTCGGATGGATTGGTGTGGTCTGTGCAAGGTGTTTGGGAGGAAAAGGCATAGGCAGGTGCTGGGGGTCAGGCCACTTCACGAGCAAGGGCTTGGTTGAGAGGGAACCTATTGCTGATGTTGGCTTGGCCTGGGGACGGCTCTCCCTGGTCCTGTCATGGCTTAGCTAATTTCAAGGGAGCCATAGGTCATGGCTTTACTTTTGCTAAGAGATGCAGTTTATTTGTAGCGCCCTTGTTAATGGGATAATTTTGATCAGAGAAAACATTTCTTCTCTCCTTGTGAGTGGATGGAACTGCTCGTTTCTTTTCCACCCAGGCTGAGAGAGCATCTTCACTTCAAAGCAGACTGTGCCCACTGACTTGCCATTCTTTCACCAGCACATGCCAAGCTCTCGTAAGCAGATGAACTTCCATAATCCTGTTTTCTAGTTTGAGGTAACTAGGTCTTGAATAATCCAGTAGCCAGGCGATCTTTGCATGTAACCCTCTACTCTTTGGAGCTCACATGACTTTACGGTTTGGGCTCTGACCACTTCCTTTTCAATTTTAAAATCTTTTTCTCTGTTTAGTTGGCTTGGCAAGGTTCTCTCTGTAATTACCTCATTAATTCCTCCTCTTGGTCATCTTTCCTTTGTGTGGCCCACCTTCACACCTTCTTTGAATGAGCTTCACCAGTGTTTTGTGTTGGGCAGCTGGGTGAGGGCTATGACAGGCTCAAACCCAACTGACATCTTTCCCCAAGACCAGCTAGAAACCACAAATATGAAGGAAAATACCTAGTTAAGTGCTTGGCTTCACTTCTATCAGTGAAGTTCCCAGCTTGAGTGTAGCCTGCTGGGCCAGGGGACCTTAGTAATGTGGTAGAGAGTCACATATTCCCTTCCCACTGCAGAGACCCTGCATGCTGAGAAGCTCCCTTTAGGCACCTGAGCAGTGGGGGAGGGGTGGGAGGTAGGGTGTCCTTTCCTCCAAGGGTGTGAAGCCCCGGCCCACCATCCATCCCTACGTTGGTTACCCCACAACAGTGCCCTCTCCCTGGCTTTTCCTGTGTACTTAGCACCAGTGTTTTAACTGCTGGTTTTGTTTTGTTTTTGCATGCAGAAAACAACATGATGTTTCAGAAGTTGAACAAAAGGCTACTAGCTGAGTGACTGACTTCACTGGCTCTTTGCTAACATTTGAGCTAATCCCGTTTTTGACTTATTCCCATAATGGCCCCATTGTGGAGTCAGTTAAGTCCTTTGGTCATTGACAAAGTCATGAAATGGAAATACAATGAATTCTGGATTCTTATGGTACAGAATGCAGTCCTAGAAGAGGAATTGGGTTTCTTGGGTACACTGAGAAACAGAAGAATGGAGTGGCTTCAGTTGATGCAAAGGAGATTTTAGTGCACTCTTCTAGAAAACGGGTAGGTTGGCCTTGCCTAACTTCCAGCAATTGCCAACTACACACCCTGCCTGTCTTTGCAGGTACCCCCTCCCTAACAGCAGCCACCAGATCCTCTGTAGGCTCTGCTCCACAGAAGACCCTACCATCAACCCTGGCGGACTCTGGCTCTCTGTACCCATTTCTGGCAACAGGTCTTTGCCTTGCCTCTAAGACCTACACCTCTCCTTGTTTGTTCCTGGGCTCTGCTCTGCTTTCTGTCTCACTCCATGGTGTCACCTATAGTCTTCTCTTCTGAACTCCTGAACTGAGACTTTGCTCTTTTTGGATTACCATCCCCTATGCTTCCTCTTCTCCCACTCCTCCACTGCTATTAAATAAATTGCTTGCTCCTTTAGCCCAGTTCCAAGACCTTAGCTTTCTGTTCTCCCAGTCTTTCAGCTTTCTCCTGGACTTCTTCCTCTCCTGAGCCTAAACCCATGGCCCAGGACACACTGATGGTTTTGTCAGCATCCTGAACTTCCTCATCTCCTCCAACTCTTGCTGAAACTATCAACCATTCTCCATTTTCTGCATCAACCTATTTTTTGCTCCCTTTTTCTGGGCTCCTAAGCATGAAAAATTCAGAGTTGACAGTCTCAGTTGGGCTCTCAGTATTGATTGGTGTGTCTCTGACTTGTTACTACTCTGCTTTCTATCCATGCCCTTCATCTTTGCTGTCAGCAAATGACTGGCCTCATTGCCCGCTTCACAGAAGAGAGGCCCTAAAGCAAAAACTTGGCTGTCCGTATGCTCCTCTCCCCCTCCCATCCCTCTGTGTCTGTATGCCTCCTCAGCGCCTTTCCAGTTGCTCCTGTTTGGTGCTCTATTCTTGAATCCTGCTCTATGTCTTCCGAGACTTTGCTCCATTGCATATCCCACAGCTCCCATTTTCCAGGGTCTTCAAACTCCCTCTCCATTGGTTACCTCCACGTAGCTTACAAACAAACAAAGTTCTCCCCAAGATTAAAACAGAATTTCTTAGAGTCTGTTGCACTTACAGTTTTTTCCTCAATAGCCAAGTTTCTTTAAAAAAAAAATCTGTTCATTGATTTCTTCTTCATCACTTTCCAATCCTCTATAGATTTTCATAAAAGTCACCAGTGACCACCCAGTTGCCAAATCAAATGAATACCTTTCTGTCCTCAACTGTCTTGAACTCTCTACAGCATTTCACATCGTCTGCCACTTGCTGTTTGAAAAACCCTCTTCACCTGGCTTTCATGACTCCACAATTCTCTGGATTCCTCTTACCTTTCAGCCACACAGGCTGAGCCTTCCTTGAAATACTGACAGGGGGACACATCTGCAGCTTTCTGTGGTCTCTCCTCTTCAGGAGTAGGATAGGCAGGAGGGAGCACAGCTGCCCCTGCTCCCTGCCCTCTGTGTCTGCCTGTTCTCTTTGAGTTCATTTCTTCTCCTGGACTCAGTTCTCCTCATGCCAAGCATGTGTATGAGCTCTGCTGGGAGGACACCATCTGTGATTCTTTCTGTCCGTCTCTCCCAGTGCAGCACAGAGACAGATTTTAGCCATGTTTGCTAAGAGGCCCTATATAAATCAGCCCAAGAATGTGGATTGGATCTTACCAAGAAGGAATTTGGTAAGCTGGATTACCCAGCTGGTGGGCAGCTCATCACCAGGATCCTCATGCCAGTTAGAGCCTGCCTTGGTCGCTAAGGTCTTGGAATCTCGGTAAGCATGTTTCCATGCATGGTTCAGTTCTGCTAGCCAGGAGGAGAATCCTGGCAGGAGTGGGTGTCTGCCACTGATAACATTCTGACGGAGGGAAACTGGGCAGTGCTGTGATTCATCACTTGCTTGGGGTTCAGCTGGGGTCAGCCTGGCCCCTTTAGCCGGGTCTTTCCCGTCTGTTCTGGTCACCACCACCTGCTTGCTCCAGTTGTTCCTGGAGCTAGAAGCAGATGCCGGTTGTTTTCTTGGAGGCAGGAGGGTATGGTAGAAAGATATCTGATTTGAGATGCTGAACATCAAAATTTTGGCTCTGACAGTTGTGGACCGTGTGACCTTGGGTACAGTTTCCCCATCTATAAAGTTGTGGGGAGGAAGGATGGTGAAAACAGTGCTCTCTCAGAGGCTCTACAGCTCTAAAGATGGTAATGGTGATTCTAATTCTAAAGCTCAGGCCACACAGGGAACAAGGGAACACTGGAGCAGTTCACAGCTAGGGAGTCTTGACCAAGGCAGGGCAAAGGGACTCACAGGCCAAAATGAGCTACTTTGAGGAAAGTCTTTAGTAGCTGGTGCTGCTTCTGGAGCCATATACCCATTCCTCAAACTGCACCCCTTCGTTGGCTATGTAGGGTGAGTTCCTCCTAGGCCTTTTCTAGAAGTGGCCATTGGATCGAAAGTGGTTGGGGGCATGAGGGAGGAACATGATAAGGGGAAGTGTCACTGATCTTAATAGGACCTACACATTCTAGAACAAATTAAAAGATAGCACTTTTCTTTACCAGTAATTGTGTCCTGGAGTGTTTTTTGAGTGGAGATGGTTGAACATGCTTCATGGTCTTCTCACCCCCAGACTCCAACATCGTTAAGACACAGGGTGGGGAAGAGTAGATTGGGGAGCTTTCTCTCTAGGGAAGAACTCAGCTCTCTGCTTCTTATTGCATGAACACATCCTGTTCTTTAAAATACAGGCAGCAAGTCTGAAGGAGAGGTAGGGGGAAAAGCATCTTAAGAATGCTGTGGCTGATAGCTTAATCCTTGTCCAACTGGGTGGTGAGCAATGCTCTTTGTTCTTCTTTGTTTGCAAGGGGAAGTATCTCTTTCAGAAGTTTTCAAGCTAATAATGGAAGGGTTGGTAAACTGGAATATCACCATTTTCCAACCCCCAGTGAATGAATGGATCTAGGCAGTGACCATCCAAGGTTACCCATATCACAGAGACATCCAGACATTACATGTCTCCTGATACACAACATCATCTATGAAGTGTTTCCAAACAAATAGAATCTGAATCTAATCAAGTCTCTAGATTTAACTACCAATTTACAGATGTAGTTCCCAATTGAGAGGAAAAGCAAAGAACAGGGGAACATTTAAAATGACATCACAAGGATACAATCAGTAAAATCCAGTCTGTGAGCAATGACAGAACAAATGACCTGGTTTCTTCAACAAATGTATTCCAAGGAAAAAAAAAAAAGAGATGGGGAGGAAACCTACAGACTAAAGAGACTTAAAAAAGCATATAAAACAATTGCAAAGTATGGAACTTATTTGCATCCTGGTTTAAAGAATATTATGAGATGATTGGGAAAAGATGAAAACTCAGGATATTTGATGATATTAGGATTTATTATTTTTAGTATTATTATTACTTTTTATCTTTAATTTTTATGTTACTTTTTAGGTGTGATCAAGATTTGTAATGGTAGAATATTAGAAACAATGAAAAGCCTATAGAAGATGGTTAAATAATTAATATGATATAATTAAAAATGATATTTAAAGAGTCTATAGGCATACTTGAGCCGAGACAAAGACTCTCAAAGCCTTTGTTTGAATTAGGAATCCAACAGAGTCAGAAGATACATAAAGGGAGAAAGAAGTTCTAAACTTCTTCTGGCTTGAGAAACCTCTCAAGTATTTCAGAAAGCAGAGATATCAGTTAAAATAATTATCGAGCTCATTTGAAAAGACATTATTGGGACAAGTGGGGAGATTTTAATATGGGCTGATAATTTGTATTAATATTAAGCTTCGTGAGAGCGATACTTTGAGCTGTGGTTACAGAGGAAAAAGGCCTTGTTTTTAGGTGGTACGTGCTAAAGTGTTCAGGGGCAAAGGATCATGATGTCTGCAACTAACTCTCAGGGGTAGAAAAACTACATATTACATTATTAGAGAGAAGTGAAACAGATGTGGCAAAAAGTTAACAATTGGTAAATCTAGATGAAGGGGACATGGATGTTTATTGAACTGTTCTTGGGAGGGAAAAAGAGCAAATAATTTTAACAAATGGAATATGAGGCATGCAATGTTTGCATCTAGAATAACAACATGGAAAATAATTAGGAGATGATGCTAAATTGAAAAAAGCAAAACAGAATTATATGTAAAATAAAAGAAAAAAGATACAAATATATAAAATGTTATTATCCTAAAATATATTAGGGTGGTAGCATTATGCATAATTTTTCTGTCTTTTTCCCAAACTTTGGTGTTAAAATGCTGTACTGCTTTTATACTTATACAAATACTTTTATATGTATTTTTAAACTTTTATCATGGTATATTTCAAATATCATCTTTTATGTCTTAGCCAAAACCCCTCTTCCGAGAGTTTTTCCTAACTACCCAATCTAAAGTGGACCCCAGGCACTCGCTCTCACAATCTTGTTTTATTGTCAGCATAGCACTTACTACTATGTGTATTTATCCATTTCCTTAATTTGTTTTCTTACATTGTCTAGGTCACCCCTCATATGGTGTAAGCTCCCTGAAAGCAGAAATCTTGCCCAGATCCTAGAACAGTGCCTGTAGTTGCTCAACAAATATTTGTTGAATGAATGAATGAAATCAGGTCTTTGTCATCCAACTTCCCATTTTACTGGGAACACTGAAGTCTTGAGAAGGGGAAGGACTTGTCCCAGTTTCCTCATGAGTTGGTGGCGATGTCAGAGCTAGAACTCAAGCCTTGTGACTCAAGTCTCAAAAAGCTCTTCTTTCAAAATGTCTAAGGCCAAAAAAGCTCCTGGGCACCAGACAAGTGGCAGGAGTGAGGGAGGATCCACAGCCCATTCCCTTTGTTGCAGTGTGCCAGAAGCCCCATAGGTGGCGCCAGCGATGCTCATTTAGCTCTCTGGCAAAGTCAGGAAAGTGTGCTAGGGAGACATTTTGATGAGGAGCGGGATACTTGCACAGCCTTAAATTGCCTTTCTACCGATGGCTCATTAGTTGTGAGGGAGAAAAAAATGCACAGTAATTAAACAGAGGAGAAATAAGACAACTCCTTGACTGTGTGATCAAAATAACGTCACCAGTGAGGCACATGTGGACACGTGCATCCGGAAGTGATACCCTGAGAAGGACACAACATCACCCATCCAATATCGCAGCCTAGAATTCATACTCTGAACCTAATTATGGAGAAACATCAGACAAACCCCAAATGAGGAACGTTATGTTAAAGTCAGGGGATAGGGGGCTGGATTTTAAAAAAATGTCTATGTCACTAAGACAAAGAAAAGCTATGAAAATGTTCCACATTAAAAAAGGCTAAAGACACATGACAACTAAATGCAATATCCAGGACTAAACTGGGTCCTGTAGTGGAAGGGGGGAAGTGCTTAAAGGACATCATTGGGTCCACTGACAAAATTGGAATATGGACAGTAGATTACAGTATTTTATCAATGCTAAATATACTACAGTTGATAACTGTGCTGTGGTTATATAATAAATTACCCTTTTTTTAGGGAGTATGCACTGGAGTATTTAGGAGTAAAAGGCCATAGTGTATGTAACTTACATTCAAATGGTGCAAAAAATATTTTTTTTTATAATTTAAATATGTAAATATATATTTTAATATAATTTATCTACATTGTATTTTTTCAACATATTTATATATTTAATTAGAAAAATATCTAATTAGAAAAAATAGAAAAAATATATACAGGATACAAATAAAGCAAATGGGGTAAAATATTAATAGGTGAATCTGGGTTTAGAGGGTATATGGGTATTCTTTCTATTTTTATTTTCACAACTTTTCTGTAAGTTTGAAATTTTTACCAAATGAAAATTTAAGAAGAGAAAACAATGAATTAAAGGATGGTGATTCCAGGCACCTCCTCTGCCCACCCATTCCTCTTTCCATTATGCAACAGTTCAGAGCTGGTACCCTGCCTTATTTGGGTGTGTCTTCTGTTGTCCTCTTTGCTTCCGTCTTTTCTCTACTGAAAGGATTGTGTTTGGCTTCCGGACTCTGAGGCCGAGGCCTAAGCTGGAGGAGGTGAAATTACTTCATGGCTGGAAAATGCTACTGCTAGCCTCTGTAAGGGGATGTGGAGTGGCAGTGAAGGGCGTTGAGTTTAGTCTCCATCCTCACTCTGGCCTCCAGGAACTGAGTGTGTCTGTGGGGTCAGCTTGTTGGAAGCAATCTGGCTTCGGCTAGGTTTCCCCAGTCATCTTAAAGAGGCATCTGGTATCCAAGGGGCTCAGCTGGGGTGGGTGTGGCAAGAGCCTTGGCAGAATGGGGACAGGGAGGGCTTAGCTATCCTTTCTTTCTGCCTATAGTTTCTTGGAAGTGATACAATCCATTTTCTCTCCTGAGCCTGGAATGCTATACACCCTTGAATCCTCAGGAGTCCTTCCAATCTTCCAACGATTGACTTTGCATTAAATCAGCAAGGTTGGATGTCAGGTAATAGGGAGGTGGAATATTTGCCTCAGGTTTGATCCTGCACTTCTTCCTGAGATGGCTTCTGGTGGTGTTTCCTCTGGCTCCACATCCTTCGCACATGAGTTAGAGACTTCATCCCTCCATCCCCGTGCTGGGACCTGGTCTGCCCTGTCCCTTACCCAGTCAGGCTCATAGGAGAAGGAGGTCAGTCTCTGCAGTCAGCTGGGAAAAATGAGGAGGGTCTGGACTAAAGCTCCAGCTCCCTTTACTCACCTTGTAAGTCAAGCAGGAAGCGGTTACTCCCTCTTATCTGAGCTCTGTAAATGAAGTTCCAGGCTGTGAACTCCCTTAGACATAGCCAAAAGATGTTTGAATGAACCAGTCAAACTTCCAAATGAATGGTGTTTTTAATCACTGAACCACTGCAAGACTCAGTATTAGCTTTCGTTACTCTTTTGGCCAACTTTGGTAGGAATCCTTGAAGACCGTTGACAGTAATGGCTGTCTTGCACTCACAGGTAAGTGAGGCAGTGAAGCCTAATGGTTAGGAGCACAGACTCTGGACCAGAACAGCCTGAATGGGACTCACACGAACCAGCTGTGTGATCTTGGACAAATCACTCCAGCACACTGTACTTTTGCTTCTTTGTCTGTAAAATAAGGATAATAACAGTACTTATCTCATGGAGCTGTTGTGAGGGTTGAATAAGTTAAAATACAGAAAGCATTTGGAACAGTGCCTGGAACAGAGTTGATGACATTAGGTGAGTGAATATCACCTGTATTTTGTGAAAACTAAGACACCAAGATGCTGGCACTCTCTTGGTCCTTCAGGAAGACTTTTACACGTCAGGACTGCTACCTGGCTGACAGCAATAGTAATATGTAATCAATTATGCAACCCAATTTCAAAGAAGTTTAAAAAGTGAAAACAGTGTGGGTTTTAGAATCCATGAAATATAAAGTATTATTTAGTTTTTTTTACTTTACTCTTTAAGTTGAGACATAATTCATATACCTAATATTCACTTTTTAAAAGTGTAAAATTCAATGGTTTTTAGTATATTCACAGGGTTGTTCAACCATCACCACTGTCTAATTTTAGAATATTTTTATCACCTCCAAAAGAAATTCTCTACCTGTTAACAGTCTTTCCCCATTCCCTCTTCCCAGTCCCTGGCAACCACTAATTTACTTTTTCTCTATACAGACTTGCCTATTTGGGACATTTCATATAAATGGAATCATACAAGATATGGCTTTTTGCATCTGGCTTCTTTCACTTAGCATAATGTTTTCAAGGTTTATCCATGTTGTAGCATGTACCTGTTTGTAGCCAAATACAATTCCATTGTATGGATATACCATTTTTTGTTTATCTATTCATCATTTAATGGCCATTTTGGGTTTCCATTTTTGGCTATTATGAATAATGCTTCTATGAACATTTGTATATAAGTTTTTTGTGTGGACATGTAATTCCAATTCTCTTGGGTAGTGGTCATATGGTAATCTATGCTTAATTTTTTTTTTAATTTTATTATTATTTATTTTTGGCTGCGTTGGGTCTTTGTTGCTGTGCGTGGGCTTCCTCTAGTTGCGGTGAGCGGGGGCTACTCTTCGTTGTGGTGCGCAGGCTTCTCTTTGCGGTGGCTTCTCTTGTTGCAGAGTACGGGCTTCAGGCGCCGGGCTTCAGGAGTTGTGGCACATGGGCTCTGGAGCACAGGCTCAGTAGTTGTGGCACACGGGCTTAGTTGCTCTGCAGCATGTGGGGTCTTCCCGGACCAGGGCTCGAACCTGTGTCCCCTGCATTGGCAGGCGGATTCTTAACCACTGCGCCACAAGGGAAGCCCTGTGCTTAATTGTTTAATAAACTGCCAGACTATTTTCCAAAGCAGCTCTACCATTTTATATTCCCACCAGCAATGTATGAAGGTTCCAATTGTTCCACATCATCACCAGCTTATATTATTGCCTGTCTTTTTGATTCTAGCCATCCTAGTGGGTATTAATTGGTACCCCATTATGGTTTTGATTTGCATTTCCCCAATGAAAAATGATATTGAGCATCTTTTTATGTGCTTATTGGCTTTATGTATATCTTCTTTGGAAAAATGTCTTCAAATTCTCTGCCCACTTTTACATTGAGTTATTTGTTTTTTTACTGTTGAGTTGTAGGAATTCTTAATATATTTTAGATACTAGACTGTTGTCACTTATAAGACTTGCACATATTTTTGTCCCATTTTGTGGGTGTCTTTTATTTTCTTGATAGTCTTTTGAAGCACAAGTTTTAATTTGATGAAGTCCAATTTATCTATTTTTTCTTTGGTTGCTTTTGCTTTAGATGCCATATCTAAGAAACCATTGCCTAATCCAAGGTCTTGAAGACTTATAACTGTGTTTTTTCTAAGAGTTTTATTGTTTTAGCTCCTATGTTTAGGTCTTTGATCCATTTTGAGTTAACTTTTGTATATGGTGTGAGGTACAGGTTCAAATATACTCTCTTGCAGTTTCCCTAGCATCATTTGTTGAAGATTATCCTGTCACCCATTGAATTGCCATGGCACCCTTATCAGTTGTTCAATGATGCATGGATTTATTTCTGGACTCTCAATTCTATTCTGTTGTTTTATATGTCTATCCTTATGCCAATATGACAGTCTTGATTACTAAAGCTTTGTAGTAAGTTTTGAAATCAGGAAGTGTGAGTCCTCCAACTTTGTTCTTCTTTTTAACACTGTTTTGCCTCCTCTGAGTTTCTTGCATCTCCATATGAATTTTAGGATCAGATGGTGAATTTCTACAAAAAAGGCAGCTGAAATTTAGATAAGGATTGCATTGAATTTGTAGATCAATGTGGGGAGTATTTCCATCTAAACAATATCAAGTCTTCCACTCTATGAACCATTAATTTAGTTTTGGCATGTACTAACCTGAACTCTATTAGTTTTATCTGAAAAGGGGGCTGGGTCAGACATCCACAGTTGATCAGAAAAACTGAGTTAATTGCTAAATATTTATTTCTTTTTGAGCTGTGGGGATAAGGTACAGTTTTACTTTTGTCAAGGTAGGAGAAGAGAAAAGTGGAAAGACTTTGTATAAATTGGTAGAGCCTACCAATAATCAAAGAGCTATCATTAGGATAAAGTTACATTTTGCATTATACACTTTTCAAAGACATGTCCCCCAATTTAAGAAATCTTAATATAACACATAATGATTTAAAAATATCATAACTTATCTTATAGAACAGAAAAATATGGAGTGATGTTTTTGTGATATAGAGTCTTTTAAAAGTCTTTTGAATAACAGATAAATTGTAATTAATGTGTAAATCAACTGCTTCTTGACTTATGAAAACTGAAGTCCATCTCTTCCCTCCAAGACTTTGGTATTTTTACTAACAGGGTCAACAAACCCTGGAACAAACTATCTAATTGCTTCTATGTTTTGTTATATTGACAGACTTCGATTCTGATCTCTCTTAAATGTCAAGCAATTTGATATTGCATTGTAACAACGACGTTACCATAGAGTGTTTAAGTAAACAGCATATAACACTTGTTGCCAGTGGTGACGTTGATAATTACTGGACTAGAATGAGAGCCGATTGCTGTGCAGTAATGAGCCCTGGAATAGACTGAGCTCCCTTGGCAGTGTCAAGAGTTTGTTGTTCTTAGGAGTCATGGTATTGCAATCCATCACCTCACTGAGAACTGATGACTTCAGACATGGTAACCAGCCGGGATATTTAAGGTAGCTGCCTTGAGCCACGGGAAAACTTCAAGAAACTTTCTGTCTAAGGCATTTACATAAAGGGTTCCCCAAGAAAACCCAGTAGCTCTATGAACATATTGTAGGGAGTTATGTTTTACTTCCTTGTGTAATTTCTCTGATTCTTCCCTATAAATATTGGTGACATTTGCACATCAGAAATGAATATTTGTCTATCTGTCAACCTATCTACCTATTTATCTATCCGTCTATATATCAACATGTTCTACAAAATCTCTTCTTTCCTTCTTTCTGTGCTTCCTTTATTCATTCTTTCATTTACTAATGCCATGTTTTTTTTACTAAATAGCTACTAACTGTCAGCCACTGTTCCAGGTACTGGGAGCAAAGCAATAAACAAAGAGGCTGGGTCCCTACTGTCTTGAAGCTTAACTTCCAGTGAGGGAAGAAAGAAAATAAATCAGCTTGTCTTAGATGGTGTTCAGTGCTCTAGGACAACAAAGTAAAGTAATGTGATAGACTGTGGGAGGGACTACTTTAGATAGGGGGATCAGGGAAGGCTTCTCTGAGGAGGTGGCATGTGAGCTGAGATATAGATGATGAAAAGGAACCAGCCTTGTGGAGGTATGGGGGCAGAGCCTTATAGGCAGAGGAAACAAGTCAAAATATCTGAAGCAGCTTAAAATAATACAGTCAATACAATGAAGAAAAAAGGTAGAAATGAGGGAAGAGAGAGAGAACAGAAGAAAGTTGTAACACTGATATGCAAGCAGTAGAGTTTGACAAAATTATTAATGTTGAGCTGCAAATTTTGTTCCTGTCTTCCTAGAAGCGAAGGTGAAAAGGGAAAAGTGATCAATTTCATGGTTTTCTTTCTTTATAAGGAAATCAGTTTTTCAAGGAGCAAAAGATTTTTTTCCCTGACACTCAGGATTGAAATACATTAAGGCATAGAGTGATTGTATGTTAGTGTGGATCCACCCCCACATTTCCCCCAGATGTCCATGTCCTAATTCCTGGAACCTGTGAACGTTACTTTCTGTGCAAAAAGCACTTTGCAGAGGTGATTAAGCTAAGGACCTTGGGATGGGGAGATTATTCTGGAATTTCTGGGTGGACCCAATCTAATCATTTGGGTCCTTAAAAGCTAAGAACCTTGGGCTTCCCTGGTGGCGCAGTGGTTGAGAGTCCGCCTGCCGATGCAGGGGACACGGGTTCGTGCCCCGGTCCGGGAAGATCCCACATGCCGCAGAGTGGCTGGGCCCGTGAGCCATGGCCGCTGAGCCTGCGCGTCCGGAGCCTGTGCTCCACAACGGGAGAGGCCACGACAGTGAGAGGCCCGCGTACTGCAAAAAAAAAAAAAAAAAAAAAAAAAAAAGCTAAGAACCTTTCTAGCTAGAATCAGAGGGAGATGTAACCTCAGAAGCACGGTCAGAAAGATGCAATATTGCTGCCTTTGAAGATGGAGGAAAAGGGCCATGAACCCAAGGGATGTAGGTAACCTCTAGAAACTGGAAAAGGCAAGGAAACAGATTCTCCTCTACTGACACTGATTTTAGTCCAGTGAGTCCTGTGTCAGACTTCTGACTTATAGAACTGCCAGATAATACACTTACATTGTTTAATCACCAAGTTTGTGGTAATTTGTTACAAAAGCCATATAAAACCAATATAATTAGGTTCATCTTGGTTGCAATAACAGAAACAACCATTTGAACCAGCATAAGCAAAAGAGTGCATCTTATTGTAAAGATTTGGAATATTACATGGAATTCAAAGGCAGGAATGCAGCTCATTTCAAGAAATAAAATGATCAGGGATGGAAAGCTGTCACAACACTTTTGGTCTCTTCTCTCCTCTTTGTGAATCTCTTTCATCCTTCCTGTTCTTTTCACATTTTTCCTGCAACTTGGTTTTCTGCATTTCTCCAGGCCACATGATGGGAAGGCATGTCTGTGGATAGCTTCTGACTTTCAATATTACAGCATTCTATGTTTCTATGTTAGCTACCTAGATTTAGAAAAACTAAAATCTCTCAGTCCTAATTCCAAATTCCTGGGAGAAAGATGTGATTGCGTTGGCTCTGGTACTGCTATTGGAGCAATAGACTGTGGACAGGTGGCCTAGTTTGTCTGAGGATTAGGGCTAGTTTCCAGAAAAAGATACCTGGCTATACTGCTGATTTTATATTTTTATTTTAATTTTTTAGATTTTTTTTTGATGTGGACCATTTTTAAAGTCTTTATTGACTTTGTTACAATATTGCTTCTGTTTTATGTTTTGGTCTTTTTGGCCGCGAGGCATGTGGGGAGCAAACCTCCCCGACCAGGGAGCAAACCCGCACCCCCTGCACTGGAAGGTGAAGTCTTAACCACTGGATCTCCAGGGAAGTCCCTATACTGCTGATTTTAAAATGCAACTTGCAACTCATCAATAAATCATTTAACGGGCGGAAGCCAGCATTAAAAAGTGATAAAATGCATGTGGAATGGGTAATATTTTATAAGACTTGTTTTAGTTATTAAATGTGTAGGTACCTGTGTACTGGGTGATAATGTAAAACATATTTCTTTTGGTGGATTATCGTCCAAAAAACTTGAAAAACCCTGGGCTGGGCAATATGGTAGGATTCTGCTACTGGGATGTAAAAAACATCATTCTTAAAATAATCCTTCCAGTAAATTCAGAGGTGTCATGCGTATCTTTTTTTAATAGCATCTCAATATAAGCAGATGGCATAAGGGTAAAGCATGACTTGGTAGAGACAATTTTGTAAGGGTGAAAAAAAGTGGTACAAACAGCTTTTTGATGGTCTGGCTTAATTCAGGATAAAACATAGCCCAGTGGTTCCCAATCTAGCTTTGTATCAAGCTCATATGAAGATCTTTTAAAAATGGTTTCATGAGATTTACTTAATCAGAATTTCTGGAAGCATGTCCTGTGAATCTGTATTTAAACACAAAGCAAAACAAATAGAACTCCCCGGATGTCTCTGATATGTAGCAGGTTTGGAACTCACTTGACCCAGAGACTATGTAGAGGAGGGGGTCATCTGCATGCCTTTCAAACAATTCTCCGGCACTGTAGTTTCTCTCCACCAGGCTTTTCACAGGCATGAGAAAGTGGACAGTTCCAAGTTATTTCCTGGTAAGGCTGTGGCGTGTAAGACTACCTAGCTGCTGACTAAAGGCAGATCCACACACTTCACAGCTCAATGAAGCAGATGGTAGAGTTTATCTTCTTTTGTTGGACATTGTGGCACTAACACTCATGTTTGGATAGAGGCAGGGTTGGGGGAGAGAGACAGAGAGAAAATTCTTGCAGGCTATTCCAGACCCTTGTTAGACAACAGTTCTGTACTTCTTCAAAACAAAGTCTGGCCAATACCCCAAAGTTCTAGAGTACAGGACATGGTGGGGATTATTTTTGTGTTCGGAAAATTTGCAAAACTGAAGTTACCGGTTGCTTACCACGGCCATTATGAGTTTTCAGATGAAGCTGACAGGAGGAACCCGTTGCCAAAGGTGGACTTCTACCTCTAAGCAATAAAATGAATCGACCTGCTGTACCAAGTTCTTGGCTATTAATCAAATAAATTTTAGAGGACATCTGCCTGAATAATTAGGCTAGTATCTGGAGAGTTGAGCCCACCCCTCGTTCCCCCACCCCCGCGCCAGCTGCTAGAGAGCAAGACCCGTGTCCACAGAAGCCATTCCTAGTTCAGGTCAGAAATACATTAGCATACAGCTGGAGCCCGCATTTCTAGCCTCTATTGCAGGGGGGCACGCATTCAGATGGTTCCACGGAGATTTGTGGCTAAAACATATTCCTGGTAATTGTCATTTGATCTCTCAAGAGCCTTCTCAGCGCCTCCGTGGGGACAAACACCCTGCACTCCGGGGGCCTTCCCCCCAGCACTGATACTCATTTCCCTCACTTTTAGGCCAGCTCGGAACCCAATTCAGTGCGAGGCTTACAGCCCCAGCTCCAACCAGCTGGACCACGAGGCCTCGGGCCTGAGCGAGAATACTAGCCTGGACATCACCTCAGTAGTGTGATATGACTGTTATAAAGTGTAACAGGTCTGCTTCTCTGTCCCCGAGACAGGCTTCTCAGGTCCATCGCTAAGAGGAGCTGCTCGCGGGAACGCCTCCGAACGCACCTGGGAGAACCCTCCTCGCCAGCCCCGCCGCAGGGAGAAGGGCTTCGCGCCAAGCCGACGCGCTTTGTCCCAACGCGGCCCCCGTCCACCTCCCTAAGGCTGCCCCGCCGGCCGAAGAGTTTCTCCAGGTGCGGAATTCCGGACTTGGCGACCACCAGCGCGGAGTGTGCGCGCCAGTTGGGAGCCAGCCCGCCCGACGGCCTGGGTGAGTGGCCCCTGGCGTTGCGGCGCAGGGCGGACCCCGCGGAAGTGGGCGGGAGGCTCCGGGGTAAAGCCGACCTGGCCGTTGCTATGGCAACGCGCAGGCGAACGGGCAGCTGGGCCTCCGTTGACCAGTCGGCCGGTGGCCCCCGCCGTCCCTTCCTAGTGTTTCCCGGGGCCCAGACGTTGGGACCTCATTTCCCCCTGAGTCGGTGTTTGGGGTGGTCCCTGGCTGCCCGGTTCATCTCCACCTTCTCACCTCGACCCCACCTTGGGACGTGAACCTTTTTGAAATTTAAAGCGAATTTAGGGTAAGTGTAACACATCCTGAAAAGTTCTGAAGTTGCGTTGTTGTTTTGTTTTTTTGTTTTTCCTTTCTCTCTCTCTTTTTAATTTCCTAGAGCCTGGCACCTAGTAGAACCTCATTATTTGGTAGTTCTTACAGCACTTAGTGTAGTTGCTTGCACACAGTGGATGGCACATTTGAGGAGATAGTATGGCGTAAGAGCAGCCTCTGTGTAGACAGGTAATTTAAGCGCTCCACCTCAGTTTCCTCATCCGTAAATGCAGACCACATTTTCTCACCAAGTGTCGTGGGCTCCAAGGAGCCTGTATGTGAGACTGCGTTGTGAACAGTAAATATCAAGCACCTGGGGTTTAGTTGTAACGGATGTTTACATGCTGCACGTGGTTTGATTCCTCCTGTCCCATATCACCAGGCAAGGGGGACCTTCTCTTTTGTCTAACCACCAAACAGCTCCAGTATTCAACCAGAAAATGGGGTCCTGCATCGGAAGAGGGCTCTGCCAATGGAAATAAACATCAGCAGGTTTTGAACCTAAACTTTTCTTGTTTTAGACACTCTTACAGGCTCCCCCGCTTCAAATTACAGCTGCTATGCAGATGCCTCACATATTTAAATTTCTAGCTCATGTAAATCTCTAGTGAATCACAACACCATCCATTTAGTTTGCAAGCCAGAAGTCTTGGACACTCTTTCTGTGTGGAAATCATCAAGGTCTGTTTATTTTACGTTCAAACCAAACTCAATTCCATCCACTTCTTTCTGTCTCTACTACTGTCACCCTGGACCAAGCTGCCATTGTCTCTTGCCTGGTCTCCTGTTGTAGCCTCCAAACTGGTCTAAAGGTATTCACCCTATCCTTTCAGTATTCTTGTCTGTTCTTTGCCCTGTAGCAAGACTAATCTTTTGAAAATTAAAATTTCATTACGATACCCTTCTTCTGCCCCCCTGCCGCTTAAAATCCATCAGGATTTCTTATCGCTTTTAGGATAAAAGCACGACTCTTTAATGTGGCCGATAAATTGGATGGCCATATATTTTATCATATAGACCAGGATACCTTTGAGAGTAAAAGAGAGTGCTATTATTTACACTGGGACTGTTCCTAAGGCAAACTGGGACAAATGGTTACTCCACCTATAAGGTCCTGTAGCATCTACCTCCTCTCTAGCCTTATCTTACACTAGGCTCTCCTGGTTCTCTGTGTTCCAGTTACACTGACTCTGAATCCTTTGTCTCCATTTTCCCTCCTACTACAGGGCCTTTGAGCATGCTCTTCTCCTTCCAGGTATGCTCTTCCCTCTTCTCGTTAACTCTTGCTCATTCTTCACTTCTCAGATCAGATGGTTCCTCAGGAAAACTGCCACTGACCAGTCTGTCTAGGACAAGCCCCCTTAGGGTATAGGCTCTTCTGACACCAGTTATCTGTCCTTAGTAGCACTGTCCCAATTTTAATTTTGTCTGTGTGTCTGACACATAGTATGTAGTTAATAAATACTTAAATATTTTAATTATAAGAATTTCCCCATGCCATTAAACAGGCTCTCAAAATAACCATGGTGGTTAAGAGCACAGACTCCAGAGCCAAGCAGATGCATAGATTTGAATTTCAGCTCTGCCACAATTCCTTATATGAAACTCGCGGGGCTGTCTGTGCTTTAAAATTCAGAATTTTTCAGATTATAGAAAGACAACATGGTGTATAAACTGCATCCCTTCTAGTGGGGTCTGGGGCAGCACTCTGTAATCAAATGCATTAAGTTTTCTTTAGCAAGATAACTTCACTCAAAGTGGGGTAAGTAAAGACTATACATACTTTTGCTTCAGTTCAGGTCAGGTTTTGCCAA
Source organism: Delphinus delphis (assembly GCF_949987515.2). Lineage (NCBI taxonomy): Eukaryota > Metazoa > Chordata > Mammalia > Artiodactyla > Delphinidae > Delphinus > Delphinus delphis. The sequence continues at coordinate 64,078,184 of NC_082690.1, read as the reverse complement.
CAAATGAATTTGCCACAAATTTATGAGAACACGTGGTGTTCAGAGCTTTTTGGATTTTAGAATTTCAGAAAAGGGCATGTGAGTCTGTGCCGGTGTAACCTTGAACCAATTACATAAGTTCTCTGTGCCTCCGATTTCTCAGCTGTGAAATGGAGATGATACTAACACCTACATAGCTCACAGTTTCCATTTATGTTGTTGGAGGAGTGAATGACTGAATACATGTTAACTGCTTAGGACAGTCAGTGGTCCTTAATCAGTGCTATAGAATAGTCAGCTCTTACTATATCATTTTTATTGGCTCCATAATAATCCACACTGTGGACAAAGCATAATTTATTTGCAGTTTACTTACTGTTGGATAGTTACATTTCACGTACAAAAATGTAGAGATGAATATCTTTATACTTAAATCTTTTGACTAGATTTTTGATTACTGAAGATCAATTCCTAAAAATGACATTGCAGGGTCAAAGGGCAGAGGAATGCTCTTCACACATGCTGCCACCATTAGAAAGAGATACCAGTTTACCATCCTGCTATCAGCACCTGTGTTAGCATTATTATTTTTTAAAAAAATCTTCGCAAATTTCACAGATTAAAAATAGTACCTCATTTTAACTCACATCTTCCATTATTAATGTGTTACAGCATTAAAAATCTTATTAGCTGTTAGATTGCCTGCGCAAGCTCTTTGATGGTTTTTATATTGGAGTCTCAGTTTTTTTCTTAATTGTTTAATTGTTTGATTTCTGCCTCCCTAGCGCAGGCAGAAGCCAATATGTTGGGCTTTGGCTGGAATTAGTTGGATAAGGTATCCCTGGAGCCTGGGGTGAGTTGTTACTTGCCTGCAGGTTACAGAGCAATGTAGAAAGCAGTGTTTCAGAGGCTGGATCTTGGGGAAAATCTGAAATCAAGATCAGGCTGTTTATCTGAATCTCCTGGCTAACAGGGCTGAGAAGAAAAAGGGCATCCGGGTAGGAGGCAAAGGACTAAGGCAGAAGAAAGGCACAGTGATCATGAAAGCTGGGAGAAAGAAGCTGTAACCTCTTTTTTTTTGTAGGGACCTAGCAATTTCTTGTACGGATGAGGAGGGGAATGCGGGACAGGGTAGGGGGCACTTGTCTTGGCCAGACGCTGATTTGTGTGAACTTTTTATAGAGTAAGAATATTATCCCTTGCTTGTCATATTGGGGCATTTCTCCTACAGTTGCCTTTTCTTTTAATTTATGATGGCTTTTCATTTATAGAAATTAAAACAATTTTATGTTGTTTACTTGTTAACCTTTTCTTTTTTGATTCATTGCTTTTTATGCTTAGAAAGTCTTTTTCATGCAGAGACCAGTTAACAAACTACATTTTCTTTAAAAATGTTATTTTGTGATGTCAGCAAATCAAGGAAGAGTTAATGAAAGTGAGAGAGAATTGAGTAGTGTGATTTCCAATAAAAAACCTAAAAGATGATGATGTAAAGGGTGATACTCATGTCATCTTTATGTCTCCTTGAAGATAGAAGAAAAGAGCTTATACTGCTGTAAAAGAAACTGACGAAGACTTTTTCTGACAGTCTGTCATAGATCGTGAACTTGTAGAATGGTATCCTTAGAGACTTTCAGAAGTGTCCTGAAAGAGGAAAAGATGTGATCTCTGAAGAGATTTTCTACTTCTTTTACCCATCTGATGATTCTATATAGTATTTCAAGCACCCACAGTTGTTACATTCTGAGAAATTATTTCCCTGTTTTTAAAAGAGGCTTAAAAAAGGGAAAATGTAATGTAGAATTAATTGCTGACCTTCTAGGCATTGGTAAGTTAGTGTGCTTTAATATGTGCTTCAGAAAGAACTTCCCTTCCTACTGAGCTCCAATAGGGATCAGTGAGGTGAATTGTGTTTTGCTTGATCTGTCTTAGGGTTCCAGAATGTGAAGAGTAAACAACTTATTATTAAACTGTATCAATATATCTTTTTCTTAGTTTATTAACTAAAATAAATCTTAGGGTGCATGAAAGATTAACCACGTCACAAATTTCTGCAGCTTTATTAACCCGAAGTTGTTTTATTTCAGGAAGGTTTGTAAGATGAGAGGCAGTAACTTTTAGAATTAATCAGAATATCATTTCTACTTATGATAGACTAATTATCTTTCTTAATAACCATTGACTTTTCAGTTTGACTCTCAATAAGGGTGTGGTATAACATCAGGAATAAAGCAAGAAAAAAACAACTTTATTAATGAAGATAAGTTTTAGAAATACTGCTACTGTTTGCCTTAGTATTTGATCTAAGTTATGTAGTAGATATTATTAACTATATAAACGTTATTCAACAAGTATTTATTGGGTGCCTACGATGTTCCAGGCATAGTTCTAGAATATTGTCTTATGTTTTTACTTTTACATTGTATGTGTACAAAGTTTGCTTGTGATTTAATATTCTTGACATGAACTGTGTTCACCTGGAAAAACTGGTCATTTGGACTCACACATTCATTCAGAGAATCTGAGAAAAGCCTTATGGAAGATGTTCATCCAGTCTCTAAGGTTGAGATGCTGGTAATTGAAAGTTCTACTCTGTTACTTTGTCGTTATCATGGTGGAATGCTTGTCTGCAGTGACAGAGCTTGCTGGGAGAGAATCCATTTACCATTTACCAAAGGCAGGGCGTCTGAGGCTCAGTTTCTTATACTTGAATTCTTTCAAGTCTGTTTGCTGTCAGCAAATCTAACATAGAGGCTCTTATATCTGCTCCAGGGAGCTCAGCTTACAACCAGCTGAGATATTGGGAAGAAAGCAAATATTTATCCTTGGACGTTTTTCATGGAATCAAATTAATTTTTCCTCTCAATCTTCTTTATGTTGCTGTTCAGTTTATGGCAATAAAATGCAGTACTTCTCATATTTGTTATTATGAAAGTAAACACCAATGTCCAGCAGTGATTTTCAAGTTAACTTAATTGCTTTTCTGTTTTATCTCTTTGATGGTATGTGTTATAATGTGTACACTTAGCTCATTTTTATACTTGCAGCTCACCTTTTTTTATTGAGATATAATTAACATACCATATAATTCATCCTTTTAAAGTGTAAAATTAAGTTTTCAGTATATCACAAGGTTTTGCAATCATCACCACTATCTAATTCTAGAATGTTTCATTGCCCCCAAAAAAGAAACCCCACATCCGTTAGCAGTCGTTCTTCATCTCCCCTCCCCCAGCCCCTGGCAAACACTAATCTACTTTCTTTGCCTATGGATTTGCCTATTATTATGGACATTTTATATAAATGGAATCATACAGTACGGGCCCTTTTGCATTTGGCTTCTTTCACTTAGCATGATGTTTTCAAGCATCATTTCTGTTGTAGTATGTGTTAGTCCTTCATTCTTTTCTGTAAACAAATAAAATTCTATCATATGGATATACCACATTGTTTTTATCCATTCCTCAGTAGATGGCAATTTTGGTTGTTTCTTCTTTTTCTTTTTTGCTGTTATGAATGATGCCACTATGAATATTTGTGTGTAAGTTTTTGTGTGAACATATCTTTTCATTTCTCTTGAGTATATATCTAGGAGTAGAATTGCTGGTCATACAGTAACTCTATGTGTGACTTTTTGAAGACTGCCAAACTGTTCTCCAAAGTGGTTGCACCATTCCCATCAGTAATGTATGAGGAGTCTTCCCATACCATCCCCAACCCTTTGTTATTGTCTATCATTTTGATTATAGCCATCTGAGTAGGTGTGAAGTGGTACCTCATTATACTTTTGATTTGCATTTTCCTGATGACTAATGATGTTGAACATCTTTGGCCATTTGTATATCTTCTTCGGAGAAGTATTATTTAACTCCTTTATTTTTTTAATTTGGATTCTCTTTTTATTCTTGAGTTGGAAAAGTTCTTTATATGTTCTGGATATTAGACCCTTATCAGACATATGATTTGCAGACATTTCCTCCCATTCTGTAGGTTGTCTTTTTGCTTGCTTGGTAGGGTCTTTTTTTTTTTTTTTTTTGGCCTCCTCGCCCTGTGGCATGTGGGATCTTAGTTTCCCGACCAGGGATTGAACCCATGCGCCTTGTAATGGAAGCACGGAGTCTTAACCACTAGACTGCTAGGAAAGTCCCTGGTAGTGTCCTTTGAGGAACAAAAGTTTTAATTTTATGAAGTTCAATATATCTGTTTTTACTTTGGTCGTTTGGCTTTAGATGACATACCTAAAAAACTATTGCCTAATTCAAGGTCAGATTTACTCATATGTTTTTTTCCTAAGAGTTTTGTGGTTTGAGCTCTAGTATTTAGGCCTTGATCCATTTTGAGTTAATTTTTATATATGTGTGATGTAGGTGTCCAAATTAATTCTTTTGCTTGAGGATAACCAGTTGTCCCAGGACCATTTGTTGTATACCTCACGTTATTTGTTTAAGTCAACTTGTGAGTCATGTTTTGGGGAAACAAAATTTGGCTGATTCCTTGTCACCTCAGTTAGATGCCACCATCCTACAGAAGACATTCTAGGCAAAGAAATACCTGTATTGCTAGTTAGGACTTTGGTTACCATTTGTATGTAGGCTTATAACTTGGTGAATAGGCTTGCAGGGGATGTATAAGCTTCAGGGCTGCTTCCCCCTCTAATCTAAGGCCCCTCAAGTGGACCCACATAGCTCTCTCCTTGCCGTCATTCCTCTGAATTATAACTTGATTGCCACTTGACCTGTTGGGGAACGGGAAGAGTAAAAGAGGCGTTGGAGAGGCCCTTTGTAAGCTGGAGAGGTCCTACAATTTTCCTTCCAGACTCATGGGAGGAACATGGGAAGAGTTGTGAACCTTTCGACAAGGAAAAGAGGGGTATTCTCAAGGGAAGGTAGAGCTTTTTCACCTCTTCATACTTCCCATTGAAAGCTCTACCCTCTGGAATCATGACCTGATTGAGCCTCGGCTTGTTTCAGAACTCCTTTTCCTTGGAATGGAGTGATAGGGAAGGGAGAATTGTGTTTCTCCCAGGGATTCATGTGTGCAGTGTGGGAAAAGATTAGGATTGGGGTCAGGTTCACCTGAGTTCAAATTTTGTCTCTGCATCTCTATCTTTGGTTTCTTTATCTGTAAAATGGGGATTATAATCCCAATTTCCCAGGATTATTATGAAAAGCAAATCAAATATCATATATAAAGTGCCTAACAAATTTGTAGCTCCTCAATAAATGCTAGTTTCCCTTTTCTCTTTTCCAAATCTTCTGGGAAATTTGTATAAGTACAGTTTTTTAAAACTCCTTAGAATCTTAGCACTGGAAGGGACCTTCATACTCATGACTATATCACTTTGCTGAATCTGTCAAAGCTCTTTTCATGTTTATTCACTTGATTTATTCAGTTGGTTTTCATTGGTCACTTCGTGTGTTTCAGGCACTGTTCTCTGTATGTCTGTCATTAGTCAGTAGAGAAGAGATAAAAGACATACATGAGACAAAGCCTGGCACATGATTGTCACCTTACTTATCCTACTTCCCTATGTTTGATTCATTCACTTACTAAATTAAGAGCCAGACTATGCTAGATTCTTGGAATATGAAGATACAGTCTTTGAGAGCTTACAGTCTGTTTTGGAGGGAAGCAAACCAAGAAATGATCATATCCCATGGGAGGTGCTGGAAGAGACACATGGATTGGTGCTATCGGAGCTGGAGGAGAGTACTCCCTGGTCTGCTTGGGGCAGTCAAGGGAGGATGAGCAGAAGGGGAAAGGAATCTGAGGCCGGATGAACAGCAGGCCCAAAAGCCTGGAGGTGGGGAAGAGTGTAGGTCTTTAAGGAAGCTGATATCCAGGGGAATAGTAGAAGACAATGACTGACAGGCCAGCAGTGCCCAGCTTTACAAAGAGCCTGTTATGCTGGGCTGAGATTTGAGGTCAGTTTGGATGGAGAAGACAGAAGCATAATTTGTAGTTAAGAATTAACAACTGTCTTGGCTTTATTCTTCTTATGTTAAGCCTAGCTTAAAAAATTCCTTTTCTTTGTCTTTTGTCTTTAGCATTTCCCCCAAGCATCTAATATTTTGGGCTTTTGCCATCTTGCTTCTCTTGTTATAGCATCCTGCCACTTTAATATCATCCTAGGTTACTTGCCTGTCTACTTTGGGATTATGACCTTATCCTCACGGAGAGCTCCCGCTGTGGCTATATACTCTCTGGAGGAGTCTCTGTCCTGTTTGCCCCAGGGCTTAGTCAGAAACAGGAAAGACCCATTAGGTTGGCTGAGACCTAGTGGAGAGAGCGCTATTGGAGAAAGGCCAGGTATAGGGGAAGGCCCCTGAACTGGAGGTGCTGTCCCCTGGTGTTTCTGATGTTGGCATAGTCATAGCCTCTCTTCTGATCTTCTTCCATAGTCACTTACTGAGTGGCTCTGCGCCAGAGCTGTGGCTCTCAGGTCCCTCCTGCTTGACTTATGCAGAGTAACTGAGGGGTTGAAGAGTGGGGCTCAAGAGGCTTCATCTTGTTGGGGGCAGCCTCCTCCCGATAGCCACTCATTTATCCCCTCAAGACACAGTCTGAGCTGGCCCGTCAGACATGAAAGAACATGTCTGAATTTCCAGAGGTCACTTATATAGGACTTTGTTCTGAGATCCTCCCTATATTATAAGTCATTGAAGGAACTGGCCTTGGAAAGAAGATTGGTTAGGGCGGGAAAGGAGGGTATGACAGCTTCTTTCAAGTATTTGAAGGGTTGTTCAAGTATAGAAGACAAGGTACCAGATTTTGGTCTTTAATTTTGGTCCTCCTTCTTACTAGCATTTTTTTTCCATCTAAATTCCTTTCAGCCTAAAATAATTCTGTGATTCAATAAATGAAGCAGGCAGTGACTATACTGATTAGATCAATAGATTCTGGAGGCAGATTGAGTGGCAGTGTTTTAGCTTTCTGAGCTCAGCCACTAGTGAATTGAAATGGTAATAGCTGTATTTATTATACTCAGAATTGAATAAGTAATTAATAAGCCATTCCTTAGCCCCATATTATCTCTGTTTTACAGACTAATTTTTTTCAATAGGATTTTCTTAATTGTATCAAATGTTTCATTCCTAGAATGCTTAACATGTCTGATTCGTATAATCTCCAGGGAAACTAAACAGTCTTAATTACATCCAGTATTTTGATTTCATTTGATTCTTTAGATGAGATTAAAAGTAATTTATTTTAAAGGCTATGACTATATATAACCGTGCTTATTGCAAATTTAGAAAGTTTTGGTCATATTACTTTAGCATTACCAGTTCTCAGGTAATTTAGGTTGTGGACTTAGTGTGGTTTAATTTCTTTCAGAATGAATAGCTTGATGACACTCTATTTTAAACTCCCCCCCCCCCCCACTTTTCTCATCACTGTTTTTGGATAGCATTGATTTATATTTTCTGTTTATCTAGCCATTTCCATTGTATACGTTAAGACTTGCTCCCTAGGAAGCAGAGGGTTCTTTGGTTTGACTCTTTCCCAAATATCTATTTCCTAGTGAATAAATGTTGGTAATAATTTGTGGAGTATGATTTTTAGTTCTAGATGCCGTTTTTTAATAGAGATACTGGCAAATTGAATTTCACCAAGAGGAGACTGAAGTGCCTGGGATGGTTAAGGGTCTTTAAATGATACGAAGGACAGCTTAGGGTATTGGGGATGTAGAAAAGATGCCTAGCCTCTAGGAAATATGACCAGGGGGAACATGTTCATTTCCTTCATATCTAGAACACAGAGACCTGTTAAAGATGGGCTAGGAATATCTGTAAGAACAGACTAGGTACTACCTGACAGGAGGATTTATAGGGAGATAATTTTGGCTTGATATGAGGAGAAACATCCTGTCACTGGAGTCTGATGAAATGAGCTTCTTGGGGAAAGTAAAGAATGGGCTCCCTGTCGTTGGAAAACTTACAACAGTGTCCATGTCAGCATCCATTAGATCTATGAAAGAAATTCCGTGCTGTATCAGATGTCCTTTGATGTTCTTTCCAATTCCAGGATTCTGTGATTGCCTGATACTATGACATGGCTACTTCTCCATTCTAGGTTTTGCTTCAGTGATTTATATGATTGATTTTAGATTCATGATCATACCATAGCCAAGAAGACATGGTGGATAAAAGCTGCCTGACATTAAATTGCTTTTGTAGATAATTCACAAAGTGGATATATATCTCATGCGCATGTATACTTATACACATATTCATACATCTGTTTTGTATAATTGAGTGTTACTATACTTTCATAGTTTTGTCCTCTGTTCCTACTGTTGTAAAGCATATCAAGCTATATGCTGTAGAGACTTCTGAGTCTCATAAGAACATTTTGTTTTTTGAACACTTATTTATCAAACTGATTTAAAAAATACAGTTGTTAAGTCTTCAAAATAAAGCCAAAAAAAAGAGCTTTTGTGGAAGTGGGAATTAAAAACTGGTGATTTTATTGTGAGAATATTTGAGAAAGATCTATAAATAAAATAGTATGGATGTTCAATTAGTGTCTTAGATATTTAAGAATAGGAAGTAGGAGCACTATAGTCATTTTGGAAAATTGTGTTTTCAGACTCCCTTACTGATTGGATTTTTGAGTGCAGTATTAGTGGTTTCAAATGGAATCACAATGCATTGCAATTCTGACCTGGGGTAATAGATATGGAGGTAAAATGAAATCCATCTTCCTGAAGAAATACTGGTTTTAGGATATGATTAAACTGATTTTAAAATAAAGTATTAAGTGCAAACCACTAAGATTTCAAAAAATACTTACAGGCCCCGTGAAAGAAGATTTAATGCATTTAGCTTTCAAACAGTTTGCTCATTGTGGATGAACTGCCTTTAAATTGATGTGAGTTATCATGCCAATAAATTAATAAAAAAGGGGAAGTTACATATCTTCTGTCTGGAATGAGCTCAGCCTTCAGGGACAGATGGTTCTCTTTCGGAATAGACCTTCTTCTGAAGTGATAAGGCTCCATCTAAGTGTTGGGTTTCTTTTCCAAAGTCTTTAGAGAAGTCTGTTTTCTGGGCTGAACCTAAGCACAACGTGGATGCTGTTAAAGCTTTGATTTGGTATTATGAAAAAGAAAGTCACTGTGCTGGGAGAGTTTCCCTGGTGGGAAAGATACAAGTTTTATAGGACTTTTAGAATTCTTTTGTACTTTTCATTGCATATGTGATGATAGCAGATTACATCTCTCTTCCACGAACTCTTACACAGCCCAGGCTATTGGTATTAGAGTATATGGGGAATGTCTTTAAGTTTATTGGGGAGCGAGGTAAATTCTTGGCATCTTGGGGAATGAACAGATTGTCTGACTCTGTTAAAAGCAAATCTTCCACATGATAGTCTTTTCTTCTAACTCCAGCCTGCATACTGTGTAATGTAAATAGTGATATTTAATGTTGAAATAATGATTTTTCAAATATTTGAGTATCTGTTACAAACACTGAACAAATGAATTTTTCACTTCATGTTTGAACATTTTAGAGTCATGTCACTAAGTGAAAATATGACAATGAATTTCTGTTGAGAATATCTAACATTTTTCTCTCCCCCAATAGTAAAACATCCTCATGCATCTTTCTCAAAATATTAATAATATTGGTCATGGACAACCATTTTTGAAGTGTTTGAATCACTTTGACTTCTTAGACACTGAGTGGGGCATGGAACAATTTTTTTATTTTTCTCTTCCCACTTCTCCTCTTCCCCCCTCCTCTTCCTCCTTTTTTTTGGGGGGGGGCGGGCTCTGTGCTTCTACATAGGCTACATAAAGAAGTCTACATGGAGCTCCTTACTCTGTAAGCTTTCTTGTAGACTGCCATTGGATGAGAATGAGTAGTCCTTATTTCTGTTATTAATTAATATTAAAGTTCACTGAATTATCTGCATGTTAACTTTTAGAAATTTAACTTCTTTCAGGCTTCTTTTCCTTACATCTGTGGGAGTTCTCTACCACTTCAACGACTACCTTTCGACATACTTGAATAAATAGATTGCTCTTTCTCTCCCTTTCTCTTCCTTCCTTTTTCTCCTTTCCACAAACACCAAAAACCTACTATGTGCAGTGATAGCCTTAAAGATACAATGATGACAGATACACCTCTGTCTTCCTGAGAGTCTGGTGGAGGAGAGGTACTTAAGTAATACGATAGAGTGTGATAAAAGTAATACCAGAGCTGTGTATAAATTGCTCCCAGGTACAGAGGATGGAGAATCTTACTTTGTGTATGGAGGTGGGAAAAATAAGAGAATTGAAAATTGACTGTTAAGGTAGAGGTGAGATTGAATATTTATTAATTTTTTACTTGTCAGTGTGCTTAATCTGCATGGATTTTAGGCGTTGATTTTCCAGTTCATTGTGGTAGAACTTACAGTTGGCCAGGAAACTGAAGCATGTATTTTATATTTTTAAAAGATTTCCTATGATAGATTTTTTTTTTTTTTTTTTTTTTTTTGGTTTCCAGAGGCTTAGCAGGAGATGTATTGTTGCTCATGATTTCTTGCCTCTGTATTACTGGAAACTATTTCTACCTATATTCTTCAGAGAGGTCTCTTTTGCTGTTTCCCAAAGGTTCTGACCTGGTCACTGGACAGTCATAATGATTAGATTCTATGTCATGTTGAGTGTCTCTGTAAGACTTTCAACTTCTGTATTTATTAGTATTTTATTTACTTGATTTACTTTAGTTTAAAAAAATCCTTCCACTTAATGTTGCTTGCAAAATATTCATGAACCTGCTGGAGCCCCATTTGTGATATTAATTTATTCAACAGATACTTAATGAAGCACCTGCCACGTGGCAGGCATTGTGGTGAGCATTAGGATAAAAGAAAGATGTGGTCTTTACCTTTGTACAGCTTATAGTTTGATGGGGGAATATAGATAAGCAAATAGGCAGTTGAGAAAAATGCTCTGATAGGGGAAATATATGGTACTGCTTGAATCATAGGAAGGGCACCTAATCCAGATTTGGGGGCCAGGAGATGTGTTTTTTGGATGAAGCGGCATCTAAATTAAGACTGAAGGGTAGGTAGCAATTATCCAGGTAAGAGGTAGAGTGATGGGGCATGGTGTTTCAAGCAGAGGACATAATATATCTAAAATCCTGGACCTGAGAGGTGTGGGACCTGAAAGAATTTTAGGAATGGAAAGAGTGATGACAGGAGCCTAGATGGCGGGGTGGGAAGGTAGATAAGAATGAAGCTTGAGACCATATCACACATATCACATTGGGCTCTTTAAGCCATGTTAAAAAAAATCTAGACTTTAATTCAAAGTAATAGGGAATGATTGAAGGGCTTTAAGTAGAACGGCATACATAGATACACATTTTAGAAAAATCATTTTGACTGCAGTTTGGAGAATATATTGGAGAGGGCTAGAAATAAAGAGATCAATTAATTGGAGGCCGATATAGTAATCTAGGTAAGAGGTATTGCAGTTGTACAGTAGGGAAGTAGCCATAGGCACAACGTGACTAAAACTTTAAGTGGGATGGAGACTCAGATTGATTGGACATTGGACTGTTTTGATTTTCTGTCTTGATGAAAAACTTTTGGATTTTACACCACTGTGGAACAAATACCTTATGACATTAAAAAAAAAAAACATGCTTCTGTTGGAAATAGTAGTGTATACTATAAAGTGTACCAGACATTATTCTAAGCACTTTATATTAATTCTTTTGCACTTTATAATGATCCTATGAGATAGCTACTAGTATTTTCTCAGCTGGACAGATGAGAAAAATGAGACATAAGTTCAGTAATATGCCCAAGGGCAGAGAGCTGGTAAGTGCCTAAGCTGGGATTTGAACCATGCTATTTTGGTGCCTGGGTCAGACCTCTCAGTCACTGCTCTCCAATCCTGGAAGTCTGGGGGACTAGGCATGGGCCCTCTTCTCCAGTTCTCTCTGTTCTCCTACTCTACATCCATTCTGAAGAGAAGCGGATTCATTCTATAGATAGTTAGAGGTAGAAGCAGGATTGGTGGATTTAGGGAGAGGGAGGAGAGTAGCATCACTCTTAGATGTATGGTTTCCCATGTGGGTGACGGTGGGACAATTCACTGAACTAGGGGTCCCAGGAGGTGGAGGTGGAAGAGCAAGTCCAGGCAAGGGTTGAGGGTGGAGGAACGAGGCAAGGTAGTTACTGCCGTGAATATGTTACTGCTGTGAACATGTTGAATTTGAGGTGCTTGTAGGTCATCCTTGTAGATACAATCAGTGTGGGCCTAAGTTGTTTGCTATGGCAGTAGATAGAATTCAGAGACCTGGGGCTACCAGATCCAGGGAAGCTTCTGTGAACAAAGTCTTGGTTGACATAGGTAAGAGCCTTCTAGGTAAGGGAAGAACAGTATGCTTGATGACGTCCTGGTAAGAGACACACTTCCTGTCAAGACTGTAGGTGAAATGAGTGCTGAAATGAGAAGATCTGAAATCTAGGCATTTTTATTTTTTCTTGTAAAGCATGTGGCCTTTGGCACGTCACTCCTCTTCTTTGGCTTTCATTTAATTAATTTATTATTTAAAAATCATTTAGGAGCTTCCCTGGTGGCGCAGTGGTTGAGAGTCCGCCTGCCGATGCAGGAGACACGGGTTCGTGCCCCGGTCTAGGAAGATCCCACATGCCGCGGAGCGGCTGGGCCTGTGAGCCATGGCCGCTGAGCCTGCGCGTCCGGAGCCTGTGCTCTGCAACGGGAGAGGCCACCAGCAGTGAGAAGCCCGCGTACTGCAAAAAAATAAAATAAAATAAAAAAATAAAAAAAATTAGAAAATAAAAATCATTTAAATTCATATTTAATAGGTTACTCTTCAACTAAAAATGTTTATCTACAAAAGAGGAACAAAAATGCCTGCTCTGCTTGTTTCATAGTTGTTGAAAAATTAGAATGTCCTTTAATGGACCTTCTGTTTCCAAGATGCAATTCCAGGAATTGAGCTAAAGTGTTTGAAAATACTTTACAAACAGTAAAGTGGGAATACAGATATAAATTGATGGCATTTGGTATTTAGTAGAGTAGAGATTATATGGATATGTCTGTATATAGTGGCAAATGTGCAGGGGCTTCTAACTGACTTTCTTATGAAATTCAAAGTCTTTAGCTAATACTTCCGTGTCTGGGCCAATCTCTAGTGGTTATGCAATGGACATAAATGGTTGGATGCTGTATCTTTTTGAAAGAGGAACTAACAAAATTTGCTCACTGAGAATAAGAGAAAAAATGATTGATGATCTTTGTGACTTTCAAGTCTGCAGTACCATTTAAATAGAACATTGAATAATAATAGTTTCCAGGAACTGTGCTAAGTGATTTATATACTTGATTTGCTCTGATTCTCACAGTAACTGTCATTACCCCCATTTTACAGATGAGGAAACTGGGGCTTGGAGAACTTGCCTAAGGTCACACACTAGTTAATGGTAGAGCTGGGACTTAAACTCAGGTCTTTTTATCTACAGAGCCTCTGCGTGTAACTGCCACACTATATATTCTTTTAAAGTTTAATTATTTTTTGAATAGATAATAATTGTGTTTGGTACATAATTTAAAAATAGAAGGGTATATAGTGAAAAAGTCTTCCTTTTGTCCCTGTCCTCTTGACACTTATTTCCCTACAATGACTATCCTTTCAGAGATGTATGAGTCTGTATAAATTAAATATATAAAATATACATATATAATAACATTTAGTATATTATATATAAATATATTTAGTGTATAACATTTAGTATATTATATATAAATATAATTTCACCCCTCTTTTATACCTTGATTTTTTTTGCCTAACAATATCTAGGAGATTGTTCCAGTTAAAAAAAAGTCTTTTCATTTTTCAGTTGTTGCATAGTATTCCATTGTATGGATGTACCACCAGTGCTTTATCAAAGGGCATTTGAATGTTTCCAATATTTTGCTAGCAATGCTATAATAAATAACTTGAATTTAGGTTATTTTGTACATGTGTGAGTCCACTGTGCCTGATAAACAAGAACCGAAGGGATTGCTCTGAATATGGTGAAATTCACTACAGGAAGAGCTCTATTTATTACTAATATGGAAGTTTTTAAAATTCCAAGTACAGGTGTATGATAAATCAACAAATATGTGAGTGCTTTTCCATCAGCAGGGCTCTACGTCAAGCACTGCAATCATATATATGTAAAAGCTTGCAGATTTCAAAAAAAAATGAGAAAAGAGAAGGTTATGGCATAGTTGACAGACTTAGAGTGAGAAACGTCTGCATGTGAGCAGTCATTTACTCAACAGAGTGAGACTTTGATTCCTAAAGAAAAGTGGCTCATTACTGCATAGAAAGACTTCCCTGGAGAAGCAGTGATGCATTTGACCTTTATGATTATGGTAGGATTATGGTATGATTCTTGTTCAAGAAATTTGCCATATAAAAATGGCTGTAATGGGTCTGTTGCCATTGAGTATATCCAGAAAATGGGCAAAAGGGAATTTTAAAGATTCGTATGTGAAATGAACAGAACTAAAGTAAGCTTGTGTGGAAAGACCTGCAGAGCTGTCAGATGGAGAGGCGTGCGAGTGGAATACATACTCACATCTTCATAGCTTCTGCACTGGTAGAATAGAAAGTGACTAGGGGACTTCGCTGGTGGTGCAGTGGTTAAGAATCCACCTGCCAATGCAGGGGACACCGGTTCAAGCCCTGGTCCAGGAAGATCCCACATGCTGCGGAGCAACTAAGCCAGTGCACTACAACTAGTGAGCCTGTACTCTAGAGCCTGCAAGCCGCAACTACAGAGCCCGAGTGCCACAACAACTGAAGCCTGTGCACCTAGAGCCCGTGCTCTGCAACAAGAGCAGATGAGAAGCTCACACACTGCAACAAAGAGTTGCACACTGTAACTGCAATGAGAAGCTCGCGCACTGCAACAAAGAGTAGCCCCCGCTTGCCACAACTAGAGAAAGCCCGCGCGCAGCAACAAAGACCCAAAGCAGCCCCCCCCCGCAAAAAAGTGACTATGAAGATAAACAATAAAGTTACACAGTACTTTTATTTTTCTGTTACTGAGTAGGCAATCACTATTTTTCAGGAGTGGTACTAGATATTTTAAAATAATCATGAAGAATATAGAAATATATTAATATGCCCAGATAAACAAGTTTAAGGAGGGTGACATGGTAGAATCAGGAAACATATCTAAGATTATTCTGCTTGTAGCGCATGATAAATAGTAAATAATAAATGAAGTTTGTGAAAAGTCATATAGGCTTTTGAAATTAGAGGCAAGACTGAGTTTGATTTGCTCTGTAATATTCTAATTTATTAATTATGCATTGGAATATCTTTGTTGATTTCTCTTTCTGGCTGTTTTCTGTTTCTTAGCTATTAGCTCTAGAATCTATAGTTAATGAACTTTAGAATGCAGACTAAAGTCACTTTAATTGTTGAAAAAATTAAAATCTCTTATCCAGAAATATAACTTAGTTTATTTGTATTGTGTTTCATAGATAATTATTGCATGTAACAGAGTGATGCTATCATATTTTTGTAGTTGTATCATGTAAGCTATTATAGTACTCTCTGTTAACTCTGTACTAGATTTTTTGGGCTCCTGTCCTCCTGCATTTTCTAAATGAATCTTCCTGTCCTACAGCCTCTGTTCTGACACATCTGAGTTCTTGGCATAGCCAACTGTCCTCCCTAAAAGTGTGATTAGACCAGAGATGGCTAACTGATTTGATACTTAGGTTTTCCAGCAGTGTATGACCTGTGTTCCTTGGTATGTAAAGGTGAAATGATCAGATATTCTCATTTTTATAACACTTGACTGTCAATATCTAAGGACCTCTCTTATTTCCCACACTTTTTCAAAGTCTATCAGTATTGGCTCTGAGGTTACACCTGCAGCTTTTCTTTAGCGTATAGCTCAGGGGGGCCTAGAGTGGCTATACCCTTCTTTTTATGTGTCTGCATCTTCACCTCTCACTTTGTATGTTCTGCACATTCTCTTTGCTAGAGAAGGAAGAAACAAAATAGGAATTAACAAATTTTATGATGTGATACAATATATCTTATTACTATTTCATTCTTTTATGGGTTGTGACACTTCTGTGGAATGCTTATATTTATATTTAGTCTGATATAACAAATGAATACATTTATAAAATAACCATTAAATCAGCTATTGTTATAAAGTTACTATGTCTCTGAGTCAGGCATTGGTTTTTAAATGTTCTAGTGATAATATTCAACTTCTCATGATGTTCATCCACATATTTGGAGATAAAATGGAAAGCAGTAAGAGTTTGGGGTTCACTTTGGCACTTTTGGAAGTTTTGCTTGAGCAAGAACTGCTGGAATCTCTTGGGTTGTGGTAGCTTAGATGCAGCATCTTACATTAAGCTTCAGCGTCCCTGTTTATGAATTGGCAGCTATGATGATTCTCACTTTACAGCTCAGAAGATTGAGGTGCAGAGGTTAAATAGCTTGCTCAGGAATACTGAATGTTCAGTAGCACAGTAGGAGTTGGATCTGAGTATTATTCCACCAATGGGATCATACTTCTCTGAGTCTCTCTGATTAAGTAGTCTCAGGTGATGCTACAGCAGTCTGTTCTTTTGTTCTTGGTCATTTATTGTTAATCAAGGAGTGGTAATGGATGATAGTGATTTGTATTATATAAAAATAGTTGATTAGTTATTTAAAGTTATCCTGCATGGTACATTCTGCTCATAAATTTGCCAAAATGGTGTGGTAGGATTCTTTTTTTTTTTTTTTAAAGGAGATTCTAGGCTTATTTAATTTCTGTTTTTTTCCCAATAATTTTTTAAAAGGCGGAATTCGAGTCTTCTCACAACTAGGGCACCTACCAGGCACCAGTGGGGGACCACAGACACCTAAGGGGACGGGAGGAACCCCCAGCGACCAGGTAGGACATGGGGTGTGGGGGGAGTGAAGGGGGAGTAGAAGTGGAGGCGGACGGGACTGGCGCCCCTGAGGGGAGGCTGGGGGAGGGGAAGGGATCCCATGCCCAAAGAGGGAAATTAGGAACCCTTGGGAGGGCAGAGGATCAAAAGGGAGCGTGGCCAGGTTTCCCCTGCCCACTTGGACCCCCAGGAACCTATTGAGATCCCAGGCCTGATCCTCTGCCCACCTAGGCCCCCTCCACCCAGGCGGGTCCTGAGGGAGTCAGAGGGAGGGAAGGGGAAGCAAGAGTAAAGTGCGGACCTCTGGGACGGCACCCCTGAGGGCCGGCTTGGAGAGGGGAGGAGTTCCTACACCCAGCGGGACACACCCATGGTTAGGGGTCCAGCGGCAACGGGTGAGACCCTGGGGGAGACGGGGCCGGGGGGGGGGGGCAGGGGCATGAAGGAATGGAAGGGAACGGGCCAGTGCTTTCCCTGTCCACTTAGGCACCAGGGAGCCTGTTGGGCTCCCAGGCCTAATCCTCTGCCCTCGGAGACTCCCTCCTGGCGTGCAGAGCCCAAGCCCCGCCCCCACCCCCCCACCCCCGCACCCCCCCCACCCAGGGCCCTACCTCTAAACTCTGGAACAAGTACTGCCTCTCCCCTTCTGGGCAGGTTGTAAGCAGACGTCCTGCCCCACTCTTGAATGTCGCCCTGGCTAGGCCCCACCCCACCCTCAAACGTCAGCCCCCACCTGCCTAGGTCCCACCCCACCCTAAACCCCACCGCTGCCTAAGTTCCACCCCCGCCTAAACCCCGCCCCCATAGCCAAGGCTTTATTTTATTTTTCTTTTTTCCTCTTTTAGATTGGGGTTCTGTTTTACATTATTGATTCATTGTTGTTGACCCTTTTATATTTTTATTTTTCCTAATAAATCTTTTATTTTTCTAATTTTATTTTATTTTATTTTTTAACATTTTTATTGGAGTATAATTGCTTTACAATGGTGTGTTAGTTTCTGCTTTATAACAAAGTGAATCAGCTATACATATACATACATCCCCATATCTCCTCCCTCTTGTGTTTCCCTCCCACCCTCCCTATCCCACCCCTCTAGGTGGTCACAAAGCACCCATCTAATTTTATTTTATTCTTTATACTTTGTTAGTGATCTCTCCTTTTGACTTGTTGCCCCTCCCCCCCTTTTTTTATTTTTTCTGCTATCGTTTTATTTTACCTTGTTGCAGTTGTTTCAATTATAGTTTTATTTTTCCTAATATATTTTTTAATCTTTCTAATTTTATTTTGTTTTTTATTCTTTAATATTGTACTGCTCCTTTTTTCTTTCTTTCTTTTTTTTTTTTTTTTTTTACCACTCCACGAAACATGTAGGATCTTGGTTCCCAGGCCAGAGGCTGGACCTGTGATCCTGTGGTGGGAGCTCTGAGTCCAAACCACTGGACTAACAAAGAACCTCAGACCCCGGGGAATATCAATTAGAGTGAGCCTCCTGGAGGTCCTCATTTCAGCACCAAGACCCAGCTCTATCCAACTGCATGCAAACTCCAGGGCTGGACCATCCATCAAAAAAAAAAAAAAATGAAATGACAAAAAAAAATGTTACAGTTGAAGGAGCAAGGTAAAAACCTACAAGACCAAATAAATGAAGATGAAATAGGCAACCTACCTGAAAAAGAATTCAGAGTAATGATAGTAAAGATGATCCAAAATCTTGGAAACAGAATGGAGAAAATACAAGAAATATTTAACAAGGAGCTGGAAGAATCAAAGAGCAAACAAACAGTGATGAACAACACAATTACTGAAATTAAAAATACTCTAGAAGGAATCAATAACAGAATAACTGGGGCAGAAGAATGGATAAGTGAGCTGGAAGATAAAATGGTGGAAATAACTGCCAGGGAGCAGAATAAAGAAAAAAGAATGAAAAGAATAGAGGACAGTCTCGGAGACCTCTGGGACAACGTTAAACACACCAACATTCGAACTGTAGGGGTCCCAGAAGAAGAATAGAAAAAGAAAGGTTCTGAGAAAATATTTGAAGAGATTATAGTCAAAAACTTCCCTAACATGGGAAAGGAAATAGTCAATCAAGTCCAGGAAGCACAGAGTACCATAAAGGATAAACCCAAAGAGAAACATGCTGAGACACATATTAATCAAACTATCAAAAATTAAATACAAAGAAAAAATATTAAAAGCAGCAAGGGAAAAGCAACAAATAACATACAAGGGAATCCCAATAAGGTTAAGAGCTGATTTTTCAGCAGAAACTCTGCAAGCCAGAAGGGAGTGGCAGGACATATTTAAAGTGATGAAAGGGAAAAACCTACAACCAAGATTACTCTACGCAGCAAGGATCTCATTCAGATTCGATGGAGAGATTAAAACCTTCACAGACAAGCAAAAGCTAAGAGAATTCAGCACCACCAACCAGCTTTACAACAAATGCTAAAGGAACTTCTCTAGGCAGGAAACACAAGAGAAGAAAAAGACCTACAAAAACAAACCCAAAACAATTCAGAAGATAGTAATAGGAATATACATATTGGTAATTACCTTAAATGTAAATGGATTAAATGCTCCAACCGAAAGACACAGACTGGCTGAATGGATGCAAAAACAAGACCCATACATATGCTGTCTACAAGAGACTCACTTCAGACCTAGGGACACATACAGACTGAAAGTGAGGAGATGGAAAAACATATTCCATGCAAATGGAAATAAAAAGAAAGCTGGAGTAGCAATTCTCATATCATATAAAATAGACTTTAAAATAAAGACTATTACAAGAGACAAGGGCACTACATAATGATCAAGGGGTCAATCCAAGAAGAAGATGTAACAATTGTAAATATTTATGCACCCAACATAGGAGCACCTCAATACATAAGACAAATGCTAACAGCCATAAAAGGGGAAGTTGACAGTAACACAATAATAGTAGGGGACTTTAACACCCCCTTTCACCAATGGACAGATCATCCAAAATGAAAATAAAGAAGGAAACACAAGCTTTAAATGACACATTAAACAAGATGGACTTAATTGATATTTATAGGACATTCCATCCAAAAACAACAGAATACACTTTCTTCTCAAGTGCTCATGGAACATTCTCCAGGATAGATCATATCTTGGGTCACAAATCAAGCCTTGGTAAATTTAAGAAAATTGAAATTGTATCAAATATCTTTTCCGACCACAATGCTGAGACTAGATATCAATTACAGGAAAAAAATCTGTAAAACAAACACGTGGAGGCTAAACAGTGTGCTGCTAAATAACCAAGAGATCACTGAAGAAATCAAAGAGGAAATCAAAAAATACCTAAAAACAAATGACAATGAAAACACGACGACCCAAAATCTGTGGGGTGCAGCAAAAGCCGTTCTAAGAGGGAAGTTTATAGCAAAACAATCATACCTCAAGAAACAAGAAAAATCTCAAATAAACAACCCAAATTTACACCTAAAGCAATTAGAGAAAGTAGAACAAAAAATTCCCAAAGTTAGCAGAAGGAAAGAAATCATAAAGATCATATCAGAAATAAATGAAAAAGAAATGAAGGAAACAATAGCAAGGATCAATAAAACTAAAAGCTGGTTCTTTGAGAAGATAAACAAAATTGATAAACCATTAGCCAGACTCACCAAGAAAAAAAGGGAGAAGAATCAAATCAACAGAATTATAAATGAAAAAGGAAAAGTAATAACTGACACTGCAGAAATACAAAGGATCATGAGAGATTACTACAAGCAACTATATTTCAATAAAATGGACAACCTGGAAGAGATGGACAAATTCTTAGAAAAGCACAACCTTCCAAGACTGAACCAGGAAGAAATAGAAAATATAAACAGACCAATCACAAGCACTGAAATTGAAACTGTGATTAAAAATTTTCCAAAAGGGCTTCCCTGGTGGCGCAGTGGTTGAGAGTCCGCCTGCCAACCACTGCAGGGGACCCGCCTGCAGGGGACACGGGTTCGTGTCCCAGTCCAGGAGGATCCCACATACCACGGAGCAGCTGGGCCCGTGAGCCATGGCCGCTGAGCCTGCGCGTCCGGAGCCTGTGCTCTGCAATGGGAGAGGCCACAGCAGTGAGAGGCCCACGTACCGCAAAGAAAAAAAAAACCAAAAATAAACAAAAAAAATTTTCCAACAAACAAAAGCCCAGGACCAGATGGCTTCACAGGCGAATTCTATCAAACATTTAGAGAAGGACTAACACCTATCTTTCTCAAACTCTTCCAAAATGTAGCAGAGGGAGGAATATTCCCCATCTCATTCTACAAGGCCACCATCACCCTGATACCAAAACCAGACAAAGATGTCACAAAATTGAAAACTATAGGCCAATATCTCTGATGAACATAGATGTGAAAATCCTCAACAAAATACTAGCAGACAGAATCCAACAGCACATTAAAAGGATCGTACAGCATGATCAAGTGGGGTTTATCCCAGGGATGCAAGGATTCTTCAATATACGCAAATCAATCAATGTGATACACCATATTAACAAATTGAAGGAGAAAAACCATATGGTCATCCCATTAGATGCATAAAAAGCTTTTGACAAAATTCAACACCCATTTATGATAAAAACTCTCCAGAAAGTAGGCGTAGAGGGGACCTACCTGAACATAATAAAGGCCATATATGACAAACCCACAGCCAACATCATTCTCAGTGGTGAAAAACTGAAACCATTTCCTCTAAGATCAGGAATAAGACAAGGTTGCCCACTCTCACCACTAGTACTCAACATAGTTTTGGAAGTTTTAGCCACAGCAATCAGAGAAGAAAAAGAAATAAAAGGAATCCAAATTGGAAAAAAAGTAAAACTGTCACAGTTTGCAGATGACATGATACTATACATAGGAAATCCTAAATATGCTACCAGAAAACTACTAGAGCTAATCAGTGAATTTGGTAGAGTAGCAGGATACAAAATTAATGCACAGAAATCTCTTGCATTCCTATGCACTAATGAAGAAAAATCTGAAAGGGAAATTAAGGAAACACTCCCATTTACCATTGCAACGAAAAGAATAAAATACCTAGGAATAAACTTACCTAAGGAGACAAAAGACCTGAATGCAGAAAACTATAAGACACTGGTGAAAGAAATTTAAAGATGATACAAACAGATGGAGAGATATACTATGATCTTGGATTGGAAGAGTAAACATTGTGAAAATGACTAAACTACCCAAAACTATCTACAGATTCAGTGCAATCCCTATCAAACTACCAATGGCATTTTTCACAGAAGTAGAACAAAAAATTGCACAATTTGTATGGAAACACAAAAGACCCTGAATAGCTGAAACAGTCTTGGGAAGGAAAAATGGAGCTGGAGGAATCAGGCTCCTGGACTTCCGACTATACTACAAAGCTACAGTAATCAAGACAGTATGGTACTGACACAGAAACAGAAATATAGATCAATGGAACAAGATAGAAAGCCCAGGGATAAACCCAGGCACATATGGTCACCTTATCTTTGATAAAGGAGGCAAGAGTATACAATGGAGAAAAGACATCCTCTTCAATAAGTGTTGCTGGGAAAACTGGACAGCTTACATGTAAAAGAATGAATTTAGAACACTTCCTAACACTATACACAAAAATAAACTCAAAATGGATTAAAGACCTAAATGTAAGGCCAGACAGTATAAAACTCTTAGAGGAAAATATAGGCAGAACACTCTATGACATAAATCACAGCAAGATCCTTTTTGACCCACCTCCTAGAGAAATCGAAATAAAAACAAAAATAAACAAATGGGACCTAATGAAACTTCAAAGCTTTTGCACAGCAAAGGAAACCATAAAAAAGACGAAGAGACAACCCGCAGACTGGGAGCAAATATTTGCAAACGAATCAACTGACAAAGGACTAATCTCCAAAATATACAAGCAGCTCATGCAGCTCAATATCAAAAAAGAAACTACCCAATCCAAAAATGGGCAGAAGACCTAAATAGACATTTCTCCAAAGAAGATATACAGATTGCCAACAAACACATTAAAAGATGCTCAACATCACTAATCATTAGAGAAATGCAAATCAAATCTACAATGAGATATCACCTCACACCGGTCAGAATGGCCATCATCAAAAAATCTACAAACAGTAAATGCTGGAGAGGGTGTGGAGAAAAGGGAACCCTCTTGCACTGTTTGTGGGAATGTAAATTGATACAGCCACTATGGAGAACAGTATGGAGGTTCCTCAGAGAACTGAAAATAGAACTACCATATGACCCAGCAATCCCACTACTGGACATATATGCTGAGAAAACCATAATTCAAAAAGAGTCATGTACCACAGTGTTCATTGCAGCACTATTTACAATAGCCAGGACATGGAAGCAACCTAAGTGTTCATTGACAGATGAATGGATAAAGAAGATGTGGCACATATATACAATGGCATATTACTCAGCCATAAAAAGAAACAAAATTGAGTTATTTGTAGTGAGGTGGATGGACCTAGAGTCTGTCATACAGAGTGAAGTAAATCAGAAAGAGAAAAGCAAATATCGTATGCTAACACATATACATGGAATCTAAAAAAAAAAAAAGGTTCTGAAGAACCTAGGGGCAGGACAGGAATAAAGACACAGATGTAGAGAATGGACTTGAGGACACGGAGAGTGGGAAGGGTAAGCTGGGACGAAGTGAGAGAGTGGCACTGACATATATACACTACCAAATGTAAAATAGCTAGCTAGTGGGAAGCAGCTGCATGGCACAGGGAGATCAGCTCAGTGCTTTGCAACCACTAGAGGTGTGGGATAAGGAAGGTGGGAGGCAGACTCAAGAGGGAGGGGATATGGGGATATACTTATGCTTATAGCTGATTCACTTTGTTATACAGCAGAAACTAACAACACTGTAAAGCAATTATACTCCGATAAAGATGTTAAAAAAAAAGAATGTAGAATAATAGCTTTTACTTTTGAAATTTGGAAAACATTTTCACTTTAAAATTAAATTATCCTCTTTAATTTCTAGTTTCAAGAATGTATTCCCCCCAAAAAATGTTTTATTAGCATTATTTAATTTCAAAATACAGGAAACTTGAAATTCTTGTTGCCACTATTTACTTAGTGCATTTGACTTGCTTACTTTTAACTGTATAAGTTTATTTTCTGAGTCCTGGTTTGAAAATGATGAAGGTTAATGTACATTTACAGTTAGGTCACAATTTGAGATTACAGATGTCTCATATAAAAAATGCATATTTTCTAAACTTTTGGTCTATAAGCCTCAAAGTCTAATTTACTCTTTTTGATGGACACATATATGTGGAATCTAGAAAAATGGTACAGATGAACCTGTTTGCAGGGCAGGAATAGAACGGCAGATGTAGAGAATGAATGTGAGGATTAGTTCTTAAGTTAGATCAATGGATTAGTGCATGAAATTTGTTGAAAGCTGTTTCTTTGCAGTATTCTGTTGCTTCCTAAATATGTTTCTGACATTCACCTTATATTTTTTTAAAAAACTTTTTATTTTAAAAAAAAAAAAAACAACAAAAAAAACTTTTTATTTTGAGATAACAGTAGAGTCATATGCAGCTGTAATAAATAATACAGAGATTCTTTTGGAGTCTTCACCCAGTTTCTCACAATGAGTACATTTTTTTAAAAATTTGTTTTTGGCTGCGTCGGGTCTTCGTTGCTGTGTGCGGGCCTTCTCTAGTTGTGGCAAGCAGGGGCTACTCTTTGTTGCGGTGCACTGGCTTCTCATTGCCATGGCTTCTTTTGTTGCAGAGCATGGGCTCTAGGCGCGCGGGCTTCAGTAGTTGTGGCACACGGGCTCAGTAGGTGTGGCTCGCGGGCTCTAGAGCACAGGCTCAGTAGTTGTGGCGCAGGCACCTAGTTGCTCTGCGGCATGTGGGATCTTCCCGGACCAGGGCTCAAACCTGTGTCTCCTGCATTGGCAGGCGGATTGTTAACCTCTGTGCCACCAGGGAAGCCCAATGATAACATCTTGTATAATCATTGTACAATGTTACAACTGGGAAATTGACATAAATACAATCTGTGTACCTTGTTCAGATTTCACCAGTTTTACGTATGTGTGTGTGTGCGTGAGATAGGATCCCTCATGCCACAACCTCCTCCCTCTCTCCTCGCCCAACCCCTGGCAGCCACTAATCTAGTCTCTATAATATTGTCACTTCAAGAATGTTATATACAAGTCCTTTATTATTTTTCTCCCTACATATGCATGATGTCTGAAAATAAGAACAGCTACAAGAAAAAGGGCAAAGGATTCTTAATGTTTGCTTCTACGTTGTTAGATGTTCTAAGGTTCTCTTTGATAGGAAAATAATCACTTTAATGTTTTCTAGGTAGATTACTTTCCCTGGGCATAAATTATAGTTTTCATATACTAAAATGCTGAGTTACTAAATCTGTGTAGTTGACACATTAAAAAATGCTTTTAATTCAGCTTTCCACTTAACTATCACCTTTTCAGAGAGACTATTTTGATTATTCAAACTAAAGTGGCCCCCAAGCTACTCTTGATCTCATTGTCCTCTTATTTTCATTTTATTGTTTACTTATTTGTCTTTCTCTTCCTTTTTACCCTCTTAAAATATAAGCTCCATGAGAGTAGGGACCTTATTTGTGTTTTCCCCTTCATGTTTCCAGTGCCCAGAGTGGTACCTGTACATAAAATGCTGTTATGGTATGAAATGCATTTCATGAGTCTGAAAACATATATTCTAAGCCCATGTTTTGTTTTGTTTTTTTACTTTGATGATAAATTTTAATTTGTTCTGGTGCCCTGACTCTGCCTGAGTTTAGGTGTACATTGCTGAAATGTTTGAATCATTTTATGATAATTTAGTCACCAATGATTTGTTTGGAACATTAAATCTAAGGGAGGTAGAGCAGTTCTTTCAAATCCTATTCAGGGTTGTTTAAAGTCATCCAATAGTCTTTTGTGAATTGATAGAATTCTAGAACATCTAGCACTGGCTTCATTTTATCGAATTACTCTTAAGAGTTTGGTCTGGCGGCAGATTTCCTGGATTGAAGCCTGTCTCTATCATTTATTAGCTCTGTGGCTTTGTGCAGATTACCTAACCTCTCTATATCTTGGTTTCATAATCTGTAAAATGGGAATAACATTAGAGCTTATTTTATAGAATTGTTATAAGAATTAAGTGAGACTGTGTTCCAAAAGTATTTAGACCAGTTCCTGTCACATAAAAGATGTTTAATAAATGTTAGCTATTATTATTCAGTATGAGAAAGTTAATATCAGTTTTATTCACATACCAAGCAGTTGAAATAACACTAATCTGTGGCATACATTTAGTCATATAGTAATGTATCATAAGAGTTTTATCTATAATTGGAAAATGCATTCCAGGTTTATTTCCCCTTGTAACATCAGTTGGTTTCATGGACATCAAATAATTTGGAAAGTACTAAAAAAAAAAAGAAAACTTAAAAGCCTAGGAACATACTTTCTTGATTGTTGCTTGTAATTCTTGCTTTGAATGAGAGAGATCACTTCAGAATATAGACTGTTCTTTTGTTGTCCATGCAAATTATGATCACTAGTGTGAATTTGCCAGGCATTGGTTAAATGCCGACAGAGAATGAGAAGGATTAGGAAGCTACTGCTGTTTGTTTTTAGCTCCCCTTCAGCCCTCCTCTCAGAGCTCTCTCTTCATCCTCTCTATCTCACATGCCTGGTTGCTGCTTGCTGCCCTCTGGTACACCATCCTACAGACATTTTCTCCGCCATCTGCAAATGTTGGTTTGTTACTGATTGGCTCACTCTTTAGATTGAGTTAGTCTCTGTAATATCTCCCTCCCATATAATAGATTTATAGGTAGTGGCAAAGAAATGTCCAGGGAGTTCCTATGCACTTTTTACCCATCCTCCTCCAATATTAACATCTTATAACTGTAGTGTAGTATCAACACCAGGAAATTTCTGTACATTTATTGGGGGTGTGTGTGTGTATGGTTCTGTAGACATTTTTGTCACGTGGGTAGTTTTGTGTAACCATCACTACAGTCGAGATACTGAACTATACCACCACCGTAAGGCTCCCTTGTGCTACTCCTTGATAGCCATACCCACCTCTCCCGCTCTGTAACCCCTGACAACCACTAATTTGTTCTATAATTTTGTTATTTCAAGAATGTTATAAACATAGAATCATAAAGTATGTTACATTTTGAGATTGGCTTTTTTCACTCAGCATAATTCCCTTGAGGTTTGTTTCCCTTTTATTGCTGAGTTGTATTCCCTGGTATGGATGTTTAATGGTTCACCATTAAAGGGCATTGGTGGTTTCCAGTTTTTGACTGGTACTAATAAAGCTGCTATGAACATTCATGTACAAGTTTCTATGTGAACATAATTTATCATTTCTTTGGGATAAATGCCCAGGAGTTCAATTGCCGTGTTGTATGGTAAGTCCATTTTTAGTTTTTAAAAAAACTGCCAAGCTATATTCCAGAGTGGCTATATTAGTAGCCAGCACTGTATAAGTGGTCTAATTTTTCCACATTCTTGCCAGCATTTGGTATTGTCACTGTTTTTTATTTTAGCCATTCTGATTGGTGATATCTCATGATTTTAATTTGTATTTCCCTAACGGCTGATAATGTTGATCATCTTTTCATCTTCTTATTTGCCATTTGTGTACCTTCTTTGGTGAAATGTCTACTCGTGTTTTTCCTATTTTCTAGTTGGATTTTTTTTTAATGTTGAGTTTTGAGAGCTCTTATGTATTCTAAACACAAGTGCTTGTCAGATATGTGATTTGCAAAAATAGTTTCTCCTAGTCTGTAATTTGTCTTTTTAATCCTTAACAGGGTCTTTCACAGAGCAAAATTTTAAAAATTTTGGTGAAGTTAATATATCAGTTTTTTCTTTTTATCTGTTTTATTTTGAAAAAGCTGGCATTCAGTTTGGAGTTTGTTGAATTTCTTGGTTCTGTGGTGTATAGTTTTCATCATGTTTGGAAAAATTTTAGCAATTATTTATTTTTCTGCCCTCCTTTTTCTCCTTTTGATACTCCATTTATATGTATACTAGATGCTTAATATTGTCCCACAGATCACTAAAGCTTTGTTTCTTTGTGGCCTTTTTTTTTTCCCTCTCTGTGCTTCATTTTGGATAGTTCCTTTTTCTGTGTCTTCAAATTAACTGATTTTTCCTTTGTAAGTATCTAATCTGCTGTTAATCCTATCCACCCTATTTTTCATTTCTTGTATTTTTGTATCTGTAGAGATTCCATCTGGATCATTTAAACAGTATCTTCCATTTCTCTCTTAGTCATGTTCATGTATTTCTCTATCCTTTTAAACATGTGCAGCATATTTGTAACAGTTGTTTTAACATTCTTGTCTGCTAGTTCTATGATCTCTGCATTTTGGGGCCACATTTTCCTGAATCTTTGCATGCCTGCCCGTTTTTTTTTTTTTTTTTTTTTTTTTTTTTTTTTGGTACGCGGGCCTCTCACTACTGTGGCCTCTCCCGTTGCGGAGCACAGGCTCCGGACGCGCAGGCCCAGCGGCCATGGCTCACGGGCCCAGCCGCTCCACGGCACGTGGGATCCTCCCGGACCGGGACACGAACCCACGCTCCCTGCCTCGGCAGGCGGACTCCCAACCACCGCGCCACCAGGGAAGCCCACCTGCCCGTTTTTAATTGGATGGCAGACATTGTGACTTTCATGCTGTTGGTTGATGGATTTAGTTGACTTCCTTTTGCACAGTGTTGGATTTTGTTCTGGTATGCAGTTAAGTTGCTTGGAGTCAGCTGAAGCCTTTTGAGACTTGAGTTTAAGCTTAATTAGGGAAGTCCAGAGCAGCCTTTAGTGTAGGGCTGATTGGTCTCTATTACTAAGATGAGCCCCTTCTGAGAATGCTCTTTGCTGCTCTGTGTATTTTGAGGTCTCTCCATTCTGGCTGGGGTGGACGGGAACTGCTCCCAGTCCCGTATGAGCTCTGGGAGTTGTTCTGCTTTTTCTTCTCAAGGCTGCCTCTCCCTTCCATCCCCCAACCCCAGCCACTGCCTCAGCCTTGGGTAGGGTTTTTTAAAAATTATTATTATTTTTCTTTTGCGGAACGCGGGCCTCTCACTTCCGTGGCCTCTCCTGTTGCGGAGCACAGGCTCCAGACGTGCAGGCTCAGCGGCCACGGCTCACGGGCCCAGCCGCTCTGCGGCATGTGGGATCCTCCCGAACCGGGGCACGAACCCGTGTCCCCTGCATCGGCAGGCGGACTCTCAACCACTGCGCCACCAGGGAAGTCCTAAAAAATTAATTTTTTATTGTGGTAAAATACATATGACATAAAAGTTGTCATTTTAAGCATACAATTAAATGGCATTAATTATATTTATAATATTGTGCAACTGTCACTGCCATGTGGTTCCAAAACTTTATCACCCCAAAGAAACTCTGTAACTACGAAGCAATAACTTCCCATTTTCTCCTCCCCCAGTCTCTGCTAACCTCTAATCTACTTTCTGTCTCTATGAATTTGCCTGTTCTAGGTATTTCATGTAAGTAGAATCATACAATGTTTGTCCTTTTGTATCTGGTTTATTTCACATAGCATAAAGTCTTCCATCTTTATCTATATTGGGTAGTTTGGGTCTCACACATGTGCATGTCAGCTCTTAGCCAGAGACTCACATGCACCTTTCTGTAAATCTCTGGAGCTCTCTTTTTGTGAGTTTCTTCCTACAACTAAGTTGGACTGCTGGGGTTTTTTTTTTTTGGTTGGGGGGTAGTGGAGGTTCCTCCTCCTTGTACTGCATTCTGGAAACTGCTTCTAGGCAGTAAGCTGGTACAATTGTAGAACTCACTGTGTTTGTTTTCTTTCTCCCAGCTAACACAACCCTGTGTTGTCTGTTGTGTGATATCTGAAAACTGTTGTATCACATATTTTGTCCAGTTTTCTAGCAGTTTAAGGCAAAAGGGTAAATATGTCACCTCTTATTCCATCTTGACTGGAAGTAGAAATCTCCAGTGTGTGCATATGTGTGTGTGTATTTTTAACAGCTTTATTGATATATAAGTGACATACAATAAATTGTATGTGCTTAAAGTGTACAATTTGATTAATTTTGATATATGTGCACACCTGTGAAACCATCACCACAATCAAGATAATAAACATATCCATCATTCTCAAAAGTTCCCTCATGCCCCTTTTAACACCTTCTTCCTGCCTCTCTATGCCAAATCCCCATTTCTAGGCAACCCCTGATCATTTTTTTGTCACTAAAGACTGATTTGCATCTTCTAGAACTTTTTGTAATTGGAATCATATAGTATGCTTTTTTTGGGTCTGCCTTCTTTTGCTCAGTGTATTTACTTTGATATTCATCCATGTTGTTGTCTGTATCAATCATTTATTCCTTCTTATTGCTGGGCAGTATTCCATTGTATGGATGTACCACAATCTATTTGCCCATTCACCTGTTGGTGGACATTTGGGTGTGTGCAGTCTTTGGCCATCACAAATAAAACTGCTGAAGACATATTTGTATAAGGCTTTTTGTGGACATATGTTTTTATTTTTCTTTGGTGTATACCTAGGATGTACCAAATTGAATTTCTTGTTCATAGGATAGATGTATGTTTAACTTTATAAGAAAGTGTCAAACTGTTTCCTAAAGTGATGGTACCATTTTATATTCTCAGCAGCAGCATGAGAAGGTTATTGTTGTTCCACATCCTCCCCAGTATTTGGTTTTGTTAGTCTTTTTAATTTTAACTTTTCTGAAGGGTGTGTAGGAATATCTCATTGTGGTTTTCACTTTCATCCACCTAATGACTAATGATTTTGTGAATTTTTTCATATGCTTATTGGCCATTCATATATCCTTTGTAAGGTATTGGTTTTTTGACCATTTTTGTGATGGGTTATTTATGTTTTTTATAATTGAGTTGTAGGAGCTCTTTATAATTCTGGATATAAGTCCTTTGTTAAATATATGTATTATAAATATTTTCTCCCAGTCTGTGGCTTGCGTGTTCATTTTCTTATTGGTGTTTTTTGAGGAGCAGAAGTTTTTAATTTTGATGAAGTCTAACTTATCAATTTTTCTTTTATTATTAATGTTTTCTATATTCTTTCTAAGAAATCTTTAACTTATCTGAAAGTCATGAAAACATTCTTTATTTTCTTCTAAAAGCTTTTTAGTTTCAACTTTCGCATTTATGCATATCATCCATTTCAAGTTAATGTTTGTATGTTGTGGAAGGTAGGAATTGAAGTTAAAATTTTTTTTCCATATGGATATGCAGTTGTTTCAGCACCATTTGTTGAAAAGATTTTTCTAATTCATTGAGTTACTTTGCCACCCTCGTTGAAAATTAGTTGACCTCTGTTCCGTTCCATCAGTTTGTCTATCTTTACCCCAATACCACAGTGTCTTGACTACTGTCGCTTTATATCAAGTCTTGAAACCAGCTTTTTTCTTTTTCAAGATTGTTTTGACTTTTCTGGGACCTTTGTCTTTACAAACACATTCTGGAATCCGTTTGTCAATTTCTATAGAATGTGCAGCAAGGCTGAGACTCACAGAACAAACCTTGGTAAATCTATGCCTTGTAATGTTTCTTAGAAGTCATCCTGTGGACCTTCTCTAGAAAATATTCTTTAGGAGAACTGGGCTTTGTTCTATTTGAACTTTAAAATCTTTTAATTTCTAAAAAGGAAACTTATACTAATAAATACTTTTCTTTAGGTCTTTGGGTACATAGTCGCCTTGTGTGTTTTGGCATCTTTGGTAGAACTGTATTGTCACTGTTTCAGTCTTAAGAAATAAAAGTGTTTTTCTTAGTACAAGAAAAATAAGACAACACAGCAGGCACATCATTGATTAAGTATGTCTACAAAGGATATGTAAGAGAATGAGTTTTTTCCTCTGTAGTATCAGAATTGATCTTCCTTCTGCTACATTATATATTCTAGACAGGTATCAGGGACATATTCAGGGACACAATTTTTATGGCACTGTGCTTAGTGAAATATCAAATACTGTAATGGAGTAGCTTTATTGCTTTTATATTTCCAAATAGACTTGAATTTTCCAAAAACTTCACACAGCCTATTTTTTGCAATTATCTTCAAATACTATATGCTTTAATAGTGTTACATTTCTTAGTGACTTTAAATTACAGAGAGAATTATATTACAGTAGGTGTGAAGTTTTCTAGAATTTACCTAACCATACTGTAGTATTCATTTTTGTAATTATTTCTGAGTTGCAGTTTTACATATATAAGACATTATCTGCAGTTTATTACTCCAATTACATACATTGGTCCTTTTTACTCGCTTGCAGTAAATACATGGAAATGTTATGAATAAGATCTTAGAGGAACTTTTATGTCATTTTAATGGGTTCGTGTTTGTATTGAATAACTGAATTGCAACTTTTAATTTCAATTTGGAGTGTTCACAGAATAAAAAATTTGAATTAAATGAATTAGGGCACCTCAGGACAGTGATGGAAATAACTAAGAACTATATTGATTTTATTAGAGTGATCATATTGTTTTATGAGAAAAACAAGCCATTTTGCTCTGGATGACAATTATTTGTGGTAAAGAAGTACCTGGAAATTATAGATCATTTTTCAATTTTATGGGCATTATTTTCAGCTGAAAATAATTACTGATTTGGGCTTTCCTTGGAAAAAGAGGTGGAAATTATATTATTAACTTTGTTTTAGTCGTTAATTAGATATGTTGTTCTAGATGCAGCGGAATATTATTTTTAAAAGTTAGAATTCTGTAATATATGCCCAATCAGTGAATAAATTGATTGTAGAAAAGTGCTACATGTGTGATTCAGAGAATCTGAGACTAATGATTAGTGTGCAGCAAGGTACTAATTGTATATGCTGTAGACATTAGGTACAAAAGGAGTCCAAAGCCTGAAAGATCCAGGTGGGCTGAATCTGCAAGTGTTTTTGGTTTAAAAGAGTATGTGGTATTCTTCATCGTGTTTGCATTGGGACAACAAAAAAACTTCCCCGTATTTCCCACAAAATGTTATCCACATACAGTTCACTTGCTTCTGAGTTCCCCCTGTGTTCTGTTATATACAGGCATAGCTCATGGATTTCTGCAAATGGGAGGACAAACTGAGCTGATGCTCTACTAGTATGTTACAGCCTAATCCCTAAAGAAGTGTGTTCCTACCAGGACTCTTTCACTTTTCTTCATATCCTCTGAAATTATGATTTGCCTCCAGCAAATAGCTCCCTCCTATAATAGCTACAGATAATAACGACCAATAATTTTATATCACTTAACTTTGTAGCACAATGTTCTATATACTTTTCATATGTTGACTCCTTTACTCCTCATGTCAGCCCTACGAGGTAGGTAATATTATTTTTCCCATTTTACAGGTGAGGAAACTGAGACAAACATTACACAGCTAGAAAGTAACAGAGATGAGCTATGAACCAGTCTCTGCTTTTAGTCTATTCTATTCTGCATAGCTTGAATTGATTAATAAATCCCAAGTAAATTTTATTCAGTGTTTTAAACATCATTTAAATAATGTCATAAGTTAGACAGCTGTAACTCTGTATTAGAGCTCTGTCAAAGAAGCATCTTCAGTAATTTCTTTACTTTCCACTAGAGGGCAGTCTGTCACCTAGTTTTTTATGTATATTATCTATCAGTACTTTCTGTTCTTGGAAGTACAAAATTTCAAGTATACTAAGTTAAAGAATTATGCTGTGAAAGAGACTTGGGCAATAGAGTAATTTTTGAATTATAAATATAATCAAAGAGTCATCTTTGCAGTAGTAAAAGCATACATGACTATTACAAGACCCTGTATTGACTCAATAGATTGTATTTGCAGAATTTAATCAAGATGTCCTGTGAGATGATATCCAGCATAGAAAAGGCTAATGACCTTGACCTTTCTTTATTGCCTCTAAACTAACCACACATTAAACATTAAACCAAACTTGGGTTACTAGTACTCCAAATTCCTTTTCTTGATTCATTTAATTCAATCAAGGACTTAGACTATAACCTGAGAGTAATGAGATAGTGAAATTATTTAATGTTCCCTAATAGACACTCTCTGGTAATTTTAAAGCAATATAGGTCTAAGATTTTTTTTTTAAAGTAGCCTAGAGACTTTTGTTTCTCATCTTTCTAGTTTTCAAAATAGTTAAGATATTGAGTTAAGATGCAGAAACCAAGAGTCTTCATTTAGAAGCAACATTTTGTGGCAACTTCTGTGATTGTAAAAGGGGAGAGTCACATTTTGGAGGGATCAAATATAGTTATTTTGGGAGTTTAGTGTGGTCCTGCCTACAGAGTGATTTATCAGTTGATCAATGATGTTAGTTATATGTAAGTTAATGGTTCTGGCTACTGTAGGTTAAATAAAGCGTTTCAGGCAGCCTTCAAAGTAATGGAAACAATCTGACTTGACTTCAGATTTGTCACAGTGGAAATGAAAGGCAACATGCAGAAGAGGAGGCTGGGGAGGGAATACACAGCAGGGGTGAGTCAGCAGAGTTTATAGGTCTGGATAGGTAATAAGTTAAGTCCAGGGATTGTTGGTAGAGTGAGGGACAACAGAGTCCTGTAGGTAGAGATAAATAGGCAGAAGCAGACAGGATATTGGGGTTCCAGGTAGACAAGTTGCATCTGAGACCAAAGACTTCTTCAAAGGCAGCAGAGAAGAACGAAAGAACATGGAGGTAAGGATTTATGATTTCTAATTCTAACAGTACCTCTCCCTTATTGTGTACTATTGTGTGTCAGATACTGTGCTAAGACACTTTATGTCTCATGTTCTCTTTATAATAATCTTATTATACAAACAAGATGGCTGAGGCTCAAAGAGTTTCAGTAACCTGCCCAGAGACATATAGCTTGTAAATAGTAGAACTGGGATTTGAACCCAGGGCTTTGTGACTCCAGCTATGAAACTCTGCTTCCTGATGCAGAAGGTATTTTTTTTTTCTGCCCCAGTTTTATGCTGCCTGCAGTGTAGGGATGCTCATAGGCTTACTTCCAGTGGGAAATTAACCCCACAGGTAAACCCCAATTACAACAAAAGTAGAGGGTTATAACTTCCAGGGAGATGGGGGTGGGGATATTTTTGTTAAAAATGTGAAGTTTTTTAACCTTTGCCTGGAAATCACAGTAAAACCTATATTCTTTATGTGGCAGTGATTAGATGGTGGAGAATCTATCCTTTGTACTTCTCACTACTTTGTTGTTTTTTTTTTCCCTCTCCTAAAATCCACTAATTATCTTACTAGGTGTTCTTTCTGTTGCCTTGGTTTTTCACAAATGACACTCCTGGAGGTGCCCTCTCAAGGACTTTCTAGAGTCTTAATAAGAAGAGCAGTGGGCCAACCTAAAAGGAAGTTTAGGGATCACTAATTTGGTCTGTCAGTATACTTTTGTCACTTTATTTTTACACCTGCAGGCAGCAGTGCTTCTGAGACCTTTTAGTCCTTTAAAGATAGCTTTGATCCTAGATCTCTTTCTGCTTGGGATATGTTTTTGAAGGGATGAGGACAGAATGTCAGCTTTCTTCTCCCAAAGGCACCCGTTGCTGAATTTCCCCTGTAATCTAGGGCTTTCATCATTTCCTCCATGTTGATGGTGGCGCTAGACCTGGGGAATAGCATTTATCTTTTGTTTTTTGACCTAAGTGACTGGTAAATGGTGAAAGGACCATCAGCTAAGAATGCTTTTAATAAAGCCCTCTTTTCTTGTGGTCTAGCCAGGGTCTATCTATGGTCAACTGTAAAAGTATTTCCTAAGTTCTCTCACTTTTTTCATCTGAAGTTGCTTGAAGGTGATGCTTAGGAAGAGTACCTCCACTTGCTGTACAAGGACAAGCAAATGGAAAGTTCTTTTCTTTATATAGCTTTTAATCTCTTGGGTAAAACTTTGATTTATTTTGACAAAATAATACAGAATCCTTAACCTAGCAGTATAATGTAACACTAAATCCATAAGTGCCAGAATTCCCTTCTAAGCCTTTAGCAGAATTCTGTAAGGCCAGCGTGTCTGCTTTCTTCCAAGAGACTTTTGGGGTTGAATTTACTCATCCCTTGAATCCTATGAATGCCCAAAGTCAACTGTCTCTTCAGCTTGCTATATCATAGAGAAGGAAGACATTTGATGGGAATTCCCTACAACTAAATCTGTAAACCTACTTGCACCTGCACCCGCCCATTCTTCCTCAGATAACTTCCCAACTGGCTTTCCTACTCGTTTCCACTCTTGTTCTCTTACATCCTACAACTAAAGTCATGTTTTACAAATACAAATCTGGTCATGCCACTCTTAAAGCTTAATTATTACCTCGCATTGCTCTTAGGATAAAGCCTCAAATACTTAAGGTAGATTACAAAGCCCTACAGGAGACAGCCCGTTGCCGACCTCACCATCTTTGGCTGTCAACAGCGTAGCCCTTCTTCACAGTCCAGCCATACTGACCCTCTTTAATTTCCTCAGATCTTCCAAGTTTCTTCCTGATCCTTCTTTCGGAATGTATTCTTTACAACGAGATAACTGCTTGTTGTTCTTCAGATCTCTGCTCAAGTGTCACTCTTTCAGAGAAATCCCAATGTAGTCAAATCTCTTTTAATTATTAAGTTAATTGCATTATTTTCTACATGCTTTTATTGCCAGAAAGGTCAGTATCTCCCTTTTGAGGACTCTCCCTTCACTTTGTGTGTTGTCTAAGAACCTAAAGGTTCATGTAACAGTTGGGGAGTGAACTGGAAATCTGGTAAGTGCAATATAGCTGTTGCTAAAAAAGACTGTTGATGTTGAAGATGGTCCTGCACAATTATCTACTGCACGGTGGTGACCTGCTCAGGTTGTAGAATGTATCATTAGTTTACATTCGTTTACCCATTGTTCCTCTGAGCATAATCTTGTATCATGGTGATCATAGGCTGGGCTAGAGTCACCTTTCCTCCATAAACCCTTGGGCTGGCTTGAGCTTGGGTCACCAACTCAGGCAGCTCCTGCCTAGCAAGTACTCTTTTGGTGACATTTGCATCCCTTCTTGACAGAAGACTTTGGTAAGTGCCATGTCAGGTTTATCCCAACAGTTTTCCCTAACTTTGAATACCAAGGAATACTCCCACAAGGCCAATGGGTTTTGCACACCAAGAAAAAAGGTAGTTATTTTTAAGTTGGACCCCCCAAGAAAGGTCCTATTATACCCAGTTATAGGGTACGTCCTCATCTTGCAATCTGTCACTAAGGGAGGCAACTTACGTGACATCACAAAATAAATAAAATTAGCCGCAAGGAGGCTTTTGACTCTCCCCATACTGAGAAGCAACACAGGAAGTTTCTTTCTTTCTTTCGTTTTTCAATATTTATTTATTTATTTTTGGCCGCATTGGGTCTTAGTTGCGACACACGGGATCTTTCGTTGCAGCGTGCGGGCTTCTCTCTAGTCGTGGTGAGCGGGCTCCAGGGTGTGTGGGCTCTGTAGTTGCAGCACGTGGGCTTAGTTGCCCCATGGCATGTGGGATCTTATTTCCCCTACCAGGGATCGAACCTGCATCCCCTGCATTGGAAGGTGGATTCTTTCTTTCTTTTTTTTTATGATTCTTTTTTTTTAACATCTTTATTGGAATATAATTGCTTTACAATGGTGTGTAAGTTTCTGCTGTATAACAAAGTGAATCAGCTATACATGTACATATATCCCCATATCTCCTCCCTCTTGCGTCTCCCTCCCACCCTCCTTATCCCACCCCTCTAGGGGGTCACAGAGCACAAAGCTGATCTCCCTGTGCTACGCGGCTGCTTCCCGCTAGCTATCTGTTTTACATTTGGTAGTGTATATATGTCCATGCCACTCTCTCACTTCATCCCAGCTTACCCTT
Organism: Delphinus delphis; assembly: GCF_949987515.2. Lineage (NCBI taxonomy): Eukaryota > Metazoa > Chordata > Mammalia > Artiodactyla > Delphinidae > Delphinus > Delphinus delphis. Next base: position 64,040,346 of record NC_082690.1, on the reverse strand, counting down.
CCCACTCCCCGTGTCCTCAAGTCCATTCTCTATGTCTGCATCTTTATTCCTGACCTGCCTCTAGGTTCTTCAGAACCTTTTTTTTTTGTTTTTTTTTGGATTCCATATATATGTGTTAGCATACAGTATTTGTTTTTCTCTTTCTGACTGACTTCACTCTGTATGACAGACTCTAGGTCCATCCACCTCACTACAGATAACTCAATTTTGTTTCTTTTTATGGCTGAGTAATATTCCATTGTATATATGTGCCACATCTTCTTTATACATTCATCTGTCGATGGGCACTTAGGTTGCTTCCATGTCCTGGCTATTGTAAATAGAGCTGCAATGAACATGGTGGTACATGACTCTTTTTGAATTATGGTTTTCTCAGGGTATATGCCCAGTAGTGGGATTGCTGGGTCATATGGTAATTCTATTTTCAGTTTTTTGAGGAACCTCCATACTGTTCTCCATAGTGACAGTATCAATTTACATTCCCACCAACTGTGCAAGAGGGTTCCCTTTTCTCCACACCCTCTCTAGCATTTATTGTTTGTAGATTTTTTGATGATGGCCATTCTGACTTGTGTGAGGTGATACCTCATGGTAGTTTTGATTTGCATTTCTCTAATAATTAGTGATGTTGAGCATCCTTTCATGTGTTTGTTGGCAATCTGTATATGGAAGGCGGATTCTTAACCACTGGACCACCAGGGAAGTCCTGGAGAATTTCTAGCTAAATAACTTAATCCATAACTCTTGGGCCCTCTATTTAATTTCTGCTTTAACAACCACCTTTTTACTCACTTATTGATCTATTACCCTTGTGATTATTTGTTTAGGTGTTTGTCTTCCTCGCTGTAACTATTTACAAGGAATAGTTACAGGGAAGAACTGTTTCTTTCTTCATTGATGTGTCTTTAGCGCCTCTCAGAGTGTCTTGCACATAGTTAACATTCCATGCATGTTTGATGAGTGAATGGATTGTAAATTTTCCAAAGTAGAATTTTAATAGTAACTATTACTTCTAAAAATTCAGAAAGTCAGTGGAGGGCCCTGAGTGCCCCATCCTTTGAGGTTTACACTTTGGGGCAGGCCATGTGAAAAATTGAAAATCCTCAAGGGAGCCAGTTCCATATCTTAGAATAGAGGGAGAAATAAGGCTAAGGGAATGGTTCCCTTTTATACTTGACTTCTAAGGTATAATGAAGTGAGGGGGAAGAAATGACAGTGAGCTTTGTAGAAGTTGACCAGAATCAAATGAACAGAAATGAATAAGCAATAAATTAGCAAACCAAAGTTGGCTAAACTGCTTTTCTCTAAGCATACATTTCAGATTCAGAATTATTTTGGGAAACAGAAATTCTGGAAAAATACATCTATAGTCACTTAAATAATTTGAAGGGAACATAAGATTTTTAACAATTGGGATTAAGGAAAGCAGGGCAGTCACTCACTAGTGAGAATCATGGGATGTGAGATTTTGGAGCTGTTGACCATGTTTCCTGCCTCGTGAAGGAAGCGAGTCTGTCTGTGATGGTAAGAGCCAAGTTAACATGTATAAGAAGAAATAAAAGCTGAGACACTCCTGGTAGATAAATAGGCCTGGTGGTGGTGGTGTTCAAGTCTGTGGTTCTAGTTATCCCTGAGGGCCAGCTGCTCTTTGGAGTTATATGAAGTACTCTAGTGTCATTTCAGTATATTCCTTTTATTTAGGCTAGTTCAAGTTAATCTTCTCCCATAGGCTTGCAACTAAAATTTCTAATATAATACAGATAATAAAGATAGACAGAGAGGATCCAACATATGCGTTATTGGTGTGCCTAATAAAGAAAGCAGAACAAATGGACAGAAAATATTTAGGTGTATAATGGAGGAAAAAAACTTTCAGAGATGAAGGAAATTTGTAATTTGTAGATCAAAAGGGCACACAGTTCCAAGAAAAACTGAGACAGGATGATCAATACCAAGTAAGTATATAATAGTAAAGTTAGTGTACTACAAGGTTAAGAAAAGGATATTATAGGCTTACAGGCAGAAAAAGCAAGTTACCCAAAAGGGGGGAAATCAGATTGGCCTCAGGTAGCAGTTAAAGCCAGGAGGCAGTGGAGCAATGTCTCTAGAGCTTGGTGGGATACATGTGGGCAGACTTGATACCTAGTCAAGCAGTGGTTTATGTATAAAGGTAACAAATGATATTTTCAACCATTCAAGGATCTAGTTCCCAACAAATTGCCTCATGAATAAAATTAGTCTGTTAAGTGATAAATAAGGAAAAAGAACTTGGGAGTGGAGAAGCAGATCTATTAAAGGATTGGCAGGGTATGTGGAATCCATTTAAATATGGAACTTTAAATATGGAACTAAGTCAAATCTAAATAACTGCATATTATGAAAACAGAAGTAAATGTAAAGGCTGTACAATTATTAATGAAAAAAGGAATTAAATAATAAATATAAGGTGGGGAAGAAAGAAGAGGTAAAGGTATGTGTATGTGAACTCATTTTTCTTAGTGGAGAGACAGAGAAAATCAGTAGATATAGCTTAAAGTTGATGAATTTACTGGTCTGAGTTGAAATCTTGACACTGCCACATACCAGCTGTGTAACCTCAGATAAGTTTAAACCTCATCTGTAGTCACAGAGTCTTCATCTGTATCATGATGATAATGACACTACCCACCTACTTAGCTTGTTGTGAGGATTAAATGCTATAATGTATACAAAGTGCTTAGAACAGTGCCTGGGCCTGAGTAAGCATTCAATAAAAATCACTTATTAATTATTTTAAGGAGAAAATATGGGCAAAATAGTTTTATAATCTTAGGACAGAGGTCTTCTTAAGTATAACTCTAAACCCAGAGACGATTAAGGAAAAGATTAATAATTTGACTTCATAAAAAGTAAGGGCCTTTGCATGGCAAAATCACCATGATAACAATCAATGAACAAATATACAAGTGGGGAAGAATAATTGCAAAATATTTGACAGAAAAAGGATTGATGTTGTTAATGTTCAGGGATCACTGCTAAGTCAACAAGAAAATATGAGCAACCCCGTATAAAAGTGGGTAATTGATATGAACAAACATTTTACAGAAAAATAAAAATATTAAAAATTTGAGAAGGTACTTAGTCTCACTTATAATTAAAGAGGTAGAAATGAAAATGCGATGCCATTTTTCATTTATTGATTTGACAAAGGTGAAAAACTGAAAATATCTAATGGTGAAAAGGATGTCATAAAATAGGCATTCTCATATCCTTTCTTGAAGACAATTTGGCATTTATCAAAATTATAAATGTTCATATATTTTATCTCTGCAGTTCTTCTAAGAATATATTCTACAAATATATTTATCCTAGAGTACAAAGGTATATGTAATAAGATGTTGTTTTATAGCATTGCTTATAATAGAAACAATGTGGGAACTATTTACTTGACTATTGATATGAGTTTGTTAAATAATTTTAGGTGCTTGTATACCTTGGAATATTATATAGCCACTAAAACGAAAGTTGTATATTACTGATAATGGAAAAATGGCTGGGCTATAATACTTAGGGGAAAAGTAAGTTATATGAGAATATAGTATGATCTTATTTGCTAAAAATAATACGTAATTTATTCTTACATATATGCATAGAAAATTTCTAGAATATTACATGAGAGCCATTAAAATGAGTTCTTTCTCAGGTGAGGAATGGAGATGCTGTGGACTTTTGGTACACTCTTGACTCTTCCAATTTTTTTTTTACAGCAATTATCTTCTAATTTTATAGTAATTAAAAACAAACAAAAATAATCTTTGACTAGTGGTGACTGGTGACTATGTTGCTTTTGAAACTGGAATTTAATATTTGGGGACTAAAATTATTTTGGGTAAATAGCAAAACAAATCAGGTAAGTTCAACTAACATTTATTTAATGAAAATTAAGTAAGCCCCTGATTTTTGTGAAGCACTGACCTGAGTGCTCTTGATGCTCACAAGCCTGTGGAATAGATAATGCTTTATAAATGCTGTAAGTAGAGGCTCAGACATTCCTCCTGGAGGTTGGGTTTTCCTGATTAAAACAAAGTGAAATGGTATCTGTTCACAGATACTATTTTCACTACATGACAATTGTTATGATACCAAGCTAGAAACTGGCACCAGGGACAAGAACAGTGCTGTTGCTAAGGTTTGTGAACTATGCCAATGTGTTGGCTTTTGTGCCTTGGTTATCATAGTAGTGACTGCTGAAGGCCGAGAGAAAAACGTGAGAAGGTGTGCTAATGATAATAGTGATGATGACAGGAAAAGAAGATCCTAATTTCTGAGTAAAAACTAGATTTGATCAAATGCTATATTTACCAGTGATGTTTAGATTTTATGTCACTATATACTTATTGCTTTAAAGGCAATGATTTTATGAAGAAGATTGTACTTTCATGGAGCCAAGCAGACTCCAACGTTTTCTAGAGTTTGGCCATATGATTTATACAGATCTATTTAGGGATTGTGAATTTTTTCTATTAGAGACTCTGTGATTCTTCAAAATGTTGTGAGCTCAAGACATTTGAGCAATGGGGAAATGATTGCAGTATCAAGTTGGCATTAGTTGTTTGATTCTAAATACCCATAAAGTCAGTTCTGCTATTAATGCTTGTTTTGAAAACTTGAATTTGTTGCAACACGATTGATATATTAGGAAGCAATTTGAGCATAAGTGAATTTCATGTTTGCTTATGTATGATTTTTGTCAGCAAGAAGCACCAGGTGAACACAGAATATTGCACCCAGTTGAACCGAGCCATATAGGAATGCACAAAATGGACACAGGTACACACACCTGGAATATCTACCAGCTCCCTCAGTTCACTGTGTGCTATGGGCCACACCCACCCACAGCTGGCATTACACCTTTCCCTGTGATTTCAGATAACCTTCTTTCCACCACTTAACAATTAATTCACAAGCTACAACCTTTCAAATCTTCACATCCACAAGCAAACTTCAGGTCTTTTTCAAGATAAGTTGCCATATTTATGTATTTTCCTAACCCTTTAACATGAGTGAAACTATGCTACCATTTGTATTGGGTTCCTATCTTGTGTGTGTATGTCTCTGACAAAATTTTTGAGTGTTGTGTCCCTAACTGCATTTTCTCCGTAAGGCCTATGTTTTCTATTCTGTGATTTTTACATAGTGTAGTGATTTTGGGGAATGCAGGTGTCTCTTTATAGCAAAACTACCTCCTTGAACAAATCTCTGCTGATCTTTTTTTCATTTTAAGTTTGGATAGTGCATCTGGTTTGCAAAATTTAGTTGCACAAAGAGCCCCAAAAGAATGATGGAAATCATGCTTTCCCTTTGTTCTAGGTACTCCATTGTACCAAGTTAGCTCAGCATTTCCAGAGTTCAGCCAACTTCTTTAGTTCCTTACTGATAGTTGGTTAGGCCTTCCTAGTTCACGTATACTAATGAATTGGATGATTTTTCTAAAGTTTTATAAGGGCTGCATCTTGTCATTAGGTCCCAAATGCCACATGTTGAACTCCTTTGGACTTCTCTAGACCTCTGTGACTCAAGGTTCATTACATTACTAATCTTCTATGAGTTTATTATTATATGAAGAAAACATTATACCATGTTTATGGCCTGGAGATCAAAGGTACAAGTAGCATGTGATTCAAAGCCATGTATTTATTAATGTGGAAATGAATTATTTGTGAAGAAGCTTAGCCATCTTTTTTTGAGGGTTTTATCTACTCCAGTGATTATTTAGGTTAACATAAAATCTTTCCTATTGAATGCTGAAGTTCTCTTTGAGGTTCTGACGTGATATGCATGGATCAAGGAGTCACCTCAAGTATATGATCACCTTTTTTACATGACTTATAATGCTTACTTTGTACTCAGATTCTGTTCCTTATTCCAGTTCATTTAGTAGTTGCTTTATTAATTATTTCTGTAAGGATATAAGAAGTAGAAATGTATATTCTGGCTTGAATAATTGGTTTAAGGTTTTCCTTATAGAAGTATAGACTTTTATTCTGATTTTAGAAGACAGAAATTTTATTCTGGTTTTAGAAGATAGGAATTTCGCATTCTTCTAAGTTGAAATTTAAGATTTCTTTAAATTTTCCCTTTGAAAGAAAGTATCTTGGCCAATAGCACATTTAGCAAAGAAGGGCATTACAGTAGTGACCTTAAAATCTGTTCTTTTTCATTCATTCATTCTTCATAGACCTAATATCTGTTAGATGCCTACCTTGTGTTATATTGTTTAAGGCTCTGGAGAATATGATGATGAGCAAAAATAGTACTGTCCTTCCTTTCACAATCTAGTGGGAGAGAGAGATTTTAATCAATTACTGACCAAAATATATAAATAGTGATAAATGCTGTGTGGAAAAAGTACAAATTCCTTAGAAAGAGAAAAAACAGGGAGACCTAATTTGGATAAGTGATTAAAAAAGGCCTTTCTGAGGAAGTGACATTTAAACTAGACCTACAGGATAAGGAGTTTACCGGAAGGGAAAGGGGGTGGAAGGCTTTCCAGGCAGAGGCAAGAGGTTTTGTGATATCATTTTATAGTACTTATGACCTTTTTAGATGCTTACATAATTAGGTACTAGGCTATGAGCAAGACAGTTTATAGGGCTGTGTTACTGAAGAGATGCATATAAATTACATTTTTATAAATGAATTCCTGAATTCCTGCAGGCTTACATTATATTCACTGTGTTATATCGTCTGCATTTGATTGATGTTCACCTACATCAATTACAGCTAGATTGATTTTTCTAAAGCACAACTTTGATGATGCTTTTTCCTGCTCAGAAGTCTTTACCAGCTTCCCAGTTACCCAACAAAGTTCAGACTTCTCAGCCCTCCCAAACTGGTCCTAGTCTCAATGTCCTACTGCATCTTTAACTACTCCTCTTTCTGCAGTACTCTCTGTTAGCCAGTAGAATTTCTGGATGAGCATGGATGCTTTCTCATAGGTCCACCTTCACTTGTATTGTTTCTGTTCCCTTACAATGTTTACCTCCTTCTGAGATGGTCCAAATCACATGTATAGTTCCAGGCCTATCACAGATGTTAGCACCTAATCTTAATGTCTTCTCTGATCACCCCAGCTGGAAGTCACTTCTTTTTCTTCTGACTTCTTAAGACACTTTATTTTTACTGCTCTTTAAGCACTTCACCCTTTTTATTTTGTTTTGAAGTTCTTTCTAGTCATGTCTTATCTTCCCCACTAGACTTGTAAGCTTCTTGAGGCCAGTCTGTGATGGACAAGTCTTTGCTTCTCTTACTGTGCCTAACAGAGTCCCGTGCATATGGTAGGGTCTAAATAAAAAATTTTGGAAGGGATTTATGAGTTAGTTGTTGATTGCTAGATTGCTCTTAGACAGTTGTTAGTGGCCTCTAAACAAATGCTTCAAGGGATTGATATATACAAAAATCCTTTGTAACGTTGGTCATCCCAAATTCTGATTTTCTTACAGAGATACTACTCACTTGGGATGTTTATATGTCTTTTTGCCCATTTCACTGACACTGATTCACAGAGATTATTTTAGATTCATAAATGGTGCTGTCATTTCCATTTTTGCCACTCTTTTGAAGGTTTGCATGCTCATTTAGCTGTAAAAAAGAACGAAAAGAACAAATGAACACCCTCTCCAGTTGTTGGTACCCAGCGGGGAGAAATAGATTTGAAAGCATGGCTAGATAATGTACTTATTTTGATTGTTTTGGGTTTTCCAAGTGCATGTGACTTTAAATGAGTTTGGAATAATCCCACATAGAATTTCCTTTTTCATTGGTTCATTTGGACCTATACCTCTGGTGGACAACTTTCTGTTTATAAGCTTTTATTAAAAGCCATTTCCCTTTGAGAAGCTGTGCCCTTTATTTCTGTCTGAATAAACATTTGAACAGCTTTTAGACTGCTCTTCAATCTGTGACTATAGGACCATGTCATGGCTTTAGTTGATGTAATTCTTGGGCTTTTTTTTTTTGAAATAACATTATCTCAGGCAATATTTAAATATACAGGATTTCTCATAGAAACATTTGTCTCCAAGGACAAGTAAAACAAAGTATAGTTGCAGAATAATGTGTAAATATTTATGATTGATTTAGTATTTGTAATTCATTTAACATTATTGTTTTGGCTAGAAGCATTTCTTTATAAGTCTCTTTCAGTTTTATTCACTTCTCCCCCTTATATAAGTGGCACATTCATTAAAAAGAAATCATTTAGAAATTTCATATCTTTATGATTAACTCTATTCTTAAAATTTAACCCTTGAATAATATGATTCTATATAAATTGAGGCGTGTATGTGAATTATCAAAGGCTCTTTTTCTTTGACTATATCATTTACTTTTCTTACAAAATTATTATGTGTGTAGTAAAACAAAAATTTTTTAAGTTATAAGGAAAAAAATATCTGTACTTCTTCTTTTCAGATACAATCATGATTCTAGGTATTTGTTAATAAAAAGAAATCTCTAAATAAATACCAGTTAAGGATACATATAAATCTGGATTAAAAAAACTTAAAAATCTGATTTCCTCTCTGGATGCAGTTTTCATATTAGATTAAATTCGGGACCCTAGAGTTTAAAATTTTTCTTTAAGATTGTTTTGACCTGGGAATTGTGAATTACTATTTAGGAAGATCATATGGGCCTTTTAACCTTTCCTAGTTACACTGTTCACATGATGAGTTTTTGCTGAAGACTGTTTTGATTGTTTAGTCTTGAAATATAAATTTGGAATACCTTGGTTTATCAACAAATGTGACCAAATAAAATAATAGTGTTTTAATTCCCGTAGTTAAAAACTATGTATTTTTGAGCTCTTAATCACTGAAAGCATTTGAAAATGTTTTCATCTGCTAATTTGAATGACAATTAAATGGTCAGTATAGTGTCCCTGTTTTGGATTCCCTTGGAACCATATCACACGGCAAGATCCTTGATAGACATGTGGTTTCATTTCATCATATTTGACATCACAGGGGAATCTGATGAATGAGTAGGTAAAGATCTTGAGAATAGAAATAGAGTCTGTATTAGGCAGAATCAGATTGATAGAGATAATAAGAAGCTATAAAAAGTAGAAATGAAGAAATTTTGCTTATTAAGATTCATTCATGCATTCAGCAAATATTTGTTCATTGTTCAAGCACATCTGATAGTGTCCTTGGTATTGTTTTAGGTCAAGGTTTCTCAGCCTTGGCACTAATGCCATTTTGGGCTGGATAATTCTTTGTTGTGGGCCTGTCCCATACATTGCAGGTGTTTAGCAGCATCCTTGGCTTCTAACCTCTAGATGCCAGTAGCACTCCCCTAGTTGTGACAACTAAAAATATCCCCAGGTATTGCCAAGTGTCCCCAGGAAGGCAAAATCACCTCTGGTTGAGAACCACTATTCTAAATGAACATTTTAAAAGCAAATTTTTTGAAATGTATTTTGCATTGTTTCCCTATTTCAAATGTTGTACATGTTTCATGTGATTTGGTCTTTCAATACTTCCCAGGTAGTGCCCTATCTGGAAAAATGACTTAGGTTTTATAATGGAATATGAAACTAGCCGTATTACCTATAGAAATAACTGAAATAAAAACCATATATTTTAAAATTAACACTTGATTTAATCATGATTCTATAGGATTTATGACACCTGGGATCAAATAATCTACTATTTCTTGATCTTTTAAAAAGTACTTTGTACCTACAAACAAATTCTTACAAAGAAACCTTCTAATGCTTGTTATTTTCCTCCTTTAAAAATGATCCTATTCATCTTTTGTTTTAAAGGCTCTGTAGCTTATTGCTCCTGCATAAAAATTCTGTTATTGTAGAAACTGTTCCCTTTGCTTCTCTGCAGCATCCTTTTCTAAAGTTATGAAAGATGTGAAACATATTCCGAAACTTCATTCAAAGCTTTAAAACTTATTATATCCAGGAGAGACAGATTTAAGATTGCTGAGGTTTCTGGTTGAAGTACTTCAAGCAGAAATCCATACTCCATTAGACTCTCTAACATTGTGACCTTAATTTTCCAGATATTTAGCCCTTTAAATTGAAAGCAGTATTTTAATACTATTTAAGTCTTCTGGAGGGGATTGTAATATCACAAACTTAAGTTGTGAAACATTTGAAACAAATGGAAAGTAAAAGAGCAACTGACTTAGGGCTGTATCATTTTATATATTTTTTTATTTCAAAATATACAATGATAGAAAGATATGCATGGAACATACCTAATGCACTGAAGTTTGTGAAAAAAGCTATTTAGTAAGGAGTTGTTCATACTGTAGTTGAGTAGAATTTCTTTCATGGGGTTGCATGGGGTTCCTGGCATTGCCTAAAGAGTTTCTCATTGGGAATAGTTGTTAAATTCTCTGAAGTTAGGAAATTCACTTTGTATAAAACTATGGACTGGGTGAAATGAAAATCTATCTGGACAATAGCTAGTGAGTTATCTTGCTTCAGCAGATAAAGCAGGAAATGTAAAATTGTATTACACTACTGAGTCAAGAAACTGAAAACTAGTTAAGAAAAAACCCTCTATGGAAAAGGAGAGATGAAAAGCCTCTTGTTCTTTCATTAGTAAATTAGGTTAGTTTTAAAATAATATGCTCATTGAAAAATGTACACATTTCTCAAGTAATTGATATAATTGAATCCCATTCCTATCTTAAAGGTATAAAGCTGAATTGAATTCTTTTGGGGCCCTGATTTGCTTTGTCTATTTTCCATTGTAAACGTTGTTTAGAACCTACATTGATCATATAATGTTTAGTTTATGGCTCACTGAAGGATGATATATCAAATATTCTTTATTAATCTATAGAAGCTTAAAATTTATATTAGCCTTTGTTTGTGTATTACTTTAGTTATGAGTTAGCTATAAAAGAGATATGGTAACCTCCCCGAGTTGTTTTATACATATTCCTGTTAGTTAAGTGCCAAATAAATCACATGACTGTATTAATGTCAAGTAATTATTGCATGAGTTGCTAGGGGACAAAGAAACAGTTGCAGGTAGATTCTTCAGATCTTTTGCTGTCCTGTTGTAATCCAAACCTAGGGTAGTTTGCCCTTACTGGTACTGATGTTTTACGGGTGCTCCATTGCTTAGGCTAAAAGTGAAAATATCCTCGCCTGTTTGTGGAATGTAACCCGTTTTTGCTGAGAGTTTGGTTTGGTGAGTCTCCAAGTCACTTTTTAATCTCCACCATATTGGCGAGCTGTCTTAGTCCACCTTATTCACTGATACCCTGTTTCCCAAATGATTATTAATGTCCTCATTAGACTGGGACAGAGAGGTCCATCACCTCCACTGAAAGAAAAATTTTTGAGATGCAGCATAGTGTCCAGAGATTATCATTAAGCCCCTGGAGGACTGAGCTTGATATCAATATAAGAATGCCTTTTCTGTGAACTTGCCATATCATTCAGTAGTGAAATCCTTCTGGCTAGATCTGACATTTCTTGGATATGGCTGAACATCAAAGGGAGAACAGATTTTGGACAACTCTTTTTTTTTAAATTTATTTATTTTATTTATTATTTATTTTTGGCTGCGTTGGGTCTTCATCGCCGCGTGTGGGCTTCCTCTAGTTGCGGAGAGCGGAGGCTACTCTTTGTTGCGGTGCGCGGGCTTCAGTAGTTGTGCCTTTCAGGCTCCAGAGCGCAGGCTCAGTAGTTGTGGCACACGGGCTTAGTTGCTCCGCAGCACATGGGATCTTCCCGGACCAGAGTTCGAACCCGTGTCCCCTGCATTGGCTGGCAGATTCTTAACCACTGCACCACCAGGGAAGTCCCTGGACAACTCTTTTTTTTTTTTTTTTTTTTTTTTTTTTTTTTTTTTTTCTCATTAAACTTTTTTAATGGGTCTCAAATTCTGTGACAGATTTTTGGTCAAGTTGTTTCCATTAAAAAGTACTGATTTTAAAAACTAATAACTTAAAACTGCCACACACAAAACAAATGGTCCACAACACATTCTCCTTTCCTTCTGAAGGTTTTACGATGCATTGTTATCATTAACCAGTCTTTTGCTATTAAACTTAAATGGCCAATTGAGACAAACAGTTCTGAGACCGTTCTTCCACCACTGATTAAGACCGGGGTGGCAGGTATTGGGGATAATATTCATTTAGCCCTCTGAGCTTTCTGGGCAGACTTGGTGACCTTGCCAGCTCCAGCTGCCTTCTTGTCCACTGCTTTGATGACACCCACAGCAACCGTCTGTCTCATGTCACGAACAGCAAAGCGGCCCAGAGGAGGATAGTCAGAGAAGCTCTCAACACACATGGGTTTGCCAGGAACCATATCAACGATGGCTGCATCACCAGATTTCAAGAATTTGGGGCCATCTTCCAGCTTTTTCCCAGAACGACGATCAATCTTCTCCTTCAGCTCAGCAAACTTGCAGGCAATGTGAGCCGTGTGACAATCCAGCACAGGTGCATAGCCAGCACTGATTTGGCCTGGATGGTTCAAGATAATCACCTGAGCTGTGAAGCCAGCTGCTTCCATCGGTGGGTCATTTTTGCTGTCACCAGCTACATTGCCACGACGAACATCTTTGACAGACACGTTCTTGACATTGAAGCCCACATTGTCCCCAGGAAGGGCCTCACTCAAAGCTTCATGATGCATTTCAACAGACTTCACTTCAGTTGTCACATTGACTGGAGCAAAGGTGACCACCATGCCAGGTTTGAGAACACCAGTCTCCACTCGACCCACAGGGACAGTGCCAATACCACCAATTTTGTAGACGTCCTGAAGGGGCAAACGCAAGGGTTTGTCAGTTGGGCGAGTTGGTGGCAGGATGCAATCCAGAGCTTCAAGCAGTGTGGTTCCACTGGCATTGCCATCTTTACGAGTGACCTTCCATCCCTTGAACCACGGCATGTTAGCACTTGGCTCCAGCATGTTGTCGCCATTCCAGCCAGAAATTGGCACAAATGCTACCGTGTCTGGGTTGTAGCCAATTTTCTTAATGTAGGTGCTGACTTCCTTTACAATTTCCTCGTATCTCTTCTGGCTGTATGGTGGCTCGGTGGAATCCATTTTGTTAACTCCAACAATTAGTTGTTTCACACCCAGAGTGTAGGCCAGAAGAGCATGCTCACGGGTCTGCCCATTCTTGGAAATACCTGCTTCAAATTCACCAACACCAGCAGCAACAATCAGGACAGCACAGTCAGCCTGGGATGTGCCTGTAATCATGTTTTTGATGAAGTCTCTGTGTCCTGGGGCATCAATGATGGTCACATAGTACTTGCTGGTCTCGAATTTCCATAGGGATATATCAATGGTGATACCACGCTCACGTTCAGCTTTCAGTTTGTCCAAGACCCAGGCATACTTAAAGGAGCCCTTCCCCATCTCGGCAGCCTCCTTCTCGAACTTTTCAATGGTTCTCTTGTCGATCCCACCACATTTGTAGATCAGATGGCCAGTAGTGGTGGACTTCCCCGAATCTACGTGTCCAATGACAACGATGTTGATGTGCGTCTTCTCCTTCCCCATTTTTGCTTAGGTTTAATGGTGGTTTTCACGACACCTGTATCCTGGCGGCAAACCCGTTGCGAAAAAAAAAGCCCTGGACAACTCTTAAACTCAATCATACCAGTTTATATCATCAGTATATTTGGAAACATTTCTCTTAGCTTTTATATACCTTCCTGTTGTCAGAATGGCTAATTGGCCAGTAGTGGTTCATTGTCCTACCATTATCACCCGAAACAGTTCCTGACCCCTAACTTTTAGAGGCTCCCTGTTAGGAGTTATAGCTTTAGTTCCTCCCCTCTTTAGCATCTTTTTATTTTTTTTAACATCTTTATTGAAGTATAATTACTTTACAGTTTTGTGTTAGTTTCTGCTTTATAACAAAGTGAATCAGCTATATATATACATATATCTCCATATCCCCTCCCTCTTGCGTCTCCCTCCCAATCCTCCCTATCCCACCCCTCTAGGTTGTCACAAAGCACCGAGCTGATCTCCCTGTGCAATGCAGCTGCTACCCACTAGCTATTTTACATTTGGTAGTGTGTATATGTCAATGCCACTCTCTCACCTTGTCCCAGCTTACCCTTCCCCCTCCCCGTGTCCTCAAGTCCATTCTCTATGTCTGTGTCTTTATTCCTGTCCTGCCCCTAGGTTCATCAGAACCTTTTTAATTTTTTTTAGATTCCGTATATATGTGTTAGCATACAGTATTTGTTTTTCTCTTTCTGACTGACTTCACTCTGTATGACAGACTCTAGGTCCATCCACCTCACTACAGATAACTCAATTTTGTTTCTTTTTATGGCTGAGTAATATGCCATTGTATATATGTGCCGCATCTTCTTTTTTTTTTTTTTTTTTGCCGCATCTTCTTTATCCATTCATCTGTCGATGGACACTCAGGTGGCTTCCATGTCCTGGCTATTGTAAATAGAGCTGCAGTGAACATGGTGGTACATGACTCTTTTTGAATTATGGTTTTCTCAGGGTATATGCCCAGTAGTGGATTGCTGGGTCATATGGTAATTCTATTTTCAGTTTTTTAAGGAACCTCCATACTGTTCTCCATAGTGGCTGTATCAATTTATATTCCCACCAACAGTGCAAGAGGGTTCCCTTTTCTCCACACCCTCTCCAGCATTTATTGTTTGTAGATTTTTTGATGATGGCCACTCTGACTGGTGTGAGGTGATACCTCATTGTAGTTTTGATTTGCATTTCTCTAAATATTAGTGATGTTGAGCATCTTTTCATGTGTTTGTTGGCAATCTGCATATCTTATTTGGAGAAATGTCTATTAAGGTCTTCTGCCCATTTTTGGATTGGGTTGTTTGTTTTTTTGATATTGAGCTGCATGAGCTGCTTGTATATTTTGGAGATTAATCCTTTGTCAGTTGCTTCATTTGTTAATAGTTTCTCCCATTCTGAGGGTTGTCTTTTCGTCTTGTTTATGGTTTCCTTTGCTGTGCAAAAGCTTTGAAGTTTCATTAGGTCCCGTTTGTTTATTTTTGTTTTTATTTCCATTTCTCTAGGAGGTGGGTCAAAAAGGATCTTGCTGTGATATATGTCATAGAGTGTTCTTCCTATGTTTTCCTCTAAGAGTTTGATAGTGTCTGGCCTTACATTTAGGTCTTTAATCCATTTTGAGTTTATTTTTGTGTATGGTGTTAGAGAGTGTTCTAACTTCATTCTTTTACATGTAGCTATCCAGTTTTCCCAGCACCACTTATTGAAGAGGCTGTCTTTTCTCCATTGTATATTCTTGCCTCCTTTATCAAAGATAAGGTGACCATACGTAGCACCTTTTAAAAGGGCTGGACATTCTGCTCCTCTTTCAACATCTGTAGAGATGTGCATACATGCGTGTTCATTCATTCATTCATTCATCATTTGTTGAACACCAGACATTAGTGCAGGACACATCTTGTCGGTTTGGGTCACTCTGCAAAATTCGTGGGAAATTGCCTGTGTTCTTGAGCTCTTTGTTTTTCCAAAAATTCTTGCTATTGGCTTTTTTCTTTAGTTAGTGGCAACAAAGTACTCTATAAAAATATACTTATGACTGCTAAAATGACGAGATTCACCCTTACTGTTTCCCTTGATAGAACATCGCAGCATAGAAATGGAAGATATAAGAATAACCAAATGATATTTTAGTACTCAAAAATACAACAGTTGAAATAAAAAAAACCTCACTAGTATTTAGATTTATGCTTGATTAAGTTCTAGTTCAATTATTAAACAATAATACTTCATAAGTGGTGCTGTATATTTTCTATTGTCTCACATCTTAAGCTTTGCATCACATCATCAGACATGTAGTGTCTGGTTTTCCCACTTTAGTGAGACTAATACTAATCGATAGGTTCAGGTGGTATCAGCCTGACCCCTTCCCCCCCGCATTGTGAAGGTACCTCACCAATCTTCCTTCTCTTTATTCTTGGTTTTCTGAAATTTTATGATTATTATTATTTTTAAAAATTTATTTTTTATTTTTGGCTGTGTTGGGTCTTTGTTGCTGCATGTGGGCTTTCTCTAGTTGTGGCGAGCGGGGGCTACTCTTCATTGCGGTGCGCGAGGTTCTCACTGCGGTGGCTTCTCTTGTTGTGGAGCATGGGCTCTAGGTGCACGGGCTTCAGTATTTGCAGCACGCGGGCTCAGTAGTTGTGGCTTGCGGGCTCTAGAACCCAGGCTCAGTAATTGTGGCACGTGGGCTTAGTTGCTCCACGGCATATGGGATCTTCCTGGACCAGGGCTGGAACTCGTGTCCCCTGCATTGGCAGGCGGATTCTTAACCACTGTGCCACCAGGGAAGCCTCCAAGAAATTTTACGATTATTGATGTGGATCATTTTTCATTAATTTTTCTGTGAAATCTGTGGGCTCTTTCAATTTGGAAATTCATGTTCTTTACTCCTGGGAAGGTTTATATGTATTATTTCTTTGATAATTTCTTCTCTTTCATGTTCTATATTCTTTTTTGCTTGAACTCTTATTATTCAAATGTTGGACCTCCTGGACTGATCCTTAATTTTCTCACCTATTCACTCCCCTTTCCATCTTTTTGTCATTTTGGTATGTTTTCTAAGACATTTTCCAAATTTATCTTCTAACTCGTTTATTTAATTTTTAAAATAAACTTTTTAGATTTGAAGGACTTCTGCTGGTTTCTGAATGTTCTTTTGTAGCTTCTTATTTCATGGATATGATATCTTTTAACTCTCAGAGGATTTTTTTTTTTTATATATGGTATAATTTTGCTCCTGGCCTTCTCTCTGTTTTTTTTTGAGTTCCTTTTCCTCCATTTGTTTTGTTCTCTTTCACATTTGAGACTTTCATAAAATGTCTAGCTATCCTTGTGTATGTTTTCCTATTTGAGAATGAGGTATTAAAATTGCATCACAAGCTCTGTGTCAACTAGTAAAGGTGACCTGGTAATGATCTAAGCTCTTTTCCTGGGGGCTGCTGGGATTAGGGGAAGAATCCCAGTATGTCAGTACCTGTGCACCTTTTCACGTGTATCAGGCAGTTTCTCCAGTGATTCCTCACTGGCTCTAGTCTCCTGCCCAGGAGATATAAGCCTGGCTCCAAGCATTCTGGGAGGTAAGCAGGGGAAGAGGGATGGAGTATCTCAGTATGGTACTTCACTTTTGATTTCAGGTATGCTTGAACCACAAGCCAGAACCTATCTGAGAGGGGTAACTTTTAGTCTTTTGTAGATTGAGGAAGGTAGTGGTCTGGCTGTGCAGAATCTAGTGATACCTTTGAAATTTTTGCATTGATTGGGACAACTCAAATCTACAAATTGCTTTAGTAGTATTTTAGACAATAAGCCAAGTAATTCAGTACCTGGACCATTTATGTTTCTTGTATTGAGGCTTAGAAGAGAATAGTGGACAGTACCAGTTACTGGTAATTGGGACTAAAGTGACATCCCCAAACCCAAGCTGTCATGGCAAATTTACCATACTCTTTTGTATAAAAGAATAATAATTTTTCTAGATCTCATTGCTGTACCAGGTTTAGGGATGAATTTCCATACTCTTCCCTTCCCTGATATATTTCTGAGATGCTTAAAGGATTCTGTCATCCCAGGGAAAATATTTGCACTTTTCTCATTCCTAAACACTTAATTCAGTTTTTCACATTTTCTCAGAAACACCCAGTGTGCAGGGTCCTTTCAAAGGCAACTTCTTTGTAGTCCTTGGTCTCCTTAAGATCAATAGGACCGTGTAAGATATACTTTCATTTCTGAGTATTGCAGATTGCAGTTCTCTAATAATAGTAATTTTGTTTTGGTGGATCATGTGTCACTCAAAACAGTAGAATACCCACTGGAACCACAGATCACCTAATTGTGTGAACCACAGATCACCTAAGTTCAATGGATGATGATTTAGTATGTTACAGAGTTGTGTATATACATTTCTCATGCCTTAGAGCAGTGGCTTTCAAACATTTTGACCCAGACCTCAGTGTGAAAAAATTTACCTTGCTACACACACACACACACACACACACACCTGAAGCAAGTTTGAAGAAATAATACCTTTATGACAAGTGTTATACTCTCATATATTCTTTTATATTTAATTTTAGAATGTTGTGTCCCACAAATGATCTAGTTTGTGAATCACTGCAGTTGTGATTCTTAATATTTTTGGGAAGGGGGTATGGTAGATTGTGGACCTTTTGGCACTCTGGTAAAAGTATTGGACTCTTTTCTCAGAAAAATGCACATACACATGTTTTGTATACATTATCAGGAGATTCACAGTCTTTAGGCATATACATGGACTTCCCAGTTCTAAAAACTTCTATGCCATATAAAATTTGGAGTTATTAGTTTTGCTGATACATTTCACCCAGCATACCAAGTATCATCAGCTACACAGTAGATCTTCTGCCCTTCCTCGCTTTATCTTGCTAGGTATTGTTAATACAGTGTTGTAGACCAGAGACCCCACATAATAAATAAAACTTCCTCTTGCATATCAAGGTTAAAAGTCTCAGAGGATCCTTATTCTTCCTGGGTATATAGTTGTCTTTATAGTATTTAGAGTCAGTGCACAGGAACTGGAAAGAGAAACACTTGCTTCTGATATGTCAGGAGCCATTGTGTCCTTCGCTAGGATCTTAGCACATCAGACCCTTAGCAACTGGAGGCTGATTACCTGGCCGTCTTCATTTTTAGTGGAGAAACTTATTTATTACCAGTTACCTTCCCCAACTGTTCTTTATAACCACCATCTGGTAATTCGAATGGAGCCGCAGCTTTGTTGTGTGAACTTCTGCCCTCTCTCCCTTTCACCTTTCATGCGTTCTGTCCTTCCTGCCACAAATGTTTATTGAGTTTTTTTCTGTGGGCCAAGCTTTGTTAATGCAAGGAATAATACAGTGGTAAGAAAAACTCACGTCTGGGTATGCCTGGTTACCCTTGCCTGGTTCCTCTAGGACTTCTGCTCTGTGGTTAGTTCTCCTGTGCCACCATCCTTGGACTTCATGGCAGCCCTGCTTACTTCCTGCTTTATTGGGATTTAGTATTTAACTGTTTCTTGCCCACATTGGAAATTTTCATCTGCAGTTTTTTTTCCTGCCTAGAACAACAAGCATACACATATATTTTCTTGTACAGTTTTTTTTTTTTTGCCTAGAACAAAAAAAATACATATTTTCCTTTAAAATAATAATGTAAATATGCAAATCTTAAAATGTCATTTCCCTTATTGGTATGTTCTGGGTCACTATTTTAGAAATAACATCATGGGAAAATGGTGTTAATGTGCGAAAATCACCCTCAAAGTTGAGAGGATCTTTGAAAGGTATCTTAATAACGGGAACATTTTTCAACTGATAAAATATAGGCTCATAGCATTTGAAACAGTATTAGTATTCTTCCAAGAGCAGACATCAATCTCAGAAATCTTGTGTACAAAAATGACAAAATTGGTCTGTATTACAGTCTAATAAAATCACAAAATGATTTTATTTCTCCACTTTTTTATGAATGTGAAATATTTAATACTATTACAATAACTTCCACAGCAGTTGGAACAAAATCTGATACATTGTTAATGGTGTAGTTAAAAATGTGTGCATTCTTTCCAAATTTTGTTGCTGTTATCCAACAGTTTTTTTAGAAGATTCTTAAAACTTGTATACTTTATAATCAGGCTCAGCAAGTAGATGCCCGTGGAAGACATCGCTAATCAATCACAACATTCTTCCTCACTGAGCTTGGACAGTTTCACATCCTCTTCAACGTGGTGATCCAGGTCGTGAACTGAATGCATGTGACATGAAAGCTATTTGTTGTATTTGTTTTGCACCTTAACCTTTAGTATCAACAGAAGATACCAAAAGTCTGCTGAAGTTTGGAAAAGGGAAAATATAATGAGGTAGAATAATACAGTGGTTTAGGCAAGGGTTAGCAAACTTTTTTGGCAAAGGGCCAGATGGTAGGTATTTTAGGCTTTGTGGGTCAGTCTCTGTTGCACCTACTCAACTCTCACTGTAGTGCAAAAGTAGACATAAACAATTTGTAAATGAATGAGCATGACTGTATTCCAATAAAACTTTATTTATAAAAACAGGCAGTGGGCCACATTTGGTCAACAAGCCATAGTTTGCTAACTGGTTTAAATCACTCCTACTCAAAATTTATCTGTGGAAAAATGGTATCAACATCAGCTGTTGGAAATGCAGATCCTTGTTCCATACTCTAGACTTAAGTGAATCAGAATCTCTGGCGATGGTGCCCAGGCATCTGCATGTTTACCAGTTCATAAGGTGATTCTGGTGCTCACTAAACTTTGAGATCCTCTAGTTTAAATAACATGGCACTTCTCTCTTTAAAAGTTACATATAACTCAAGTGTGAAACTACCTGATGCATTTAATTAATGGCTGATCTTTAATCCCTTTTCCTGTCTTTTCTATGGCATTTGATCTGTTCAAGCTTTCTACTTCTTCTTGGGTCATGACTGGGAATTCATGTTTTGCTCCAGACTTACTGATTTCCTCTAGCATTCAGATTTGTTGCTGTGATGGTTTTAAAACATTTCTGCAATGTTTTTTGACATTCCTATCAAGACATGGATTTATGTTCACTCCCTTTGGATTTAGGCAGGCTTATGATTACTTCAGCCAATAGAGTATGGTGGAAGTGATACTAGGTAACTTCCAAGGTTGGTTCAGAAAAGGCCATGCAGCTTTTATCCAGTTCTCAGGGATGCTCACTCTGGGAGAAGTCTGCTGCCATGTAAAACGTCTGATTGCTCTGAGCCTACCATACTGGAGAGGCCATGTGTAAGCTCCCAGCTATCAGCCAGCGTCTGTTGCCAGCCAGCTGAGTAAGCCATTCTGGACACAGTCTAATTGAACCTTCAGAGGACTGCAAACCAGCTGGCATCTCAGTACAGTCACATGAGAGACTCTAGCCTAGATGAGCCCTCCTTGACTTCCTGACTGATAAAATCTGTGAGCATAATAAAATAACTGTTGTTTTAAGCCACTAATTTTGGGGTAGTTTGTTATGCAGTCATTGTAACTAGGAAAATTACCATAGAATTGCAAGTACTATTGTTTTATAATTATCTTAATCGCGTTCTCATCTGTGCTTATGATTTCTTTTATACTCTGAATCTTTTATATGTATATTTTTTCTTTTTCTGATTCTTTTCCATTATAGTTTATTATTAGATATTGACTATAGTTCCCTGAGCTATACAGTAGGTCCTTGTTGTTTACTCTGTTTTGTATATGGTAGCATGCATTGTTAATCCCATACTCCCAATTTATCCCTCCCCACCTTCCCCTTTGGTAACCATAAGTTTGTTTTCTATGCCTGTGAGTCTGTTTCTGTTCTGTAAGTAAGTTCATTTGTACTATTTTTTAGATTCCACATATAAGTGATATCATATACAGTAATGTTTGTCTTTCTCTGTCTGACTTACTTCACTTTGTATGATAATCTCTAGGTCCATCCATGTTGCTACAAATGGAGTTATTTCATGCTTTTTTATGGCTGAGCAATATTCCATTGTATGTATGTGTGTGTGTGTGTGTGTGTGTATATATATATATATATATATATATGTATGCCACATCTTCTTTATCAGTTCATCTGTTGATGGACACCTAGGTTGCTTCTATGTCTTGACTATTATAAATAGTTATGCTTTGAACATTGGGATGTATGTATCTTTTTGAATTAGAGCTTTCATCTTTTCCAGATATATGCCCAGGAATGGGATTGCTGGATCATATGGCAACTCTGTTTTTAGTTTTTTTAAGGAGCCTCTATACTGTTTTCCATAGTGGCTGCACCAATTTACCTTCCCACTAACAGTGTAGGAGGGTTCCCTTTACTCCACACTCTCACCAGCATTTGTTATTTGTAGACTTTCTGATGATGGTCATTCGGACTGGAGTGAGGTGGTACCTCGTTGTAGTTTTGATTTGCATTTCTCTAATAATTAGTGATGTTGAGCATCTTTTCATGTGCCTGTTGGCCATCTGTCTCTCTTCTTTGGAGAAATGTCTATTTAGGTCTTCTGTCCATTTTTTTATTGGGTTTGTTTTTTTGTTGTTGTGTTGTATGAGTTGTTTGTATATTTTAGAAATTAAGCCCTTGTTGGTCATATCATTTGCAAATATTTTCTCCCAGTCCATAGGTTATCTTTTCATTTTGTTAATGGTTTCCAAGTTTATAAGTTTGATTAGATCCCATTTGTTTATTTTTGCTTTTATTTCTATTGCCTTGGGAGACTGACCTAACAAAACGTTGCTACTATTTATGTCAGAGAATGTTTTGCTTATGTTCTCTTCTAGGAGTTTTATGGTGTCATGTCTTATATTTAAGTCCTTAAGCCGTTTTGAGTTTATTTTTGCGTATGGTGTGAGGGAGTGTTCTAACTTCATTGATTTACATGCAGCTGTCCAGTTTTCTGAACACCACTGTGTTATCTCCATTGTATATTCTTGCATCCTTTGTTGAAGATTAATTGATGTAAGTGTGTGGGTTTATTTCTGGGCTCTCTATTCTGTTCCATTAATCAATATGTCTGTTTTTGTGCTGATACCATGCTGTTTTGATTACTGTAGCTTTGTAGTATTATCTGAAGTTCAGAAGCATTATGCCTCCAGCTTTGTTCTTTTTCATCAGGATTGCTCTGGAAATTCTGGGTCTTTTATCATTCCATATAAATTTTAGGATTATTTGTTCTAGTTCTGTGAAAATTTTCATTTGATAGGGATCACATTAAATCTGTAGATTGCTTTGGGTAGTATGGCCATTTTACCTATATTAATTATTCTAATCCAAGAACATGGGATATCTTTCCATTTCCTTGAATCATCTTTGATTTCCTTTATCAATGTTTAGTTCTCTGCATATAAGTCTTTCACCTCCTTGGTTAGGTTTATTTCTAGGTATTTTTTTTAATGTGATTTTAAGTGGGATTTTTTTTTACTTTCTGATATTTCATTGTTAGTATAAAGAAATGCAACAGATTTCTGTTTATTAATCTTGTATCTTGCTACCTTGCTGAATTCATTTATCAGTTCTAATACTTTTTGTGTGGGGTCTTTAGGGTCTTCTGTATAAAGTATCATGTCATCTGCATATAAGGACAATTTTACCTCTTCTATTCCGATTTGGATACCTTTTATTTCTTTTTCTTGTCTGATTGCTGTGGCTGGGACTCCCAATACCATGTTGAATACAAGTTGAAGAGTGGGCATCCTTGTCTTGTTCCAGAATTTAGTGGGAAGGCTTTCAGCTTTTCACTGTTGAGTGTTATGTTGGCTGTGGGTTTGTCATAAATGGCTTTTATCATGTTGAGATATGTTCCCTCTATACACACTTTGGCAAGAGTTTTTATCATGAATGGATGGTTAATTTTATCAGATGCTTTTTATGCATCTATTGAGATGAGCAAACAAAACCTAAAGTCAGCAGAAGGAAGAAAATAATAAAGATCAGAGAGGAAATAAATAAAATAAAGATTAAAAAAATAGAAAAGCTCAATAAAACCAAGAACTATTTTTTTTAAAGGATAAGCAAAATTGACAAACCTCTGGCCAAGCTCACCAAGAAGAAGAGAGAACCCAAATAAACAAAATAAGAAATGAAAGAGGAGAAATAACAACCAATATCACAGAAATACAAAATGCCATAAGAAAATATTATGAACAGTTATATACCAACAAAATGGACAATGTAGAAGAAATGGACAAGTTTCTGGAAACATACAGCCTGCCAAAACTGAACCAAGAAGAAACATAATCTGAACAGACCAATCACTAGAAGTGAAATAGAATCTGTAATAATAATTAAAAAAACCTCCCTGCAAACAAGAGTCCAGGACAGATGGCTTCATGGGGGAATTCTGCCAAACATACAAAGAAGAACTTATACCTATCTTTCTCAAACTCTTCCAAAAGATTGAAGAGGAAGGAACACATCCAAAGTCATTCTGTGAAGCCACCATCACCCTGATACCAAAACCAGACAAAGATACTACCAAAAAAGAAAATTACAGGCCAGTATTTTTGATGAATATAGATGCAAAAGTCCTAAGCAAAATATTAGCAGACTGAATCCAGTAACACATAAAAGGGATCATACACCGTGATCAAGTTGAATCTTATATATTTATTTTTGCTCTCAATTTTCTTTAATTTTATTTTATTTATTAATCATGTCAAAGAATCAGTCTTTAGATTTATTCATTCTACTATTTGAGGTATTTGTTTCATTAATTGAAGCTTTACCCTTTTTCATCTTTTCTTCCTACTTTCTGTTTATTTAATTGTTCTTTTCCTAGTTGCTAAACGTGAGCACTAGGTTAATTTTCTTTTTCATTTTTCGTCTTGTATAAGAAATACATTTGAAGCCATCAGATTTCTTCTGAGTATAACCTTCACTGTTCCTCGTAAGTTTGGTAGGAAACATTTTCCTCTTCACAGTTTTCTTGAGAGTTTGTATTTCAGTTTTGATTTTTGTTTTATCAAAGCATTTTGGAAAATATTTCTAAATTTCCAAATAGTTAAGTTTTTTTCTTTGTGGGGAGGGAGGGTCTTTCATTTTTCCAACATATATAATAAGTACATATTTCTCTACTACTATAAGAAAATAAAATTCTAACTATTTTCCACACCAAGACCCTCTCTTCTTCCTTTACCAGTAAGTTTGCTTTTTACTTTAGGGTGCTTTTACTTCCTGATTCCCCACATAAGTGCTTTAAATGCTTTTCCTTCTGCTGTCTCCTCAGGCCTGACCTTCTCAAACGTAAGTTGCTTTAAAAAAAAATAGTTTAGTAATACTTGTTTCAGACTATGATTAGCTTTTTATTCTTTGTTTAGTGCTGATTATTATACATTCTCATTCCATTTCAAGGTACCATGATGCTACCCACAGTCTTGTCTCCTTGGATGCAAAGGCTTTCTTCCATCCTAGGGAGCAGGAGGGATGTAGCACACCTTTTCAGCCCCCACTTTCACCAGCCTCAGGACCTAATGGAAAATGCTTGATAAATAATATGCTTATTTTAACTCTACCCCTATTGTATTTGTGTGTATTTTTATGGCTTAACTGTTCTGCTTGGAGTGTTGATTTCATTGAAAATTTTGGAATGAAATATTCCTACACATATAAAGAATGGAAATCAACTACAGTTTACATGGAAGTTTTTCATTAAAAATGTCTCTTCTTATAGATTTCCCCCAAAAGATAAGATTTAATAACTAAACCCTTATCCTTTAAATAGGCATTATACTTAGTGTAGATCAGTTCATGCCATTTAATATTTGAATATGTTGTAGTAAATAGTAAACTTGGTTGGGGTCTTGATGCTCATTCATTTTAAGCTCCTATTTAGGGAGGAATCTTCTCTCCACATTTCCTGACCTCCTGTGTAGAAACTTCTGCCCTCTTCTGGAGTGAAATGGATATTCTTTCCTATTGCCTTGGGCTGAAATGCTTTCCCACATCATAAGTCATATTTTTGCTGAATTGCCCGGTTCAGACATTTTGTTTTCTTATTTCAAGGGTATATAAACTATTTGTTACTAGTTAAATGTGATCTAAACTTTGGTAAACCATAATTTGGAATTGATAAATTAGTTTTTGATTACCCAAGTTGAAAAAGCTTGCTCTTTCCATCTTGTATTTTATACTTTTGTTTTGTGCCTTGCACTGAAACTATTTGTACATATGCCGTATTATTGATATTTCCTTTTAGATTGAAAGGATCCAGGACTTCACTATTTTGTTTCCTATATAGGGCCCATAATTCCTTGCACATAGTAGAACTTGACCAACATTATTAAATAAATGATTGAATAAATAGATATAACTGCCATTGTGATAATAGTAAAGTGATTTTAGTAGTGGTCCTACAAATTTACCATGGTAACTTTTAAAAAAAATTATATAGACTATCCTGTTAGAGCAAAATTATTTTCTGGATATAATCAAAATATACTACACAGTACATATAGTACATACAAAGCTGAATTCTTGGAAGCCTATTCATCTGTGAAACTCAAAATCTTTAGATACTTGATAGTTCTTTCAGCATCTGGATATGGCAAGATCAATGGATTAAGCAGTAATTTACCCATTCATTGCAGATGGAAATTGCATATGTGGTAAATTAGTACCTCTCCTTTTGCCTCTCCAAAGCATATAGAACAGATTTTGGCTAAGTTTTGATACTGCTTACCAATGCCATATAGTGGTGGGGAAGTGGGGAAACTGTGTGGTAGACTTGAGGCAAAACTGGGGACTGGAGAACACCCGGGCACCTTGGAAATCTGGATAGGGGCAAAGGCAGGTGCTTTGGACAGTGAGTGGACTAGTGACTGAGCATTGGGGACTCCATGGGGTTGGGTGTTCATCCCAGAGGATGAGAGTAAAGGGACAAGAGAAACAACATTATCTAATTGACAAATCAGATAACAGCTCTCAAGTTTATGTCTAAGCTTTGCCGTTAGTTAGTGTATCGAATATTTTAGCAGCTTGTTTTCCACCCAGATTGGGAAAATAGTAGTGTAAGGGAGATTAACTATGACCAATCCTTAATTCCTGTTATTTGAGTTTCCATTTGTGTCCATAGTTGTATGCAGTGGATCCTGGGTGGCCCAGTCAAAATTACTAACTTCTTCTGTGTTCCCACAATAGCAACCTTAACTGGGCACTTAATTCATTCTTCTTTGTGTTAAAGTTAGTTGGTCACATGTCCATATTCATATTTTTCAATAACAATTTGGTCAAACTTTGGACCAAATTTTACTGGGTAGTAAAATCAATTTAGTGGAGTGATAGTAGGGTGCTGTGACAAGATTTTTTAAAAATTGGGAATAGAATAGACAAGAATAACAAGTAGAGTGTATTATAAATACTAAGGGTATTTTTATTAAACATTAATTTCACTGTATATATACATGCGTGTGTGTGTATGTGTGTGTACTGGGTCATAATGTAAAAATATATTTGCTATTGTGGATCAGGTCAAATGAGTTTGACATGGATATGTACTATCTTTCCTCCTTCACTGTTACCTTTACCTTTACCATAGAACTTATCAAAGAATCTTTGGGGCATAACGTGAGTGGTTTGGTCATGATTTAGACTCATTCCCTGTTCCATTACCCCACAACGTGTGTTGAGTGCTTACAATTTATCAGGCACTAGTGTAAGCATTTTACATGGGTTAATTCATTTAATCCTCATAATAACCTATGGAAGATGCTTTATTATCCCAATTTACTAATGAGGAAACTAAAGCACAAAAGTAGATTAAGTAGATTTAAATCACAGATTTAGTAAGTGGCCAGGACTTGAACCTGGGCAGTCCATGGTGTAATGGAAAGAACACTGCACTGTTCAAGGGCAGAGAGCTAAGCTGGAGGGCTAGTTGGCCTAGGGAATTTTGCTCAGTAAGGCTCTTTCTTTGGGCAGGGCTGCTAGACAGAAGACCTCACATAGGTATGACTGGGCCCTGAAATTAGGTAAAGCTGTAAGATAGACTGAATTCCTGCTTTTCTTTTTTTTTTTTTTCTTTTAAAGATTTATTTATTTATTTAAATTATTTTTGGCTGTGTTGGGTCTTAGTTGCGGCACGCAGGATCTTCATTGAGGCACGCAGGATCTTCTTTGTGGTGCGCAGATTCTTCCTTGCGGCATGCGGGCTTCTCTCAGTTGTGGCATGAGAGTTTTCTCTTCTTTAGTTGTGGCATGCAGGCTCCAGGGTGCATGGGCTCTGTAGTTTGCGGCATGCAGCCTCTCTAGTTGAAGCAGGTGAGCTCAGCAGCTGTGGTGCATGGGCTTAGTTGCCCCGTGGCAAGTGGGATCTTAGTTCCCTGACCAGGGATCAAACCCATGCCCCCTGCATTGTAAGGCAGATTCTTTACCACTACCACTGGACCACCAGGGAATTCCCCTACTTTTCAATTAATATTTGATGCTGTGTGGACAAAGCTTGAGATAAGTGGCCAAATGCCTTGCCTTTCAAGAAAAATTCATATTTAGTCTGCCCCCATCAATTTACTTAAGTTAATCTTGGCAAATTTTCAGGGACAATTTAATTTTTTAAAAATTTACCACTTTAAAGTGTACTACTCCATGGTTGTACAACCATCACTACCTTCTAATCTGAGAACATTTTCTTCTCCCCAAAAAAGAAACCTCAGACCCATTGACAGTCACTGCGCATCGTCACCCTTTCCCCTCCCGCTAGGCTTTGACATACACTAATCTAGTTTCTGTCTCTACGGATTTGCCTATTCTGGACATTTCATGTCAATAGAGTCATTCAATATGTGGCCTTTTGAATCTGGCTTCTTTTACTTAGCATAATATTTTCAAGGTTAACCCACATTGTACATATATTAGTGGCTGAATTTTATATATATAAATATATATAAATTATATGTATATCACATACCACATTTTGTTTATCCGTTCATCAGTTGATAGACATTTGGATGGTTTCTAACTTTTTTGGTGCCGTGAATAATGCTGCTCTATTCAGTTGTGTATACGTTTTTGTGTAATATGTTTTCATATTCTCTTGGGTCTATACCTAGGAATTGCTGGGTCATATGGTAACCCTTTGTTTAACTTCGGAGGAACTACCAAATTGTTTTCCATGGCTACACCATTGTACATTCCCACCAGCGATGCCATTTTGCATTCCAGTTACTCCACATTCTCTCCAACACTTATTTTCTGGTTTTGTTTATTTAACTGTAGCCATCCTGGTGAGTGTGAGTTAGTATCTTACTGTGGTTTTCTTTTTCCTTTTTTTTTAATTTGGCTGTGCCACACAGCATGCAGGATCTTAGTTCCCCAACCAGGGATTGAACCCGCAGCCACTGCACTGGAAGCACGGAACTTTAACCACTGGACTGCCAGGGAAGTCCCTCATTGTGGTTTTCACTTGCATTACAATAATGACTAAAGAAATTGAGCATCTGTTCATGTGCTTATCGGCATTTGTATATCTTCTTTGATAAATTAGTTTTTGATTACCCAAGTTGGAAGAGCTTGTTCTTTCCATCTTGTGCTTTATACGTTTGTTTTCTGCCTTGCATTGAAATTATATTTAAATATTCCATGTTATTTCCTTTTATATTGAAGGGATCTTTTTTCCAATATTATTATGTCTATTCTGGGTCCCTTGCATTTCTATATGAATTTTAGGATTGTCAATTTCTGCAGAAAAAAAAGACACTTGGAAATGGATAGTGATTGCATTGAATTGGTAGATCAATTTGAGGAGTATTGCCATCTTAACAATACTAGGTTTTCCAACACATGAAGTCAAAGTGTCTTTTCATTTTTTTCTTTAAGTTCTTATAACAGAGTTTTATGTTCTCAGTGTACAGGTCTTGTACTTATTTTGTTATTTACTCTTGTTTTTTTAAAATTATTTAATTAATTAATTTATGGCTGTGTTGGGTCTTCGTTTCTGTGCGAGGGTTTTCTCTAGTTGTGGCAAGTGGGGGCCACTCTTCATTGCGGTGCGCGGGCTTCTCACTATCACGGCCTTTCTTGTTGTGGAGCACAGGCTCCAGACGCGCAGGCTCCGTAATTGTGGCTCATGGGCCCAGTTGCTCCGCAGCATGTGGGATCTTCCCAGACCGGTGCTCGAACCCATGTCCCCTGCATTAGCAGGCAGATTCTCAACCACTGCACCACCAGGGAAGCCCCTACTCTTGTTTTTTGATATTATTGGATTAAATCATTTTCTTAATTTTATTTTCTAATTTTTCATTTCTAGTGTATAAAAATACAACTGATTTATGTATATTGATCTTGTATCCTGCAGCCTTGCTAACCTTGTTTATTAGCTTGTGTGTGCACGTGTGTGTTTATGTATTCCTTAGAATGTTCTATATACAGGATCATGTCATTTGCAAATAGAGGTAATCTTTTCCAGTGTCCCTTCCAATCTAGATGCTTTTTATTTTATTTTCATGTTTAGTGCTCTCCAGGCTAGAACCTCCGGTACAGTGTTAAATAGAAGTGGTGAGAGTAGGCATCCTTGACTTGTTTCTCATCTTGGGGGAAAAGCTTTCAGTCTTTCACCAGTAACTATAATGTTAGCTATGGGTTTTTTGTAGATGCCCTTTGTCAGTTTGAAAAAGTTCCCTTCTGTTCCTAGTTTGTTGAATGTTTTTATCTTGAGAGAGTGTTGGATTTTGTTAAATGTTTTTGCTGCAGGTATTGAGATGATCATGTGTTTATTTTCCCTGGATTTTATAAATATGGTGTATTACATTGACTTTATATGTTGAACCAACCTTGTATTCCTGAGATCAACCTCCTCTCATAGTATTGTGTAATCCTTTTCATATGCTGCTTGATGCAGTACTTTGGTGGTATATGCTGCTGGTATTCTGTTGAGGGTTTTTGCATTTATCATCAATCATAAGGAATATTGATCTCTAGTTGTGTGTGTGTGTGTGCACTTATGTGATGTCTCTGACTGTTTTGTTATCAATATAATTCTGGCCTTAGGCTACTCACTTCATTTTTGAAGGGTAGTTTTTGCTGGATTTAGAATTTTTGATTGACAGGTTTTTTTTTTCTTCAGAACTTTGAATATGTCATTCCATTTCCTTCATTCTGTTTCTAATGAGAATACAGCTGTTAATCTTACTGAACATTTCTTGAATGTGATAAGTCACTTCTCTCTTGCTGCTTTCAAAATTCTCTTTGTCTTTTGACAGTTTGGCTAATATATGTCAAGGTGTGGATCTCTTTGAGTTTATCCTCCTTGGAGTTTTTTTGAGCTTCTAGATGTGGCGATTAATGTTTTTCATCAAATTGGAAGTTTTTGGCCATTATTTCCTCAAGTATTCTTTCTTCCCATTTCTGTTTCTCCCCTTCTGAGAATCCCGTTATGCTTATATTAGTACAGTTGATGGTATCTCCACAGGTTTTTGAGACTGTGTTTATTTTTCTTTATTGTTTTTACTTTTGTTTCTCAAACTAGATAATCTTCATTGACATGTATCTTCA
This sequence comes from Delphinus delphis, assembly GCF_949987515.2. NCBI lineage: Eukaryota > Metazoa > Chordata > Mammalia > Artiodactyla > Delphinidae > Delphinus > Delphinus delphis. The sequence continues at coordinate 64,009,293 of NC_082690.1, read as the reverse complement.
AGTTTATTGTTTCTTCTGTCTGCTCAAATCTGCTATTGAGCATCTCTCATGAAATATTCATTTCAATTATTGTACTTTTCAATTCTAGAATTTGTTTGATTTTTTAAAAAATAATTTATATATCTCTATTGATAATCTCTATTTGGGGAGATAACCACATACTTTCTTTTAGTTCATTAGACATGGTTTCTTGCAGCTCTTTGAACATATTTATTTATTTATTTAATTTATTTATTTTTGGCTGCATTGGGTCTTCGTTGCCACACATGCGCTTTCTCTAGTTGCAGCGCGCTGGGGCCTCTCTTGTTGAGGATCATGGGCTCTAGGCACGTGGACTTCAGTAGTTGTGACACGTGGGCTTCGGTAGTTGTGGCTTGTGGGCTCTAGAGCACAACCTCAGTAGTTGTGGCGCATGGGCTTAGTTGCTCTGCGGCATGTGGGATCTTCCCAGACCAGGGCTTGAACCCGTATCCCCTGCATTGGCAGGCAGATTCTTAACCATTGCGCCACCAGGGAAGCCCTGAACATATTTGAATTAACTCATTTAAAGTCTTTGTGTAGTAGCATCTGGGCCTCCTCAGGGCCAGTTTCTATTAAGTGCTTTTGTTCTTCTATATGGCCATACTTTCTTGGGTTTTTTGTGTGTTCGTTTGTTTTTGCATGGCTCATAATTTTTTGTTGAAAACTGGACATTTTAAATAATGTGGCAACTTTGGAAATCAGATACTCTCCCATCCCCAGGGTTTTTTTTTTTTTTTTCTATTGGTTGTTGTTGTAGTAGTTGTTTGTTTAGTGACTTTTCTGAACTAATTATGTGAAGTCTGTATTGTTTGCTTTGTGTGGCCACTGATGTCTCTACTTGTTTAGCTTAGTGGTGAGCTAGTGATTGGAAGAGTGACCAACAAATCACCAGTCTTTGCTGAGGAGCTCTATGTGCGTGTTGGGGTGCACCGTCAACACTTAGCAAGGTGTATGACAGCTCTGTCTTAACCTTCACTTCCTGCTTGTGCAGAGCCTCAAGGTCAGACAGAGATGAGAGCTTAGGGGCTTCTCAAGTTTTCCTTTTCCATGTGTACAGACCTATGTGTGTGTGTGGTCTCCTAGATTCCCAAGACTATGTTGGAGCTTTTCTTTTCTCTTTTTTAAATTAATTTTTATTGGAGTATAGTTGCTTTACAATGTTGTGTTAGTTTCTACTGTACAGCAAAATGAATTCTTCCCAATTCATCCCACTCCCCTTCCCCCTTGGTATCCATACCTTTGAATGTCTGTGTCTCTGTTTCTGCTTTGCAGATAGGATCATCTGTACCATTTTTCTAGATTCCACATATATCTGTTAATATATGGTATTTGTTTTTCTCTTTATGACTTACTTCACTCTGTATGACAGTCTCTGGGTTCATCCATGTCTCTACAAATGACCTAATTTTGTTCCTTTTATGGCTGAGTAATATGCCATTGTATATATGTACCACATCTTCTTTATCCATTCCTCTGTTGATGGACATTTAGGTTGCTTCCATGTCCTGGCTATTGTAAATAGTGCTGCAGTGAACATTGGGGTGTGTGTATCTTTTTTTTTTTTTTTTGCGGTACGCGGGCCTCTCACTGTTGTGGCCTCTCCCGTTGCGGAGCACAAGCTCCGGACACGCAGGCTCAGCGGCCATGGTTCACAGGCCTAGCCGCCCCGCGGCATGTGGGATCTTCCCAGACCGGGGCACGAACCTGTGTCCCCTGCATCGGCAGGTGGACTCTCAACCACTGCGCCACCAGGGAAGCCCGCGTGTATCTTTTTGAATTATGGTTTTCTCTGGGTATATGCTCAGTAGTGGGATTGCTGGGTCACAGGGTAGTTCTATTTTTAGTTTCTTAAGGAACCTCCATACTGTTCTCCATAGTGGCTGTATCAATTTACATTCCCACCAATGGTGTAAGAGGGTTCCCTTTTCTCCACACCCTCTTCTGTGTTGAAGCTTTTCAAAGCCCCTATGGGTGAATATTTCTCAGCTGTTTCTTTTAAGCTTTTTGGTTAGTCTATTGTTGCTCCAAGTAGTAACTACTTCCTCAGGCAGCTGTGAAGTTAGAACACTTGCTTGTAACTGTTTTCAACAAATGCCCCTTGGGAGAAGGCTTTTTTATACTAGGTGAGTTCTGAGTCAGGTCAATTACAGACTGACTTATAAGTGGGGTCTTCCAGGGAACCATCAGAAAGATCAAATAATGACAGTTCTTTGGGAATGAGGATTTGAAAGGGCTCCAGCTCCATTCTGCTCTACCCAGTGACTCCTAGGCTGTACCAGGAATGTGGGCTATTATTTTTCAAGAGTATTGCAGAGATGAGAATGGGGGATGGGAGCAAGGGAAGTTAAAATGTCACAAAGCTTCTTGTTCTTCCTGAGATACAACTATTTATTGACTTAAAAATAAATGCTTGCTGTGTTGCTGCAAGGCTTTGGTTAATTTCCAGAGCTCTGGAATAGTTTATTCTAATAATTTTGTCAGCTTTTTCATTGCTTTTATGGATGAACAAAATTTTGGAGGTCCCTAATCTGCCATTTTTGCCAACAATACCCCATAACTTAATTTTAAAATAAAACTTTCCAGCCCTCATCTTCCTTGAAAGTTTTGAGCCACCTGGCTTTTGCCAGTCTTTCCTTCATTAAATACCCTCTTTTCTGCCTCTGTGGATACTCTTTTCCATTGTTCAGTGGACTCTCTTCCTCTGATTATCCTTTAGAATTTGATGTTTCTGAAAGTTCTGTCCTTGACTCTCTTACGTTTCCATTCCACACATCCTTCCTGGGTGATCTCACCTATACCTGTGATTTCAGTTGCCTCTTCTGTGACATAACTCTTAACTCCAAGTTTTAAATCCAGATTTCTTTTTATCTTTGGACTTATGTAACCACTGCCTCTTAGACATCTCCACTTCAGTGTCCTCTTTGACTTTGTGTCTTAGCATGGTCATAGGTGATCAGTTACCAAGTTCGATCACTCTACCTCCTGAATATCTGTAGAATCTATTTTCCCCATCCCTGATGCTGCTTTCCTAATTAGGACCACATTTCTGTCTTGCTTAAACTATTGTAATACTTTCTTGTCTCTATGTCTCCAGTCTTGTTCTGCCTTTCATACACTTTCTATACTGCAGGTAGAACATGCTTTCTAAAAAGCGCATTTCTTTTTGTCACTCCTTCACTGGGGAGACAATAGCTAGCAATATAGACACCATCCCTGCTTTCAGGGAACTTTGGGTATAGGGAGGGACACAGACACATACAGTTCCAAGTATGCTAGAGCAAGTACATGCACAAAGGAGAGGCATACACTCAACTGAGACTCAAGACATCAAGAAAATTTCAAAGGAGATGATGTCTAAGCTGAGATCTGCAGGTAGAGCAGAAATTTTAACAATGAAGGGAAGAATGGGAAAGAGTATTCCAGGCTGAGAGTGCATGTAGGAAGGCCTACAGAAAGCACAGAATTGCAGGAAATGAAAGAAGTTCTGTATGTTGGAAAACTTTACATTGAGGAAGTAGAATCAGTTAAGCCTGAAGAGGTAAACTGGGGCCATATCACACTGAAGCGATTTTTGTTGGGAAGAAACATGATGAGTTTTGCATATTAGAAAAAGCATCTTGGCTGGAGTATGGAGAATGCTTTGCATGAGAGGGTTGACTTGGAATCAGAGTGACCAGTTAGGAAGCTCTTGCAGTATTCCAGGCAAGAGATAATATTGGTGTAGACATTTGGAATGGAGAAAGTCAGATCGATTTGAGAAGTGTTTTGGAAATAGCATTGTTGAATGTGGAGACCAAGGGAGAGAGAGGAACTAAGGAAAATTGTATTATTCAGTTAATAAAGCTATCTATTCCGATAGCTATTTAGAACATAGAGCTTTTTTAAAAAATTGAAATATAGTTGACGTACAATATTGTATTAGTTTCAGGTGTACAGCAAAGTGATTCTGATATGGATATATATATATATATATTCAGATTCTTTTCCATAATAGGTTAATACAAGATACTGAGTATAGTTCCCTGTGTTATACAGTAAATCCTTGTTTTTTTAATCAATTCTTTATATGGAAGTGTGTGTCTGTTAATCCCATATTCCTAATTTATTCCTCTCCACCCTCTTTCCCCTTAAGTAAACATAAGTTTGTTTTCTATGTCTTTGAGTCTGATTCTGTTTTGTAAATAAATTCATTAATATTATTTTTTAGATTCCACATTTAAGTGGTATAATATTTGTCTTTCTCTGTCTGACTTCACTCAGTATGATATTTTCTCTAGGTCCATCCATGTTGCTGCAAATGGCAATATTTTATTCTTTTTATGGCTGAGTAATATTCCATTATATATATACCACATCTTCTTTACTCATTCACCTGTCGATGGACATTAGGTTACTTCCATGTCTTGGCTATTGTAACTAGTGCTGCTATGAATATTGGAGTATATATATCTTTTTGAATTAGAGTTTTCATCTTTTCTGGATATATGCCCAGGAGTGGGATAGCTGGATCATATAGTAGCTCTATTTTTAATTTTTTAAGGAACCTCCATACTGTTTTTCATAGTGGCTGCACCAATTTACATTCCCACCAGCAGTGTACAAGGGTTCCCTTTTCTCCACACCCTCTCCAGCATTTGTTATTTGTAGAGTTTTTGATGATGGCCATTTGGACCAGAGTGAGGTGATACCTTATTGTAGTTTTGATTTGCATTTCTTAATAATTAGCAATACTGAGCATCTTTTAATGTACCTTAGAACATAAAGCTTTTATATATGTATGCACTTCAGTGACAAGAAAGTATGTGGTGTTTTGTAGATTTTCTTCTTAAAATTATCTACATCTGGTATAAGTCTAAGACCTAAGCTCCCCTGAATAGACTTTACTGTTCACTTGGTAAAAGCTGGTAAATGTAGACCTAATGCCCGGTCAATTTATTTCTGTGAGCCTAGCACTGTATATCCTATCAGGATTCATGATTAAAATTATCTCAACATTTCAGGTCAACTTTTTTTTTTTATCATAAGGATAAAATTACATAGTTGATACCATCAGCTTTCCCATGCTACAGAAGAATGTTTCTACTTTGGAATTTTCAGTATAAAGCAATCAAAAACTTTTGCAGTTTTCTGTTTGTAGTATAGTAGAACATCTGACTAGAGTAAAAGTCTTACTGATTTTAGGTTCAGTTTTATTTGGTCACTTTTTACCAAATGAATTTATGTCTACATGACTAACTTTTGCTATCTGATTAAAAAGCATACTTTGAAATGTAGCATTCTTTGAATTTGAAGGGCTGTTTTAAAGTTTGTCATTTCATCACTAAGACCTGAAAAAAGAGTCATTGATCATTTTTGCAGAAGAGGTTTGGAAATTCATATATTTGGACGTTCATATTCTTCTGCATGGACTTTGAAGAAATAATAATCCTCCTATAACCAATATTCCCTGAACTATTCTAATATTTGTGAAATGGATGTGTGGTTGGATATGGTATTGTTAAACAAAAGTAGCTTTCAGTTTAATTTTAATCAGGATCATCAATCTATTTTTATTTTTGGAAATAAATGAAATATTAATATTATTTTTTAAATGTTATAGAGGACATTTAAAATCTTCATGATAAAAAAAGAGAGAAATGATGATTTTCTTTTAATTGAAGACAAAAAATCCCTTGGCTCCAAAACAGAAATACTCTGTATTCTCAGTTGCTTTTAAAAATCTTGAGCCTGTCAGTGAAATTGTGTAATCTAGTAATAACATGCCTAAGGCTTATTGCCTTTTCTTGGGCAACAGTATCAGCAAATGATGTGCTCTATCGATTTTAATCACATTGTTTTTACAGTTCCATTGCAGTGTTTGGGAAACTCACCAAGTAAATAAATCTGTGGATACAGACACCTCTTTTTTTTTCTCTGAAAACCTAACCAATTATATATTATTCCTTCTTGATCAGTTGCTAAGGTATAACACAGAGTAGTAATATTTTGAGAGGCTGTGGTCTTGGCTAGGCTAAAATGTTCTTGATATTCAGCACTACATATTTTAAAAATAAAATTCTTATAAATGTGATATTTGAGTGCCTGTAGCATTCAGAATTTAACATTTAACAAGCTGCCTGTAGGCTAATCTAGCAAGCCATTCCCTCTACAACTCAACTGCATATATCTAGAGCAGGCTCCCATGAGGTTACATTCTAAGCTACGAGCTGATTTGATGGCAATTTGTATCTTGGAAACCATGTAGAACAATATTTGGAGCATTAGATTGAGAGATTATGGCTGATAAAATAATTTTCTGATGCTACCATCTATTGCTATTGGGTTTTGGTAGAGTTTCATAATAATCATAAAAACCTCCACTTATTAAAAGCTTACAATGTATCAGGATTTTACATACATTATATCCTATCCTTATAACGATTCTGCCATGTAGGTATACAGACACCGTCTATATACTTTGCATATAAGGAAGGTGAGACCACATAGGTTAAGTCACTGATGAGGAATCTGAACCTTGGTCTAATGGTAAAGCTCAGGTTCTTTCTGACTACCAAGGGCAAACAAATTTCATTTAAAATATTCTGTACGTGTAAAATGGAACCATTGTCTGAGAAGACTTCTGAGATTTAAATGCTCATAAATTGTTTAGAAATTTGGGGTCTTTATACCCAAATGGTAGAACACTGCTGTTCTGTTTTTTGGGACTGATGTAGCTTTGTTTGCAGTAGTGCTGAATTTGGAGTAGGGATGTATGCGTGTGTGTATAAAATAAATAACTTAATATTTTTCTTTTTCTGTGGAAATTATAGTGGGAAGGCTCCCTTGGTATTTTTTGTTATTCTGGAACTAATTAGAAATAAGCCATATATTTCCATCACATTGAAACACTGACTGTAGTTAATTTGTCACTAAATTCTAATTTGTTCATACGGCAGTAGATTTGGATTGATTGTACTGTCTAGGACTTATTCTGCATACTTTAGAACTTTACAGTTTATATTTTCAGCATACGTTGAAGCCCTCTGTCCCTTCCATGCCTAAGCTGCAAATGCTTGCTGGAGGACTTAGTGTTGGCAGTTTGGTGGCTACTCTCTCTTCACTCCAAATCTGTGGCTAATCAGTGCCTGGCTTTCTCTCTCCCATTGTTCTTGCCTTTAAATGGAAATCACCTTCTTCCACTCTTCTTGAACCATAGGTTCTGAGCCCTTGCATGTGCTGGTGTCCCTGTCTAGAGAGCCTTTCCTTGACTTGTTCACCAAGTGAACTCCAATTCATTCTTTAAGACTTAGTTTAATAGATGAAGAAAAAGGACAAAATTCAACATTCATTTATGATAAAAATTCTCCAGAAAGTGGGTGTAGAGGGAACATACTTCAACATAATAAAGGCCATGTAGGATAAGTCCACAGCTAACATCATACTCAACGGTGAAAACCTGAAAGCATTTCCTGTAAGGTTGGGAACAAGGCAAGGATGTCTACTCTTGCTACTTTTATTCAACATAGTATTAGAAGTCCTAGTCATAGCAATCAGACAAGAAAAAGAAATAAAAGGAATCCAAATTGGAAAGGAAGAAGTAAAGCTGCCACTGTTTGCAGATGTCAAGATACTATACACAGAAAACCCTAAAAATGCCACCAAAAGAATTACTAGAGCTCATCAATGAATTTGGTAAAGTTGTAGGATCCAAAATTAATATATAGAAATCTGTTGCATTTCTATACACTAAGAATGAACTATCAGAAAGAGAAATTAGGGAAACAGTTCCATTTACCATCACATCAAAAGTAATAAAATACCTAGGAATCAACCTATCTAAAGAGGTAAAAGAGCTGTTCTTGGAAAATTATGAGACACTGATGAAAAATTGAAAACAACACAAATAGATGGAAAGAAATATTATGCTCATGGATTGGAAGAATTAATTTTGTTAAAATGACCATACTACCCAAGACAATTAGAGATCCAGTGCAATCCCTATCAAAATACCAATGACATTTTTCACAGAACTAAAACAAATAATTTAAAAATTTATATGGAAACAAAAAAGACCCCAAGTAGCCAAAATAATCTTGAGAAAGAAGAATAGAGGTGGAAGTATCATGCTCCCTGACTTCAGACTATACTACAAAGCTATAGTCATCAAAACAGTATGGTACTGGCACAAAAACAAACACATAGATCAATGGAACAGAATAAACAGCCCAGAAATAAACCCACACGCTATGGTCAATTAATCTGTGACAAAGGAGGCAAGAATGTACAATAGAGAAAAGACAGTCTCTTCAATAAGTGGTGCTTGGATAACAGGACAGCTACATGGAAAATAATGAAGTGAGAACATTTTCTCACACCATATACAAAAATAAATTCAAAATGGATTAAAAATCTAAATGTTAAGACTGGAAACCATAAAACTCCTAGAAGAAAATATAGGCAGAACACTCTGAAATAAATTGTAGCAACATTTTTTTTAAATCTGTCTGCTAAGACAAAGAAAACAAAAGCAAAAATAAACAAATGGGACCTAGTTAAATTTAAAAGCTTTTGCACAGCAAAGGAAACCATTGACAAAACAAAAAGACAATGTACTGAATGGGAGAAAATATTTGTAAATGATATGACTAATAATGGGTTAATATCCAAAATATACAAGCAGCTCATACAACTCAATATCTAAAAAACAGGGCTTTGCTGGTGGCGCAGTGGTTAGGAATCCTGCCAATGCAGGGGACATGGGTTCGAGTCCTGGCCCGGGAAGATCCCACATGCCATGGAGCAACTGGACCTGTGTGCCACAACTACTGAGCCTGTACTCTAGAGCCCACGAGCCACAGCTACTGAACCTGTGTGCCACAACTACTGAAGCCTGCGTGCCTAGAGCCTGTGCTCCATAACAAGAGAAGCCACCGCAATGAGAAGCCTGAGCACTGCAACAAAGAGTAGTAGCCCCTGCTCGTCGCAACTAGAGAAAGCCCACACGCGGCAATGAAGACCCAATGCAGCCAAAAATAAATAAATAAAATAAATAAATTTTTTTAAAAAAGAATCTGATTAAAAGATGGGCAGAAGGCCTGAATAGACAGTTATCTAAAGAAGACATACAGATGACCAACAGATACATGAAAAGATGCTCAGCATCACTAATCATCAGAGAAATGCAAATCAGAACTACAATCAGGTATCACCTTACACCTGTCAGAATGGCTGTCATCAAAAAAGCCACAAATAGTAAATGCTGATGAGGTTTTACAGAAAAGCAAATCCTTGTACATTGTTGGTGGTAATGTAAATTGGTGCAGCCACTATGAAAAACAGTATGGAAGTTCCTCAGAAAACTAAAACTAGAGCTACCATATGATCCAGTGATTCCACTCTTGGGTATATATCCAAAGAAAATGAAAATACTAATTTGAAAAGATATACGTACCCCAATGTTTGTAGCAGCATTATTTATAATAGCCAAAGTATGGAGGCAAACTAAGTGTCCATCAGCAGATGAATGGCTAAAGAAGATGTGACACATATATACAATGGAATACTACTCAGCCATAAAAAAATGAAAATTTTGCCATTTGCAACAACATGGATGGACCTGGAGGGTATTATGCTCAGTGAAAAAAGTCAGACAGAGAAAGACAAATACAGTATTTTATCACTTATATGTGGAATCTAAAAAATAAAACAAATGAATGAATATAACAAAACAAAGAGACTCACAGATATAGAAGGAAGAGGGGAGGGACAAGATATAGTTAGGGTATTAAGAGGTTCAAACTACTATGTATAAAATAAGCTACAAGGATATATTGTAGTGCACAGGAAATATAGGCAATATTTTATCTTAAGTGTAAGTGGAGTGTAATCTATAAAATTTTTGAATCATTATGTACCTGAAACTAATATAATTATAAAAACTAATTATAGTAATTGTAAATCAACTATACCTCAATAAAAAAAGAACGAAAAAAGAGACTTAGTTTGAATATCACTTATCCCATGAAACTTGTGACCGTTCCCTCAGCAAGTGAGGGATAATGATTTTTTAAAGCAATAATATGTACCAGGCAAAGTTGTAGGCACTTTACAAATGTTTTGTAGTTAGTCCTCACAATTATCATTTAAGATAGTTACTATTAACTCCTCTTTACATATCCCGATTTGTACAGAGCTAGTTAGTAGAGGTGGGATTTGAATCCTGATCTCTATCATTCTAAAATTTTGTTTCCCACCTGATTATATTACTTCCCTGGTTACTTCTTCTTTTATATCACTTTTGTACTTCGTATATACTGATCATTATCTTTATCATAATCATTATTAGTAAGGCCCATGTCTTGATAATCTCTTTATTCCCAGCACCCAATACAATCCTTGGTATATAACAGGTATTCAGAAAATGTTTGCTGGATACATACATACACGGTTAGATGGCTGGATTCTTAGTTGGTCTGTTCTACTTCGACCTCTTGTGCTCTTTGCTTAACTCATTACTGCCCTCTGGACACTCTTCTTGGCCAGTCGTACAGAACTCTTGCCAGTAAGTGCCTTTTAGGTCTTATTTCCCCTGTCTTTCCTGTCTTGCTGTAATTAACAGGCATGCCACATTGACGCCTGAGATACGACACTCTAAATGCTTTTGTTCTGGCTATAAGTCTGGGGTTTGTGTGCTGCAGATAAATGGCTCACCATTAGGAGTGAAGAAAACAGGCTCTTTCCAAAAATAAGTATCCTTACTTGAGGTGGTTTGACTAGGGAGCCTGAGAAAGTTAACATATATATCACGTGAATTTTTTTGGTCTTGTCTATGACATGCATGTTTTACATGAAAGAAACATGAACCAGTTATTGCTGGTTACATCATCTGCCAAAAATAGTGACCTTTTGTTGAATATGAGGATCTGAGTAATAATAAGGTTTATGACCAAGGCCTGTAGTTGTTGGAGACTGAGCAGAAACCCTTAGAGTTTGATAATATGGTTTATCACTGAAATAAATATTTGTGTCTATGCATCCTTTGAGATTCCTGAAAACCAAAAGTCTGGAATAGAACATAAGTTTGGGAGTGTAGTTATAACATCTTGTCTGATAGGGAAACTTTCAGAAGTAGGTGGAAATTTAGAGTACAGGATTGGGGTCAGGCTTGGTATGGGGGTTTTGGTGTTTTGCTCTAGAATGAGAGCTTCAAGATAGAGTGAGGGTTGGGTTGTAGTGCAGTTTTTTGGCCAGGAGACTTCCTCAAGGATATTATTTGTTTACATGATAAACCACTGGCTCTCTTACTCTAGGCAATTATATTGCATATTATGTTTGTAGGTTTGAAAATACTGTTTCTATCAATCAGTGAATGATTTTCAATCAGTAATCCTTATTTAATAATAGAGGCCTTTACTGGATACAAGACGACAAGGTGAATAGAACATACTTCCTGCCCTGGAGGGGCTCACAGTTAAGAGAAGTATCTTTTCTTGTCATTTTCTGTTTCCTTAAATTAATATTACTTATACAGAAACTTCAAAACGGGGATCATGGAATCTGTTGTTGGTGTTTTGTTGCCGACTCTTTGGAGTTGTCAAGTTTTCAGACACCTGGCCACAAGACGAAGGTTGCCTGGATACCTCTAAATTGTGTTCCCAGTATTTGCAATGACCTTGGGGGTCAGAATGCCTTTTCTCATATGGTATGAAACATCTAGGTTGGAGCATTATACCACACTTTGCTTAGCTAACTAACTAGTTTCATGGAAGTTGCTGGCTTTGGACAGTTCCTCTCTTTCAATACTCCTGCGAATATTTGACATACAAGAAAGATCTCTGGCCACATGGTTTTACATTAATAGATCTTATTAATCCAGAATTATTAATTGGTGCTTGATAAATGAAGCTAGCGTAACTTTCAGATTTGCCATCAAATTCTTAAACTTATTGATCTGTTGCTAATTGGATTAAGATTCCTTTTGTGTGTGAGAACATTTAAATTCTAGTCTCTTAGAAAATTTCAATTATGTAATAAACACAGTGTTAACAGTAGTCACCATGTTATATATTAGATCCTTGGACCTTTTTCATCTTATAACTGAAAGTTTGTATCTAATACGTGAGATGGTGAATGTGTTAATTAATTTGATGAGGGGGAATCCTTTCGCATATACGTTTATCAAATTATCACGTTGTGTATTTTAAGTACCTTAAAATTTTATTTATCAATTTTTCCTCAGTAAAGTGGGAAAAGAGGAGTATTTTCTTTTAAGCATCCTGGATGGAGCACTGCTGAGTGTTCATGCCACAGTTCTCTGAGTGGTTCTTCTTCTCTCCTAGAGTTTCTTGGCAATGTTGTGTTTTCTGGCTGCCTTAGCTACATGTGGGCCCATTTACTCACTCTTCACCTATTATCCTCTGATTTAATGAGTGGGAAGACAGACTTACTTCTGTTTTCTTACAGTGTCTTTTCTTTCTCACTTAATTTAGCTTCTTCCTTTCTAGCTGAGCACTACTCCTCCAGCCTGGCGCCTCATCCCCTTCCTCCTCCTCACTATCACCCTGCGCCTGTGGTAGAGCTTGGCTGCGCTGCTCTGTTAAAGGTGAAATTCAGATTGGCCAAGGTGAGTTTTGGGGCTGTAACCAGTTTGGCCTGCTCTGCGGTAGGAAAGCGGGATCCCCATTATAAAATTGAAACCTCCACAGTAGAGGTGAGGTCACCTATCACTTCGGTTCCTTTAAATGTCTGCTCCATCCACCTCAGTTGATCATTAGGAGTGATTCATCTTTGTAGACTTTTAGGACTAGGAACCTCAAGACATCCTAGTCTATGCTTACATATCATCTATGGTTTCTTGCTAGCTGACCTTCCAACCTCTACCTGGACACTTGTAGTGATGGAGATAGTCTTTCCTTTTATCTTTGACAGTTCTAAATGTTAGGAAGTCCTTTGTATCAGCCTTAAATTCGCATGCAGGCTCTTTGAATCGTGCAGAACTCTAATTCCTGTGCCTAACCCTCTTCACATCTATGAAGGGAACCCTGACATTCCCTTTGAGTTTTTCCTCCTCCACATGACCCCCTCCTTTCTTTGATAACTCTTCTGTACACCTGCCTATTTTTCTGCCTAAGTGATTTGTGATTCTGGCTCTTCCCCACAAAATGAACACTCAGAAATTTTCGTTGAGTGTCTATTATGTACAAGGATAATTCTGAGCTGGCATAAATGTCCCTGACTTCAGGTTGCTTATAATGTATCAATACATGGGGAAAAGATACTGGATAATAACAGGAAAGAATCAGGGAGAGGGTCTCTCCAGCCTTTTTTTTTTTTTTTGCGGTATGTGGGCCTCTCACTGTTGTGGCCTCTCCCATTGTGGAGCACAGGCTTCAGACGCGCAGGCTCAGCGGCCATGGCTCACGGGCCCAGCCGCTCCGCGGCATGTGGGATCCTCCCGGACCGGGACATGAACCCGTGTCCCCTGCATCGGCAGGCGCCACCAGGGAAGCCCTCTCCAGCCTCTTTAAGCCAAACTTTCTTGGTAAAATCTCTGTTCTTACCTTAAACTGTCAGGATGGGGACCACATTTAAGATTGTCCCTTCAGATTAGAGCTTAATCAGTGAGGAATATTATGCAAATTAAAATTTAAAAACTGATAGCACGCATTAGCTGTTAAACATTTTTTAAATGTCTGAAATAATGTAAAATTTAAACATACTGTAGATCCTTTCATAAGACAACACAGACCGGTTTCCCTAATCATGACCTTAATGGAAATAGTAAACAAGTGCTCGTCTCATTTAAAATTAACAACACTATGATCTAGAAAGCTCATTTGGCCCCTATTTCGGTTCTGTAAGCATGTTATGAAAACAAGTAGTTGAAAAGTGAATATACAGTCATTCTGCTTGGTCTGCATCGTCAGACAATTCATAAGGTTTTTTTCTTCACTTGAATAGAACACATTTTTTACTGAATTGACTGACGGTTAGGTTCCTTGTAGACACAGTCTTAGCAAAGAAAACTAAAAAATTGCTTTTGGGGAAGAAAATTGTAGCTAGTTATATCTCATAAAACCATTCTTGTGTTCATTTTCTTGAGGAAATTACTGTAAGTGTATCTTAGAGGGCCAGTGCGTAAGAGACCTTTTTATGCTTAAATGAAAGCTCAGAGAGTTTCCATATCAGAGTTGTTCCATTGACTTGTCTTACTCCTGAAAATAAAATGAAAACCTTAGCCAAAGGAGAGCTCACATGTTAGTTAAGCATTGACATGATTTGACCTTATTTTATTTATTTGCATATGTTTAATACCTATGCATGTCCAGTCTTTGGAGACACAAAGAAACACTATTATGTTAGAAGTTTCTTTGGTTTTCTGATACATTTTTTATATCAAAAGTCCTGTTTAAATGTAATTCCATGATTCTATAGAAGAAGAGCTATTCATCTTTGTGTTTACATAAAGATATGCTAAGTTTGCAATACCTGATTCATTTTATGCCCCTAAAATATGAATGACATCATTTGGGCTGCTCGACAGTAGATTTATTTTAGTAACAAATCTTTCAGATAAATTCATAAATGGAAAAGAAAGAAATGTGAGTAAACGTTTGTTCTATTTTGGTTTTTAAGCTAAAATAATTGGAATTCAGCCAGCCAAAAAGAAATTAAATTCGAAATCCAATCCTTGTCAAGAAATTTTGCATACAGCTATTCAACCTATTGTTTTAGACCTGCTGGGGTAAGAGAGTAGAACATTACGCTGGCAAATGTAATAGTAAGTTGGAGAGTAGAAATGTAGCTTGTCAGTGAGTACCAGGAACTCCTATGCTTTCTGAATATAGCTACCAAATACTTCTAGGGCAATGGATATGTCAGAAACTGAAGCAAGAAAGTACTCGTCAGAGGGCGGAGTCAAGATGGCATATTAGGAGGATGCGGAATTCGCGTCTCCTCACAACTAGGGCACCTACCAGGCACTGGTGAGGTACCACGGACACCTAAGGGGACAGGAGGAAACCCCAGTGACCGGGTAGGATGTGGGGTGTGGGGGGAGTGAAGGGGGAGGAGAAGTGGGGGCGGGACGGGACTGGCGCCCCTGAGGGGCGGCTGGGGGAGGGGAAGGGATCCCACGCCCGAAGGGGGAAATTGGGTAACCACTGGGAGGGCAGAGGATCAAAAGGGAACGTGGCCAGGTTTCCCCTGACCACCTAGCCCCCTTCAGCCACGCGCGTCCTGAGGGAGTGGGAGGGAGTGAAGGGGGAGCAAAAGTAAAGGGTGGACCTCTGGGACAGCACCCCTGAGGGGTGCTGGGGAGGGGAGGGGTTCCTATGGCCAGCGGGACCCACCCACGGTTAGGGGCCTAGTGAAGTAGGGGGAGACCCAGGGGGAGACGGTGCAGGAGGGGCGCAGAGGAACGGAAGGGAATGGGCCAGTGCTTTCCCTGTCCACTTAGGCACCGGGGAGCCTGTTGGGCTCCCGGACCTAATCCTCTGCCCTCAGAGCCTCCCTCCTGCCGTGCAGAGCCCAAGCCCTGCCCCTACGCCCTCACCCAGGGCCCTACCTCCAAACTCCGGAACTCCACACTCCAGAGGCCCTCCTTTCTACGTGCTGCTTCTCCCCTTCCTCACAGGTCCAAGGCAGAGGCCCGGCTCCATGCTTCAATGTTGCCCCGCCTAGGCCCCGCCCCCAAGGCCTTTTCGGCTGCGTGGGTCCTGAGCCTAGGCCCCGCCCCAAGCTCAAATATCAACCCCCCGACCGGCCTAGGTCCCACCCCACCCTAAACCCTGCCCCTGCCTAAGTTCCACCCCCCCCAGCCTAAACTCCACCCCTGTAGCTAAGACTTTTTTTTTCTTTCTATTTTCCTCTTAGATTGGGGTTCTGTTTTATCTTGATTCATTTATATTTTTATTTTTCCTAATAAATTTTTATTTTTATAATTTTGTTTTATTCATTATGCTTTGTTATTGTTCTCTCCTTTTGGCTTGTTCCCCCACTCCCCCCCCCCTTTTTCTTTTCTTTTTTCTGTTGTGGTTTTATTTTACCTTGTTGCAGTTGTTTCAATTATACTTTTACTTTTCCTAATATATTCTTTATCTTTCAACTTTTATTTGTTTTTTACTCTTTGATATTGTACTGCTCCTTTTTTCTTTTCTTTTCTTTTTTTTCCGTGCCACGCAGCTTCCGGGGTCTTGGTTCCCAGGCCGGAGGTTGGACCTGAGCTCCTATGGTGGGGGCTCTGAGTCCAAACTGCTGGACTAACAGAGAACCTCAGACCCCAGGGAATATTAATTGGAGTGAGGCCTCCCAGAGGTCCTAATCTCAGCACCAAGACCCAGCTCTATCCAACTGCCTGCAAACTCCAGTGCTGGGCGGCTCAGGCCAAACAACCAGTAAGGCAGGGATACAGGCCCACCCATCAAAAAAATAAATAAATAAACGACAAAAAAATATGTTACAGATGAAGGAGCAAGGTAATGCCTACAAGACCAAATAAATGAAGATGAAAGAGGCAACATACCTGAAAAACAATTCAGAATGATAGTAAAGGTGATCCAAAATCTCGGAAGCAGAATGGAGAAAATAAAAGAAACATTTAACAAGGATCTAGAAGAACTAAAGAGCAAACAAACAGTGATGAACAACACAATAACTGAAATTAAAAATATTCTAGAAGGGGGCTTCCCTAGTGGCACAGTGGTTGAGAGTCCGCCTGCCGATGCAGGGGACACGGGTTCATGCCCTGGTCCGGGAGGATCCCACATGCTGTGGAGTGGCTGGGCCCGTGAGCCATGGCCGCTGGGCCTGCACGTCCGGAGCCTGTGCTCCGCAACGGGAGAGGCCACAACAGTGAGAGGCCCACATACCAAAAAAAAAAAAAATTCTGGAAGGAATCAATAACAGAAAAACTGAGGCAAAAGGATGAATAAGCGAGCTGGAAGATAAAATGGTGGAAATAACTGCCAGGGAGCAGAATAAAGGGAAAAAAATGAAAAAAATTGAGGACAGTCTCAGAGACCTCTGAGATGACATTAAACACACCATAATTCAAGTTATAGGGGTCCCAGGAGAAGAAGAGAAAAAGAAAGAGTCTGAGAAAATATTTGAAGAGATTATAGTCGAAAACTGCCTTAACATGGGAAAGGAAATACTCAGTGAAGTCTAGGAAGTGCAGAAAGTCCCATACAGGGTAAACCCAAAGAGAAACATGCCGAGATTCATATAATCGAACTATCAAAAATTAAATACCAGAAAAAATATTAAAAGCAGCAAAGGAAAAGCAATAAATAACATACAAGGGAAACCGCATAAGATTAACAGCTGATTTTTCAGCAAAAACTCTGCAAGCCAGAAGGGAGTGGCAGGACATATTTAAAGTGAGGAAAGGGAAGAACCTACAACCAAGATTACTCTACCCAGCAAGGATCTCATTCAGATTTGATGGAGAAATTAAAACCTTTACAAACAAGCAAAAGTTAAGAGAATTCAGCACCACCAAACCAGCTTTACAACAAATGCTAAAGGAACTTCTCTAGGCAGGAAACACAAGAGAAGAAAAAGACCTACAAAAACAAACCCAAAACAATTCAGAAGATAGTAATAGGAATATACATATTGGTAATTACCTTAAATGTAAATGGATTAAATGCTCCAACCAAAAGACACAGACTGGCTGAATGGATGCAAAAACAAGACCCATATATATGCTGTCTACAAGTGACCCACTTCAGACCTAGGGACACATACAGACTGAAAGTGAGGGGATGGAAAAAGATATTCCATGCAAATGGAAATCAAAAGAAAGCTCGAGGGCTTTCCTGGTGGCGCAGTGGTTGACAGTCTGCCTGCCGATGCATGGGACACAGGTTCGTGCCCCGGTCCAGGAAGATCCTGCATGCCGTGGAGCGGCTAGGCCCATGACCCATGGCTGCTGAGCCTGCACGTCCGGAGCCTGTGCTTCACAACAGGAGAGGCCATGACAGTGAGAGGCCTGTGTACCGCAAAAAAAAAAAAAAAAAAAAAAAAAAGAAAGCTTGAGTAGCAATACTCATATCTGATAAAATAGACTTTAAAGTAAAGAATGTTACAAGAGGGCTTCCCTGGTGGCACAGTGGTTGAGGGTCCACCTGCCGATGCGGGGGACGTGGGTTCATGCCCTGGTCCGGGAGGATCCCCCATGCTGTGGAGTGGCTGGGCCCATGAGCCATGGCCGCTGGGCCTGTGCGTCCGGAGCCTGTGCTTCGCAACGTGAGAGGCCCGCGTACCGCAAAAAAAAAAAAAAAAAAAAAATGTTACAAGAGACAAAGAAGGACACTACATAATGATCAAGGGATCAATCCAAGAAGAGGATACAACAATTGTAAATATTTATCCACCCAACATAGGAACACCTCAATATATAAGGCAAATGTTAGCAGCCATAAAAGGGGAAATTGACAGTAACACAATCATAGTAGGGGAGTTTAACACCCCACTTTCACCAATAGACAGATCATCCAAAATGAAAATAAATAAGGAAACACAAGCTTTAAATGACACGTTAAAAAAGATGGACTTAATTCATATTTATAGGACATTCCATCCAAAAACAACAGAATACACTTTCTTCTCAAGTGCTCATGGAACATTCTCCAGGGAAGATAATATCTTGCGTCACAAATCAAGCCTTGGTAAATTTAAGAAAATTGAAATCGTATCAAGTATCTTTTCCATCCTCAATGCTAGGAGACTAAATATCAATTACAGGAAAAAATCTGTAAACCATACAAACACATGGAAGCTAAACAATACACTACTAAATAACCAAGAGATCACTGAAGAAATAAAAAAATACCTAGAAACAAATGACAATGAAAACAGGATGACCCAAAACCTGTGGGATGCAGCAAAAGCTGTTCTAAGAGGGAAGTTTATAGCAATACAATCCTATCTCATGAAACAAGAAAAATCTCAAATAAACAACCTAACTTTACACCTAAAGCAATTAGAGAAAGAAGAACAAAATCCCCCAAAATTAGCAGAAGGAAAGAAATCTTAAACATCATATCAGAAATAAATGAACAAGAAATGAAGGAAACAATAGCAAAGATCAATAAAACTAAAAGCTGGTTCTTTGAGAATATAAACAAAATTGATAAACCATTAGCCAGACTCACCAAGAAAAAAAGGGAGAAGAATCAAATCAACAGAATTAGAAATGAAGAAGGAGAAGTAACAACTGACACTGCAGAAATACAAAGGATCATGAGAGATTACTACAAGCAACTATATGCCAATAAAATGGACAACCTGGAAGAAATGGACAAATTCTTAGAAAAGCACAACCTTCCGAGACTGAACCAGGAAGAAATAGAAAGTATAAACAATCACAAGCACTGAAATTGAGACTGTGATTAAAAATCTTCCAACAAACAAAAGCCCAGGACCAGATGGCTTCACAGGCGAATTCTATCAAACATTTAGAGAAGAACTAACACCTATCCTTCTCAAACGCTTCCAAAATATAGTAGAGGGAAGAACACTCCTAAACTCATTCTATGAGACCACCATCACCCTGATACCAAAACCAGACAAAGATGTCACAAGAAAAGAAAACCTCAGGCCAATATCACTGATGAACATAGATGCGAAAATCCTGAACAAAATAGTAGCAAACAGAATCCAACAGCACATTAAAAGGATCATACACATGACCAGGTGGAGTTTATCCCAGGAATGCAAGGATTCTTCAGTGTATACAAATCAATCAATGTGATATACCGTATTAACAAACTGAAGGATAAAAGCCATATGATCATCTCAATAGATGCAGAAAAAGCTTTTGACAAAATTCAACACCCATTTATGATAAAAAATCTCCAGAAAGTAGGCACAGAGGGAACCTACCTGAACATAATAAAGGCCATATATGACACACCCACAGCCAACATCGTTCTCAATGGTGAAAAACTGAAACCATTTCTTCTTAGACCAGCAACAAGACAAGGTTGCCCACTCTCACCACTATTATTCAACATAGTTTTGGAAGTTTTAGCCACAGCAATCAGAGAAGAAAAAGAAATAAAAGGAATACAAATAGGAAAAGAAGAAGTAAAACTGTCACTGTCTGCAGATGACATGATACTATACATAGAGAATCCTAAAGATGCTACCAGAAAACTACTAGAGCTAATCAATGAATTCGGTGAAGTTGCAGGATACAAAATTAATGCACAGAAATCTCTTGCATTCCTATACACTAATGATGAAAAATTTGAAAGAGGAATTAAGGAAACACTCCCATTTACCATTGCAACAAAAAGAATAAAATACCTAGGAATTAACTTACCTAGGGAGACAAAAGACCTGTATGCAGGAAACTATAAGACACTGATGAAAGAAATTGAAGATGATACAAACAGATGGAGAGATATACCATGTTCTTGGATTGGAAGAATCAATATTGTGAAAATGACTATACTACCCAAAGCAATCTACAGATTCAATGTAATCGCTATCAAATTACCAATGGCATTTTTTACAGAACTAGGACAAAAAATCTTAAAATTTGTATGGAGACACAAAAGACCCCACATAGCCAAACCAGGGAAAAAAACAGCTGGAGGAATCAGACTCCCTGACTTCAGACTATACTATAAAGCTACAGTAATCAAGACAAGGCGCTGGCGCAAAAACAGAAATATAGATTGATGGAACAGGATAGAAAGCCCAGAGATAAACCCATGCACCTGTGGTCAACTAATCTATGACAAAGGAGTCAAGGTTATACAATGGAGAAAAGACAGTCTCTTCAAGTGGTGCTGGGAAAACTGGACAGCTAGATGTAAAGGAATGAAATTAGAACACTCCCTAACACCATACACAAAAATAAACTCAAAATGGATTGAAGACCTAAATGTAAGGCCAGACACTATAAAACTCTTACAGGAAAACATGGGAAGAATACTTTTTGACATAAATCACAGCAAGATCTTTTTTGATCCACCTCCTAGACTAATGGAAGTAAAAACAAAAATAAACAAATGGGACCTAATGGAACTTAAAAGCTTTTGCAAAGCAAAGGAAACTACAAACAAGACGAAAAGACAACCCTCAGAATGGGAGAAAATATTTGCAAAGAAATCAACAGACAAAGGATTAATCTCCAAAATATATAAACAGCTCATGCAGCTCAATATTAATAAAACAAACAACCCAATCCAAAAATGAGCAGAAGCCCTAAATAGACGTTTCTCTAAAGAAGATATACAGATTGCCAGCAAACACATGAAAGGATGCTCAACATCACTAATCATTAGAGAAATGCAAATGAAAACTACAATGAAGTATCACCTCACACCAGTCAGAATGGCCATTATCCCAAAATTTACAAACAATAAATGATGGAGAGGGTGTGGAGAAAAGGGAGCCCTCTTGCAGTGTTGGTGGGAATGTAAATTGATACAGCTGCTATGGAGAACAATATGGAGGTTCCTTAAAAAACTAAAAATAGAACTACCATATGACCTAGCAATCCCACTACTGGGCATATACCCTGGGCATATACCCTGGGCATAATTGAAAAAGAGTCATTTACCACAGTGTTCATTGCAGCACTATTTACAATAACCAGGACGTGGAAGCAACTTAAGTGTCCATCAACAGATGAATGGATGAAGAAGATGGGGCACATATATACAGTGGAATATTATTCAGCCATAAAAATAAACAAAATTGAGTTATTTGTAGTGAGGTGGATGGACGTAGAGTCTGTCATACAGAGTGAAGTAAGTCAGAAAGAGAAAAACAAATACCATATGCTAACACATATATATGGAATCAGAAAAAAAAAGTTCTGGTGAACCCAGGGGCACAGGCCAGGGATAAAGATGCTGATGTAGAGAATGGACTTGAGGACACGGGGAAGGGGAAGTTTAAGTTGGGACGAAGTGAGAAAGTAGCATTGACATATATACACTACCAAATGTAAAATAGATATCTAGTGGGAAGCAGCTGCATTGCACAGGGGTATCAGCTTGGTGCTTTGTGGCCACCTGGAGGGGTGGGATAGGGAGGGTGGGAGGGAGACGCAAGGGGGAGGGAATATGGGGATATATGCATACATATGGCTGATTCACTTTGTTGTGCAGCGGAAAGTAGAACAACATTGTGAAGCAATTATACTCCAATAAAGATGTTAAAAAATAATAAAATGGACAGTATAAAAAAAAAAGTACTCGGCAGTCTGTGTCAATGTCAGTGATACAGTGATAATATCACTTAGTGAGAAATTGAGAGAAAAACTAAAGGAAATGCTTTCTGAACAGAGCTAAGAAAAAGACAACTATTTTTTGATGTTTTTAATAAAGTTTTTTTTCTGTTTTTAATAAAGTTTTCTTTTAAGTACAACTTTGCTTTCATTCTGTAAGGTTCATGGTCAAAAGTCACATGGCCATCTGCAAGCTGCAAGGGATGCTAGGAAATGGAGGATTTTAATTAGCATACTGCTGTCCCAAACAAAAATCAGGATTCTGTTAATAAGGAAGAATGGGGGAATAAACATTGGATAAACTACTAGCAGTATCTTTCATAAAATCCTAAGGGCCTGGGAGATTTTCCTGTAGATTGCCATGCTATACAGATTGTTACAAAGCATTGCGAGATGGAAAGATACCCAATTTATTTTATAAAGCTGCCAGGATCTTGTATCAAAACCTGACAAAGATGAGTGAAAAGGAAAATTATAGACCAGTTTAACTTATGAATATAACTGTGAAAAGTCAAGATACAAACATTTCAACTTTTCAGCACATTGAAAGAATCATCCATCATGATCATGTAGGGTTCATACTATAAATGTAAGAATGCTTTAATATTAGGAAAGCTTTTAATTCAATACAGCATATCAAAAGATCTAATAAGAAAAAATATGGTAATCGCAATAGATAAAGATTTGATCAACGTTAGCCCTTGTTTCTGATTAGAAAATCAGTCTTAGACAATTAAAACTGGAAAAATATTTCTTTAATGAAATAAAGATATCTAACTCCTATTCTGGTCAAGTTTATTCCAGTACAAAGAACAAAGGTATAGTCCATATACCCCAGCCTTATCAATCTATGACTTCAAAATACACTTTTAAGTAATACCTGAAGTAGGATGGCACAAAACCATAACGATGTACTCCCAGTTCCTTCTGGAAGTGTCTCAAAGTATTCTCTTTCATGTGCTGCAGAACACATCCCCCTCCTTCCTCAGCTCACATCTCTCTGACTTGCCACCATACAGCTGCAGTAACTCTAGTTAGGTAGAATGATGGGCGTACCTGTTCTTCACTTGGGAAAATAGTACCCACTCGTTCCTATTTTTCTGTTTGAGAATAAAAATGAGGATACTTCTAATATTGCCTTTGAACTTCTAGAATTAGATAGTTTTATAAAATCAAATTATCTACTCCTTTGTAAAGTGTGTGACATGGCTTTGCTCTGATAATAAGTGGACTAAGGCTTATTAACTTCTGAAGCCACAGTAGTGTACGTTTTATATCAGTATTTTTAAGTCTTTTTTCTTTTTACCACAACCCACACTAAGAAATACATTTTAAACTGTGACCAAGTGTACACACACTCACACACACACATTCTGTACATTCATATCTATAATTTTTTTAAGTTTCACAAAACTTACCAAGGATCTATGCAAAATACTCTCATATATATCTATTCTATTCTACTTCATTAAAAAAAATTGATATCAACCCACCAAATTTCCTTAGACCATGCTTTTTTAAGTTTTATGATTCTGTACAGAGGGTGATTCTTTCGACTCTTAAGTAAATAAAATGTCTGGAGTTCAAGAATTCAATTTTGGAAGATGAGAATGTATTGGTTTTTAGAAATATGTTCTAATTTTGTTGTAAATATTAACTTTCATGTATAGGCAGGATGCTTTTGGTGCTAGTTGCTAGTTTTTCTTTGATTTCTAGGAGGGTGATTGGATAAGAAAGAATTTTCTAAATGGTGATTTCTTTTCTACCTGCAGCTCTCATGTGTGACTGTAAGTCTAGTGCATCGTTAACCTAAGGACCTCACCACTTGGAAGTTACAGTTTTCGTCATCAGCTTACCTTATCCTTTTGGTCTGGTTGTTTTCCTCAAACACTGGAAACATCTTTCTTTCAAGTTGCTTTTGTTGAAGAGTTAGGCAAATGGCTGATAGCAGCTGTGGTAAAAAATTCACAAAATGCCCCAACTGTTCATCTGCTTCTCAGAGAAATGTGCTTTGTGTATGTTCTTGTAAAACAAAGCTTTCTCCAATGTCAGTGGTGGAAATGTCACAGACATCGAGCACTGGTAGTTCAGAATTTACAGTTTCACCAGAGAGAAAAAAAGAAAGACAAGCCAGCAAAGATAGTACCTCTGGAAAAGATTTGGTAAATATTGAAGATTCAGCACAAGTGGATGTCCCATTCCCTGATCCCATCCCTAGATTCATCCATATCCCATGGACCCTTGTCAGCCAATTCATTGCCTTCTTAACTATTAAAGTAACATTTCTTTCTTACATAAGAGGTGAGAAAAGTTGGTTGGTAATTTCTTTTATGCTCTTTCCAACGACTGCCCAAATTAATGATTTCTCAGGATTATGAATAATTCAGAATGTTATTCCAGCTTCTTTTTTTAAAAATGGTTTATATGGAAATGAATTGGTTTTCAAATTGAATTCAATCTGAATTTGGGGGCATTTTCTTCAACTGATGCAGAATGAGATTTATGGTTGTGGTTAAATATAGGGTGGTTATTACTTAAGACAGTTCCTGGTTATCTAGATGGAATATCAAGTATACCTTACAAAATTGACTTGCATTAGTTACAATCTATGACTACCCAGTTGGACAGGTTTTGGTATATTCGCCTTTATAGAGGAGAGGCACTATGGAAGATTGTCATTGATATAGCACAACTTTGGAGACAGAGAGCAGTAAGTTTAAGAAAAGTTAGGTTCTCAGCCCTCAAGTTTGTACCCTTTTCACATTTTCACCCTAAACTGTTATTTCTGATTTGTATTATGGTATAGTTTTTTCCATATAGGTGTCTCTGAGTGAATTATTGCTATGTTATCTTCATTCAAAGCATATTTTGTGAATGTCTGGCCAGTAATTTTTTGTGTATAACCTATTTGAGATGACTGTTATGTCTTGAAACAAGGGTGATTGAGAAAGCTGTGAAGTTGCTTTCTTTTGTGGTGTTAAAGATTTTAAGTCCTGATTTATCTTCTATGCAAGTCATCATGTAGACTTGCCTGGATAGAGGAGATTAGATTGAATAACTTCTTAAGGCCTCTTTTAGCCTAATGAGTGAATGAATTATATAGGGCTTAGAATTTGAAAAAAACAGTAAACTGTCTTGTACACAATAAATATCTTGACACACATTAAAGATTTGTCAGATTATTATATCTTAAAGTTAATATTAAAATTTCTTTTTGGTCCAAGCCCTCAGAAACCTCAAGTGTAGAGAGAAAATCATCTCAACAACAGTGGGGTCGAGGCAACTTTACAGAAGGAAAAGTTCCTCACATAAGGATGGACAATGGAGCTGCTATTCAGGTATATAGAGAGCAAACTGAAGCTACTAGAAATTTTCCAGTTTCTTCTAAGTCAGTGTTAATGGCAAAAATGATTTAAAAGTAAGTCTCTAAGGAAAGGAAAGAGGAAACTTACCATTTTTAAGTATGTCAAAGCCTTTACTAAAGAAAATGCAGATTAATTATTTTTTCTGTTCATAGAGGTGCAAATGGACTTTAATAATTAAAGTGGAGAGCATATTTATTAGACAAAATGAGAACATTTTGGTCTCCAGGTCTTGCCTGTTGCTGAGGGCAGTTGTGGAGTCTTTGTATAGACCTATTCAGGATGCAGACAGAGACCAGGTGACTTAGATGGTTTGACTGTTCACTTCTTTGATGACCAGTAGTGAGGCTAGAATTTCCCTCATGGACCCCTCCATATTTTTCCAGCCTGTGACTGAGTGAATACCAATATTATTCTTCCCAGGATTCTAATTCTTATATACAAATATGACTTAAATATTAGTACCATTTTAGAAATTAAAATGTGTTCCTTTAACACCAGATTAAAGGAACTGCAACAAGAACAACAAGAAGAAAATTGTGTTAATGTTAAATAACTTTAAAAAATTACTTTAAGAAATATTTGGCAATTTACTTGAAGAGATCAGAAAAACTTTCTGAGAACTTCTGACCTGAAAAGTTTAAATCTTCCCCTGTAAACAAAAGACCTGAATTTTAAAAAAATCCACAAATTTACTGAGTTTTAAATTTAACCATAAGAGCTTTTATAAAAGCAAAATGTATGTGTTTTGAAAAATTAGGAAAATATAGATAGAAAAGTGAAGAAGATAAAAATCATGAGCCAGACATAAACAATTTTAACATTTATTGTCTTTACTTCATTTTTCTAGGCATGTATAAGTCTTACCCTATTTTTTGTTTTTGTTTTTTTCCTGGTTTAAATTGTAAAATATTTCAAATATACACATATTTTTAAGAAATAACATTAAATGGTATAGTGGAAGTTTCTCTTCTCCTATTAAATAGACAGGCTCATTTTAAAGATATCAAACATTTCAGAAGAGTATAAAAAAGGAAGCTACAGTCATCCAAAGTTCTACTACCTAATGATAACTATTCTTAATATTTAGATGAACAACTTTCCAGACATCAATGTAAGCACCTCCACATATACAGATTTTTCGTAATGGGATCATATCATGCATGCTTTCACACTCTATACTATATCATGGACTTCTTATATGTCAATAAAAAGAGATCTACGTTATCATTGTAATAGCATCCTCTTAAAATTATTACAAACAAGAAGTCATTTTCTCCTTATTGTCATCACTATGTAATGATGCCAAAGGAGTTAGTTGAAGAAGAAGATTAATTTATAAACAACTAGTTGGGCAGTTGGACTATTTTTCTACCCATTCTTCATTTTAAAAATCCTATAAACAGTATTAAAATACTGTGTCCAAATTGTGGTTCTATATGTCTAGAGATGAAATGAGAGGTTAATTTTTAAAGGACAAGAAAAGTTGAGGAAGTGGTTAGGGATTATTGAGATTATTTTGTTCTGTGGGAATAAAAGGTTTAAGTGGAGATTTACCTCATTTTACATAGCGTATAGTTGGGAGTTGCAGGTACATATAATAAAATGTTTTGTCTTATTTTAATCATCTTAGTTTTTTGACTTTAATTCTCACTATCAAGTGGTAATGGGAAGAGGGAAAAGCCAAAGTAATTATAAGTCATCAGAAGGCAGTGTCCTGAGGACAATCGCCTGGACAGGATGTGCCCTGCCTGAGTGGGGGTCACCATTCACAACATTCAAGACCTCAGATCTGGAGCTCCTTCTCCAGGGTTCAACTCCATGTACCCAGTCTCTCACTTCTCTCAAATATGCATATGTATAGAAGGTTCCTGACTGGCTGGCTTGCTGACTAGATTGATTTATTGATTCAGTTCATTTATCAGCTCACTCATTCATTCCACATTTGCACTGCTGTTCCTTTGAAATACCTTCCTTGCTGTGATTGGATTAGAGAAAAATATTCTCAGTTATTTTTTTTTGCCTTTGTTTCCTCACATGCCTATCTCAGAAGCCATGTCTTTCATAACGTTTTCCCTTATTCTCCCAGTATTTTAGCTCTGGTCTCTGGCCCCAGTGTCATTTTGTATTTTTTTTTAACTTAAGATTTTATGACTTAAGTAATAATCTTGTCTTTTGAGTAGACTACAAATTATGAGAAAACAGTAATTATGTTTTATTCATCTTTGTAGCCCCCAAAGTATGTATCACAAGGAAATATCCAAGGAAAATCTAACATGGTGAAGCTGAACATTTTTCTTTTCTTTTCCTTCTCTTCTCTTCTCTTCTCTTCTTTCTTTTCCTTTCTGTCTCTCCCCTTCCCTCCCTCTGTCTCTTTTTTCTTTCCGTTTCCTTCTTTCCTTTCTTCCTCCCTTCCCCTTCTCTCCCCTCCCTTCCCTTCTTCCTTCTCCCTTTTCCTCCCATGCACTAAGCATGAATATTTTGCCTACAAGGTTTCAGGCAGGCTTTTTAAAGGATACAAAAGAAACAGCTTCTTCATAAGGTGTTTCTAGACCATCTTGGAAGGAAAAAAATAAGCCAAAGTGTTTGTAAGCAAGAGAGTAATAATAGTGTTTGAGGACCAATGCATACATGTTGAAGGAAGTCAAACAAACAATTACCATGGTGCAGAGTTAGGCAGAGAAGCCCTTCATAAGGAGGTAAGTAATTAGTTGGATACGGATCTTCTTTTACAAAAGTAAGAAAGGAATGTAAGCAGTAGAAAACATAAAGTCTAGCAGTAACTTACCTGTTGCATGGTGAAGATGAAAATAGTCACGCAGAGGGAACATGGCATCTCTAAGGCAGGCTTTGGCTGGCTAACCCAACAGAGGCTTCCCCGAGCAGCATTAGCTCAGGTGTTCTCTCCTGTTCTAGTCCCTGTGCATCATGGGTCGAGAAACTCTTGCTACTGCCCTGGAGTTGATTCAGATCAAGGAGACTTGACTCCCTCCAACCAAATTCACAAGAAATGAAAGTGTAAATGAGTTACCTGCTTGTTATTTTACGACATGAAGAGGAATGCTGGTTGCAAGACCACACATTCTGTCTTTGTAAGCAGGAGTAAAACGATAAGCAGAAGGATCCTTGGTCTGGATAGTGTTACTGTGGAAGGTTTTCATTTTTTTTACAGTGCTGATTTATATTAATATTTTGGTCATATATTCCTTTTCCTAAAACAAAAGGAAATAAAACAACAAAAGTGATTTTTTTAATAGAAACAGTGAAGATAAAGAAAAAAGGTTACTTGGTAAACAGGAGAGCAGTTGTTCAGTGGTTAATATGTGCTGATTTTATAGTGTAGCTCTCAGAGTTTGGTGATAATTTTTTGGTTGAATGTATCTTATACACACACATATATATTTGCATGTATGAATGTTCCATTCCTCCTTTTTCTTATGAAGACATTTCATTAATATTGTAGTTTATAAGAGGTTCATTTTTTATGCTTTTGAAGTTTTTTACATTTCTTTGTAAGGATTTTTATGGTTTTCCTCTAAAGGATATTTAATAAAATTCATCAAAACTTATTTTTGTTTAATTAAGATGTGTTTATTAATATTGAAGCAAATATGGGGTGTCTTCTGTTTGATTTTACCCTGGAGCAGAATCACTCTTCCCTTGGGTGGATATCTGTCAGTATTATATGTTTATTTGTAATCCTGATGAATGGCAGAGAGAGACAAAGGAACTCATGTTTTTTATCCAGGAAATCTATACCTTTGGAAGAATACTGGGAAAAGGGAGCTTTGGAATGGTCATTGAAGCTATTGACAAGGAGACAGAAACTAAGTGGGCAATTAAAAGAGTGAGCAAAGAAAAGGTAAGG
The DNA here is from genome assembly GCF_949987515.2 of Delphinus delphis. Lineage (NCBI taxonomy): Eukaryota > Metazoa > Chordata > Mammalia > Artiodactyla > Delphinidae > Delphinus > Delphinus delphis. The sequence goes on along the minus strand of NC_082690.1, from coordinate 63,979,814 downwards.
CATATCGGCAGCGTCCTACTGAGAGCACAGTGCCAGTGCAGGGTGGGGTAGGCAGTACAGTTTTTCACACTAACACAGCTGACCCTGAGGGCCAGGGCCTAGGCTGTTCCCCTGGAGAAATGTGGATATTTCTCTAGCCTTCTGGGACGGGACCAGTTCTTAAACTCAAGTAGACAGGTACTAAAAAGTAAATGAAAGGATTACCTAACATAACCAGCATAACCAAATATAGGTAAAGTTTACCAGAGTGAGCTGAAGGTGAGGGCTGATCATCAGTATGTGTAGATGGAGGGCTGTGGGCTAGCGATGTCTTAGTGAGAAATGGGTCCCAGTAGTCTCTCCCGATGTGGTTCTGATATACTTTGTCCCTATCTTTGCCTTTCCTTTGATTCCCTATTTCCTCATTGGTAGCTAACTCTGTTTATTCATCCTACCTACTCTTTCAGTTTGAACCACTTTTCCCCCAACTCTCTTCTGTACTGTTTACTTGTAATCACTGTATGTCTCACTAGATTTCATTGGAGTAAAGAACAACTGGGCTTCTTTTTAAGGGAGAATCTAAGTCCTCAAGCTTTATATCTGATCGTTTCATCAACTTTAAAACACTTTCTATGCCCGAGGAAAAACAAAAGACAACATTAGGTGTTTTCCCCTTGGATTTGCGATGATAAATATTACACTTACAGAAGGAAATAGTAGGTTTTATGTATTCTTTAAAACAAGCCATAGGAAATTATATACCATTTCCCCCTAAAGTTTAATACAGTAACATTAAATCTTAATAAAGGGAGATCCAAAAAAATAAAAAAATAAAGGGAGATCCAGAGCCCTTCTAGAAATCTTTAGAATTAACTAAATGAAGTGTCGGGGCTTCCCTGGTGGCACAGTGGTTGAGAATCCGCCTGCCAATGCAGGGGACACGGGTTCTATCCCTGGTCCGGGAAGATCCCACATGCCACAGAGCAACTAAGCCCGTACGCCACAACTACGGAGCCTGTGCTCTAGAGCCCGTGAGCCACGACCACTGAGCCCACGTGCCGCAACTACTGAAGCCCACATGCCTAGAGCCCGTGCTCCACAACAAGAGAAGCCACCGCAATGAGAAGCCCACGTACCACAACAAAGAGTAGCCCCCGCTCGCCACTACTAGAGGAAGCCTGCGCACAGCAATGAAGACCCAACCCAGCCAAAAATAAATAAATTAAATAAATACATTTATTAAAAAAAAAAAAAACTAAATGGGATGTTATTTCCTTTGCTTTGCTCCTATCCCAGATTGGGTTAGGGGTTAGGTTTTAGGGTTATATAGTCAGGATGCCTGCTTGCAACTTTAGGAATTCATAATCTTGCACATACCTATTGATGCTGAGAGTCTTCAGGACACTAAGTAAAATAAAGTTATATAGTCAGTATATGAATTGGACAGTATCTTACTGCATTATATACAGGTCAAATCATTTGTGGAGGGAGGTAGGAAGAGGATTGAGATGGATATTGTTATAACTCTCCATATCTAGTCTGTATAGGAATTCACTCCTCACAATCACTATTTCTCTTGACCCTCTAGGATAACCTTAAACTGTGACTTTCATCCTCCATGGGTGAGGCACAGAGGGTGGGCAGTTTCCTATCCCTCCTGAGATGGTAATGGTTGAAGGGTAAAGGTAATTGGAAGCAGGGATGACACTAGGAAAAATTTTAACTAGGTAAAATTTGCCTTATGATCAATCCCTTTCCAGTCCTTCAGGAACTATTATGTCTCTCCCAAACTTGGTGGGGGCAGGGGTTAGGGGTAAGGAGGGAGGAATAAGAACTTTATTATCCCTTTCAGGGATATTTTCATGTGAATGAGGACAATGTTTATCCTTGAATAATGATGGTAATTTAGATATCAAGAGGGGGTTGGTGGTAGTGGTGGTTAGGGTGGAGAAAGCCCTCCTGGAATTTCTTAGATGACATTGTAGACAGTTACTTACACCCTGAATGAAGGCCTGGTCAGGTGTGGTTAAGGGTTACATGTAAGGAGATAAATTGGAGTTAGGTTGGTCTGAAGGCAAAATCTCCATCTCCATCTTGATCGAGCGTGCTCTCTCTCCTCTTTCTCTCTCTCTCAAATTTTTGAGGCTGGGGGACTAGGAAGTAATATAATGCAGGGCTAAGTGTAGAATCTCACTGCCTGTTGTTTCTTTTGATATGTATATAAATATAATCAAAACAAAACAACAATAAAACAAAAACATTTTATTTTAACAATTCTAACATTTAATGAGACAGATGCTTTATATCCGTTTTCTAATTGATGTCCCGGGAAAGTAGATTTTGTTTTTATTATGCTAACATCAAAGGATCAATACGATTTTGAAGGAAATTCCAAAAAGGCTATTAAAAATTGCAATAATTTTGTGACATGACAGAGACCATGTTGTAGCTAATTTATAGAAACAGTCCAAGAAACGTGGTTTGAGGCCAAATTATATATCTCTTAAAATTGGACAAAAGGATAAGATGGGGCATACTTTAATCTTAACACATAGGTAAGTTGCATGTTATCTTTTGAAAAAGGAACTTCTAAAGAAAATGTAGGAAAAATATTAAATAACTTTAACTTTTATATTGAGGTATGCAGTAATGAAATTCATATGTGAAATCTATGTTTCCTCATCATTGAAGGCTGGAAGCTCTGCTGTGAAGTTGCTTGAACGGGAAGTGACCATCCTAAAAAGTGTGAAACATAAACACATTATACATCTAGAACAAGTATTTGAGACGCCTAAGGTAAAGCTTTGTCAGGTGCTGCATTTTGAAAATTGTTGTTATTACAAAATGAACATCATTCCCTTGGGAAGTAATCCTTTTGGGACACAGTGGCTCATGTCCTTGGCATGAGTCTGTCACTGGAGATTGATGAGAGCATTCTGGAGGACTTTTTATTGTTGATTTTATAGTTAGGTGTCTGATGATTAGATTGACGTTTTTAGTGAAATTTCTGGTGGCATGTTGAAAACAAATGTTTAAAATTGAAACAACCTCAGATATAACCCATTTGTGACCAGAGCTTCCTTAGAAGTGTCTTTCTTTTTGCTTTGGTCCTTGGTTCTCCATTAGAGTCTCTTGGAATATTGTCATAATTTTGCAAGTCTAGCTTCATAGTAGAGTTGGTATGGGCATATTTGGCACTATGTAGAAGATATTTTGTCATCTGTGTCTTAAACTAATATGTTTAATCTTCCTTCTTTCCTAGATGTTTTCATTCTTGTCTTTCAATGCTTGTAATTTCCATTTAGAGTTGTTCTGAAGCCTGGGTTATTTGCCATTCTGCCTTCAAGTTGTTTATGCACGTGGGCTTGGGTATTTCTCTGCTCGGAGGCAGTATGATACAGTGGTTATGCACGTGGACTCTGGGATCAGATTGCCTGTGCAATATAATCCTGGCTCCAACACTTATTAGCTCTGAGACCATGGACAAGTTACTCACCCTCTCTATAAGGAGTTTCTATGAGGAAACTCTGTAAGTTTCCTCATCTGTAAGATTGGTTTAATGATATTATCAAACTCATTTGGTTGTTGAAGGATTAAACGGGAAAGCGAATATAAAGCATACATCTCATCGACTGTTAGCTATTGTTCTTTGTTTCCTTCGACAGTCTCTAAGGCAGCAATAGTCAACTTGCGTTATGCGTTATGCTTGATTCATTAGAAGTGCTTGATAAATGTTAGCGACCACAGTTACCTTTTATGGGAACAGTATATGGCAGTGGTGCCAGAAGGCTTCTCTACCTTTTCAGTTTTAGAGCTGTGACTTATTTTATCCTCAAATCTGCTTAGAATAGTTTTGCTCTTTATCATCAGTTTTAACCAATTTCATTATGTTGTGCCTTGGTATAGTTGTCTTCATGTATCCTGGCTTGGGGTTCATGGAACTTCTTGAATCTGTGAGCTTATGGTTTTCATCAAATTAAGGAACATCTTGGCCATTATTTCTTCAAATATTTTTTCTGCCTTCTCCTACTTTTAGGACCTCAAGTACACATGAGATTGCCTGACATTGTACAAAGCTCACTGATGCTCTATTCATTTTTTTCCAATCTTTTTTCTCTCCCTGTTTAGTTTCGCAGAGTTTCTATTGTGATATCTTCAGATTCAGTAATCTCTTTTTCTGTAACATCATATGCGCTGTTTATCCCTTCCAATGGAAATTTGCTTTGGATCATTTTTCTATCTTCCATGTTTCTACTTAACGTGCTCACTATTTCCTCCTCCTTAAATATAGTTACAATAACCTTTAATGTCCTTTTCTCTTAATTCTATCATATGTGCCATTTCTAGGTCAGTTTTAATTGATTGATTTTTTTCCCCTTCGTTATATGCCTGCCTCTTTAGATGCCTGTTAATTGTTGATTGGGTGCTGGCTATTTTTTATACTCTTACAACTATTTTTGAGCTTTATTCTGGGACATAGTTAAGTTATCGGAAATAGTTTGATACTTTTCAAGCTTGCTTTAAGCTTTGTTAGGTGGCACCAGAGCAGCCTTTGGTCTAGGGCTAATTTTTCCAGACTAATGAGGGAAGACCCTTTTGAGTATTCTACCCCATGAATAATGAGATTTTCCACTCTGGCTAATGGGAATACAAACCCTTCCTGGCCATGTGTAAGCACCAGTGATTGTTTCTTCTGATCTTTTCACATGGTTCTTCTCCCAACTTTGGGTAGTTTCCTCATACATATGTGCTAGTTGGTACTTCGCTGAAGAGTCGAGGGGGGGCTGTCTGCAAATCTATGGAGCCTTCTCTCCATAGATTTCTCCTCTTTGGTAATCTTCTCTGTGAACTTCAGTTGTCTTGGCCTTCAGGGACTCCCAGCACCATCTCCTCAGTTCATGTAGACTGCTGGGCTCTGTTTGGATTCCTTTTCCCTTCTCTGTGGCTTGGAAACTCTCCAGACAGTAAGCTAGGATAATCACGGGGCTGGCCTCGTAGGTTTCCCCTCTCTCAGGGATCACTGCCCGATGCTGTCTGATGTCTGAAAATTGTTATTTTATGTATTTTGTCCATTTCTTAAGTTGTTTCAGGAGGGAGGGTAAGTCTGATCTGTTACTTCATCAAGTGGGAGTCCAAATCTAGGATAATTTGAAGGCCAAAGAAACCATCATCTGTGATTGTCTTTTTTATGTATTGTTTGCCCTTGATTCACACAGGTCACATCTGACTCCCCATCTTCCCAACTCACACAAATGCCTAGACCTTCCGTTGAAGCCATCTTAAGGATGAATGGAAATTGCTACCTGAAGGGTTAGGCTAAGATAGTAATGCTGGTCATGCAGTTTGACTATGTATGGTTTCCTGTGAGTCTAAATGTTCTACACAATTACTTTTAATAATTGTATAAAGAGTTGTAAAAAAACTTCTGTTGATATAACTTTTATCAACGTACACATTTTAAAATGACATCAGTTTATATTGTAAGCACTGCTAATATAACTTTGCCTTCCAAATAGTTCACTTACCATTTCATTTCATGATCCTACAGTGTTGTCAGTGGAAAAACTACGGCCTAGTTCAAAAGCTTATTTACGTGTTAGACTTTGCAGCATTCTGTAGTTACTTGTGAAATTCTAAACATCTTGAGATTGAGTGAGTCAGAATTTTGACTATAGGAAGAATGGTTGTTAGCCTTGTCCTCCTGTATTCGTGCTTGCTGACTGAACACAGAAATTGCACTAGTAGTGGTAATAGAATAGGATCAGATGCCAGAATCTTAAAAACAGCAGTGAAAATGTGGTATAGGATAGAATGGAGACATGGAGGGTAGTCTGTGTCTGAATAGCATAGGTATGAAAAAGACACGCATTTTAGTTGACTGTGAATCTTTTTGACTTAATAGATGACTTGGCTATCGGAATACCTAAGGTGATCTTAATATGTATGCACAGAAACAGAAAATATGGAAGAGGCATTTCATTTGTGGCTTTTTACGATTTATACCCAATTAGTCACTAAGTCCCACTATTTCTCCCTCCAGGTATTTTCACATCTTTTTCTTCTTCCTTCTTTTCTCCATTCTGTGCCTCACATCTACCCTCTTATAATCAGAGGTCAGCTTACGCAGCATGTGAGCCAGTGGCATGTGGCCTGTTCTTTTATGGCCCATAAGCCAGGTTTTATACATTTTTAAATGGTTGGAGAAAACGTAAAAGAGTAAAATTTCATGACATGTTAAAATTATATGAAGCTAAATTTCAAAGTCCATAAATAAAGTTTCGTTTATGGATGCTTTTATGCTGTAACAGCAGAGTTGAGTGGTTGCAAGAGATTGTGTATGTTCCTCAAAGCCAAAAATGTTTACTACCTGGATCTGGCCTTTACAGAAAAAAGTTTGTTGAACTCTGCTCCTCATTACTGTTAGAGTGTTCATTTAGAAATGCAGAATTGATAGTAGCACATACCTTTCCCCCCACTCCAGACATCAGCTTAAAATCTACAGTGGCGGGCTTCCCTGGTGGCACAGTGGTTGAGAGTCCGCCTGCCGATGCAGGGGACGAGGGTTCATGCCCCGGTCTGGGAAGATCCCACATGCCGCGGAGCAGCTAGGCCCGTGAGCCATGGCCGCTGAGCCTGCGCGTCCGGAGCCTGTGCTCCACAACGGGAGAGGCCATAGCAGTGAGAGGCCCGCGTACCGCAAAAAAAAAAAAAAAAAAAAATCTTCAGTGGCTCCTTATTGCATATGGGAAAAAAGAAAAAATCCCAGCTCCTTTGTGTGACATCCAAGACTCCTTACAGCCTGACACCAACGTGTTCTTTCTGGCCTCACCCCTCACCATCTCAGTCTTCTCTGACTTACCAAACTCCCAGTGCTATTAACACTGAGATACTTGTTATTCTTTAACTGCCAGCACTGGTTTCTTTCTTTCTTTCTTTCTTTCTTTCTTTCTTTCTTTCTTTCTTTCTTTCTTTCTTTCTTTCTTTTTTTCTAGTCTTGCAGCGCTGGCATGTGGGATCTTAGTTCCCGACCAGGGATAGAACCCGCGCCCCCTGCAGTGGAAGGGCGGAGTCTTAACCACTGGACCGCCAGGGAAGTCCCACCAGTGCTGTTTTGAGCTTTGGAGTCTGCAAATGCCATGTGCTATGCCTGTTCTTGCCCATATTCTCTACCCATAAATCCCTATTCAGTCATCCAGACGTGCCTGTATGTTGCCTCTTCAGTGAGCATTCTTTAGGCAAAGGCTCCCCTCCTCTGTAACCTCATCACATTTCGGACATTCCTCTTCTGTTAGCCATTACCCCATGGTATGGTGATTATAGCGAAACTCTGAACTCCTTGAAGGTAAAGACTATGTGTCTTATGCTTCCTTTTTCCTCTAGTATCCTGCATAGTATCTTGTACATGATAGATAACAAATAGTTTTGAATGAAAAGATCGATTGTAACCATATTTCTGCTAGACGTATACCATATATAACATTTTAAAGATCCTCAGCTAAATAATTTGTGCTCTCTGTCTCTCTTTTTAAATTTATAATGTCAGAAAATGTACCTTGTGATGGAGCTTTGTGAGGATGGAGAACTCAGAGGAATTCTGAATAGGAAAGGTCATTTCTCAGAGAATGAGACCAGGTGGATCATTCGAAGTCTCGCCTCAGCTATAGCCTATCTTCACAATAAGGGTAAGAAGAGGATCCAGCTCACTGACTCCATGAGCGCAGACACCACTTTTGTTTAAGGGCAATTGTATTCAGGGTTCATAGTCACAGAAATAATGCCTACTAATATGGAAGATATTCTTTTAAAAATTAAAAAAATTTTTCCTTTTTAACTTTATAGATATATTTTAATTAGAAGCAAGGCAGGTATGCAATTACATTGTACACAGACAAGATGAAATTATGAATGTTTCTACAGAACAGTTTGAAAAGAAGCTAATATTATCAAATCAAACATAGAAAATCAATAATAAAAGTGAAATGTCTAAAAACACATATATTAATAATGTTAAAAGTCTATATATTCTAGGCATTTAAAATTTTTTAGATTAATTATTAGAGCAGTTTTAGGTTCACAGCAAAATGGAGAAGTTACAGAGAGTCCCAGATACCTCTGCCCGTGCATGCACATCCTGCCCCGTTATTAGCATCCCCCATCAGAGTGGTACATTTACTACAATTGATGAACCTACATTGACACATCATTATCACCCAAAATCCATAGTTTGGATCCATAGAATCCAAAATTCTATGGATTTTGACAAATGTATAAAGATACATATCCCCCAGTATAGTACCATATGGGAATCGTTCCACTACTTTAAAATCCACATTTAAATATTATTCTAATTCTTCTAATTGCTTTACTGTTCTTTGGTGTTATTGCTACTGTTTTTCCTCGTGCTTCTGCTTTTTTTTCTTCAGTGTTAGTTTGGCTTACATGTGACTTTAGAAACTTCTCATTTTATAGATGAGAAAAAGCTTTGTTCCAGAGAGGTGAAGTGACATGGTTAGGTGTGGCAGAGCCGGTACTGGAACCCAGGGGTTCATTCAGCAGATATTTCTTGAGCACCTACAGCATTGTGGTTAGTTCTAGAGTTACAGAAGTTAAAAGACAAGGCACCTGCCCCTCAAGGAAATTGAGAGGCAGATGGGTGATGGAGTACAGAAAACAAACTGTAATGCAACATGGTGATTTCTGAAAGCCATATAAAGTGCAAGGAGCATAGGTATATTAAGCGCCTCATTTGATTTGGAAAGTCAGGGAAGAATTCACAGAGGAAGCAAAACCTGAGCTGAGGAATACAAACTCAGACGAAAAAGGGAGGGCTTTCCAGGCAGAGGGCAACAATTTTTGCAAGGGCAGGAAACCAAAGGCTTAATATTATGCTAATGTCGATTCTCCCACATTAAGCTGTAAATTCAGTATAATTTCAAACTAAATCTTAACAGGGTTTTTCATGGAACTTGATAAAATTATTTTGAAATGGGTGAGACTAGTAAAGCAAACAATGAAAAAGAACAGCGGAGGCAGCAGAGAGACTTGCCCTGCCAACTACTAAAACATAAAGATAAATTAATATTAAAATTTTGTGGTATTTATGTAAGAAGAGATAAGGAGAACAATAGAAACAATTAAAATTCCAACACAGGCTGGAACTGTGTAAGGGAACTGTAAATAATTAGGTATAATTGCCAGTCCAGGGCTCATTCAGCTTCATTTTTCCAGAAATTATGCCTATAACTTTTTAAGTTCAGGGAAATGATTGCTATGGATATGAACTGAATCATTTATTTGCAAAGGAAATATTTGGTACATGAGAGTATTTGCATGTACATAAAAGTCCTACCTGAGCTCTGACATGTTCAACTGGAGATTTTGTGTCTCAGGGGTTTTTGTTTTTAATTTTGATGTATAGAGTAGGAAGGTGGTACTGATGTTGTAGAAAAATATACTGAAGTAAGTGTAGTTTGTATACGTGTTGCCAGGTTGCAGTATGTTAAATGTTTATACTGGCAATAACATATGCATAGAAGTAAAGAAGTCATCCTCTATTTGAAGAGCGAAGGACATGGGAAACCTTCCCAGGCTTGTAAGTACACGTGTCTCCCTCCTCCAGGGAATACCTAACCTTGGACAGGATCCTCTTCCATACTTACCAGGCCACTTGTCATGAAGAGCGGCCAGTTGGAGCAGCAGGGGATTGGGGAGAGGTGAGGGAGCCAAAGAAAATGGCTCCTTAAGGTTAGAAACATGGAGAAAAGGGATCTGAATATCAGGGAATAGAAGAGGGCAGGGTTACACCTGGCCCTCCTCAAATTTTTCAACAGTGGATGTTAACTGGTCAAGTATATTTATTTGTTCTATTTGTGTCCTCTCTATTTTTTCATTATCCATTTCATTTGATTTGTTGTTTATTTTCTTGGTAGATATAGTACATAGAGATCTAAAACTGGAAAACATAATGGTTAAAAGCAGCTTTATTGATGCTAATGATGAAATGAACTTAAACATAAAGGTAAGATATTAGAAATGGTCGTAATTATTTGCCTATAAACAGTTTGATAGCGAAGTGGCAAAGTACATCCTCTTTTTAGATACATTTTGAAAGCTTTTAAACAGCCAAAACTAAGTGCTTGTGCTAAAAATATTAAAATTTCACAAAAGAGGTTGTGACTGACAAGAATAATTTTACAAGTTAAGTGGTGCTATTGAATTTTTCTAAAGTACATATTCATTTTGATAGTTCTAAATCATTAGTTAATAGCAAACAAACAGATGCTCTGAATTCTAATTAATTTCAAAATTATGCCTGGTAATTTGATGTAAATGTGTTACAGATCTAGAGAAAAAGTGCACCTTGGCTGTGCCTTTGATACTAAATTAATGCTAAAGTCTGTATTTCTCATTTAAAAATAAAGTCTGTATTTCTCATTTAAAAATACCCAAACTTAATAAGTTGGGTATTAATATTTATGTCCTAAGAAAAATTAATGTGCCAAGTATTTATTCTTGAAGACTTTATTCAAATTAAGTGTTCCTTAATGTCAAATAAATGATAGGATACATTATTTATTACTTAGCACTTTAAAAGTGGCTGCTTTCAAAATATATGAATGTGTTAATTTAGGAATAAAATGTTGTCTGTGAATAACTTGCTCTGTTGCATTTAAATAGGTTTAACAGCATTGTTGTTTTACCCAAGTAAAGTAAATGTTCTTAAATATTTCCGCTGTAAACTCTACGAGAACAGGAATTCTGTGTGTCTCATTCACTGTTGGTACCTGGAGTAGTGCCTGAAGCATAGTATGTGCTCAATTAATATTTGGTGCATAAAGGAATAAATGCTCTCCAAAGAACTGAATTGGATCATGAAAGCTTTTATATATTTGATATCTGTATAAATTTTCTGTGGAGAAAGATATGTATCATAATGCTCCAAGTAGGATCGTTGTGAACTCTCCTGGAGAAATTTATTAATCTCTTTAGAAAAATAGTGATATTACATTGTTGACAGGAATATTTTCTTACTCCATGCGGTACTGGAAACTTTCCATTCAGTGTCTGTGGACCAAAAGCCTATCTTTGATTGTGTGATCAATAAATGTGCCTGTTTTTCTGCTTTCAGCCCAAGGCTGTTCCAACTTGGGAGACAAGACCAAGGGCACGTACTGAATATTTAATAACCAAATGTTTAATGACCAAGATTTAGAACTGAGCAGAAAGCCTGCAGTTGCAGCAGTAGGCCTCCTGTGTATTCGTAGCTATATTGTGTTTTTTTTCCTGTTAATTTGCTTCTCGTAGTTTTTAATAGTGTAATAATTTTTTAAATTAATATACTCTAGAAAACAAAGGAAATATTAATAAAGAAAAGATAGCATTTACTAGAGATAATGTTTTGTAAATAATTATTAAAGGGGGGAGTTTCCTTGAGTGCTGACAAGGATAATGATTTGCATTTATAACGGCACTTTAGACTGGAACATAGCTTGAGCATCAGAAAAATAGATGATAAACTTACTAAGGCCAGAATGTATTTTACAGTGAAAGAACTTTATAAAAATAACTTTTTTATTTGAAAAAAAGTTAAATGCCTTCTTGCAAGAACAACTTCCTATGTTGAACTGGTGAATTTAATTAGAAGGAATGAACAATCAACGTCACGGGTGTTTTCTCAAGATTGGACAAACCAAGCTTCTCTTTACCAAGTTTCTTCTTCAAAAGGAGGGGTGGGTGGAGAGGGGAAGCAAGGTCCTTATTAGTAATACAAGCAAAGCCCCTCCATCCTCAAGAATCCCTGAATTAAATGCAATACAATGCGGTGAAAGTCCTATTTGCAGAATGAGTGAATTCTGGGACTGGAACACAGGTAACTCCGTATGAGTTTCTTCTTTTAGGTGACTGATTTTGGTTTAGCGGTGAAGAAGCAAGGAAGGAGTGAAGCCATGTTGCAGACCACATGTGGGACACCTATCTATATGGGTAAGTTAGTAGACTTAAAATGATTCTTTTTCTATATGAAAAAGTAGAACAACTAGTATGGATTAAAACTTGAGCAGTTCAATTTCACATCATGACTTAATGGCCCTGATCAAGCTACCTTTTCTTAGGTCAAATAATTTTAATTGTTTTAGCAGATTTCTCATAGTTCTTATCTTCAAAGATTATAGTTTTCATTATTTCTCTGGGCTCTTCTTATAGCTGTTTATGTCTCTTAGGTAATCATACACCCAAACTTAATTATTGTTTTATTAATTCATGCTAAAATCATGAGTATGTTTTGCTTCTTTCCATTTTTTATCCAATTTCATTGCCATCCAGTGGTTTTTCAGAGAGTACTGATTAAATATATTTTATAAACCAAGTTGCCCATTTTCCTAAATGTGATTTTTAACAGCTTTCCTGAAGTATAATTTAAATACCATAAAAATGTACCATTCAGTGATTTTTTTCATACATTCACAGAGCTGTGCAGCATCACCACAATCCAGTTTTAGAACAGTTCTACCCCCAAAAGTTGCCTCATGCCCGTTTGCACTCAATCTCATTCCCATCCCAACCCCAGGTAACCACTAATCCTTATCTCTCTAGATTGACTGTTTCTGGACATTTCATATAAATGGGATCATGCAATATGTAGGCTTATACGCCTGGCTTCTTTCACATAGCATGATGTTTTTGAGGTACATCCCTGTTGCAGTCTGTTTCTTTATATTGCTGAACAGTTGTCCGTTGTATGTTGTTTATATATTTATTAGCTGATGGGCATGTGGATTGTTTCCAGTTTGGAGCTATTATGAATAATCCTGCTATGGACATTCGTGTACAAGTTTTTTTTTTTTTTTTTTAAGCTTTTTGTAAAATTTATTTACTTTATTTTATTTATTTTTGGCTATGTTGGGTCTTCATTGCTGTGCACAGGCTTTCTCTAGCTGCGGCGAGGGGGGGCTTCTCTTCGTTGCGGTGCGCAGGCTTCTCATTGTGTTGTCTTCTCTTGTTGCAGAGCACGGGCTCTAGGCGTGTGGGCTTCAGTAGTTGTGGCTCACGGACTCAGTAGTTGTGGCTCGCAGGCTCTAGAGAACAGGCTCAGTAGTTGTGGCGCATGGGCTTAGTTGCTCCATGGCATGTGGGATTTTCCCGGACCAGGGCTCGAACCCATGACCCCTGCATTGGCAGGCGGATTCTTAACCACTGCGCCACCAGGGAAGTCCCTCGTGTACAAGTTTTTTTGTGGACGTGTGGTTTCATTTTCCTTGGGTAACTACCAAGGAGTGAAATTGCTGGGTCATATATTATTTATGTTTATACTTTGTAAGAAACTGCCAAACAATTTTCCAAAGTGGCTCTAATATTTTTCCTTTGCACTAGCAATGTATGAGAGTTCCAGTTTCTTCACATCCTTGCTAACTCTTTATATTACCTATCTTTTTAATTATAGCCGTTCTAGTGGTTATGAAGTAGTATCTCATTGTGATTTTTAATTTGCATTACCTTAATGACCAATGATGTTGAGTATCTTTTCATGTACTTATTAGTCATTCATATATCTTCTCTGATGAAATGTCTATTCAAATCTGTACCTATTGAGATGATCATATATTTTTTCTCTTTAAATTTATTAATGAAATAATTACATTAATAGATTTTTAAAATGTTGAACCATCCTTGTACTTTTGGATTAAACCCCACTTGGTTTAAGGTACTGCCATATTCAATTTGTCACCACTTTATTTAGGAACTTTGAGTGTAGCTTGCTTTCTTTCAGCTGCCCTTGTCATTTTGATGTTAGGGTTATAATATCCTCATTTTAAAAATAAAATATTTTCACTTTTTGTATGCTCATGAACCACTTAAGCAATAGAAATTACCTGTTCATTAATTATTTGATGAAATTTCCCCTTAAAATATTTTGGTCCTGATACCCTTTGGGGGATAAAGTTTCTATTATTAATTTATATTAGGCTATTCAAGTTTTTCACATCTTCTTGAGTCTTTTGATAATTTATGTTTCTCAGAAAATTTCAAAATATCCAGTGTAACATTTGCAAAAATGAATCCTGTGTTCAATCACAGAGAAAACTCCTAAAAGTTGGAAACCTTTAAGTCACAATTACCTAGTATAATGAAGAAAGCTAGACAGAAAAACCAAAAGGCTAGATAAATTAACACACATTCACATGAGCATCAAACACATCCCAACCACCTAGAAAATTTAACCCCCCCACCCCCCTGGCAACCACCCATTTGTTCTCTATATCTATGAACCTGTTTCCATTTTGTATTATATTGTTCGTTTGTTTTGTTTTTTAGATTCCACATATAAGTAAGATCATACAGTATTTGTCTTTCTCTTTCTAGCTTATTTCACTTGGCATAATAACCTCAAGAACCATCCATGTTGTTGCAAATGGCAAGATTGAATTTTTTTATGGCTGAGTAGTATTCTATTATATATGTAAACCACATCTTCTTTATCCATTCGTCTATCAATGGGCACTTAGGTTGCTTCCATATCTTGGTTATTGTACATAATGCTGCATTGAACATAGGGGTGCAGACATCTTTTCAAATTCTTGGTTTTTTGTTTTTTGGGGGGATTTTTCCAGAAAAATACCCAGAAGTGGAATTGCTGGATCGTATGGCAGTTTTATTTTTAACTGTTTGCAGAATCTTCATACTGTCTTCCAGAGTGGCTGCGCCAATTTCCATTCCTACCAACCAGTGCATGAGGGTTCACTTTTCTCCACATCCTCACCAACATCTGCTACTTGTTGTCTTTTTGGTGGTAGCCATTCTGACAGGTGGGAGGTGGTATCTCATTGTAGCTTTAATTTGCATTTCCCTGATGGTTAGAGATGTTGAGCACCTTTTCACGTGCCTGTTGGCCCTCTGTATGTCTTCTTTGGAAAATGTCTATTCAGGTCCTCTGCCCATTTTTAAATCGGGTTGTTTGGTTTTTTGATGTTGAGTTGTATGATTCTTGGTATATTTTGGTTATTAACCATTATCAGATACATCATTTGCAAATATCTTTTCCCATTTAGCAGGTGGCCTTTTCACTTTGTTGATAGTTTCCTTCTCTGTGCAAAAGCTTTTTAATTTGTTGTAGTCTGACTTGCTTATTTTTGCTTTTGTTTCCCTTGCCTGAGGAGACACATCCAAAAAATATTGCTAAGACCTGTGTCAAAGAGTGTACTGCCTATGTTTTCTTCTAGGGGGTTTATGGTTTCAGGTCTTACATTTAAGTCTTTTATCAGTTTTGAGATTATTTAAATTGTATATGGTATGAGAAACTAGTCCATTTTGAGTCTTTTCCATGCAGCTGTCCAGTTTTCCCAACATCATTTATTGAAGAGGCTGTCATTTCTCCATTGTATATTCTCGCCTCCTTTGTCATAGATTAATTGACCATATAAGTGTGGGTTCATTTCTGGCTCTCTATTGTGCTCCATTGATCTATGTGTCTATTTTTGTGCCAGTACCGTACTGTTTTGATTACTGTCACTTTGTATGATAGTTTGAAATTGAGCAGCATGATATCTCCAGCTCTGTTCTTTCTCAATATTATTTTGGCTATTCAGGAGGGTCTTTTGTGTTTCCATACAAATTTTAGAATTATTTGTTCTAGTCTGTGAAAAATACCATTGTTATTTTGATAGGGATTGCACTGAATCTCTAGATTGCCTTGAGCAGTATGGTCATTTAAATAATATTAATTCTTCCAGTCCATGAGCATGGTATATCTTTCCATTTGTGTCATCTTCAATTTCTTTCATCATTGTCTTGTAGTTTTCTGAGCACAGGTCTTTTACCTCTTTAGTTAGATTTATTCCTAGGTATTTTATTCTTTTTGATGCAATTGTAAATGAGATTGTTGTCTTTTTTTTTAATTGACATATAGTTGATTTACAGTGTTGTGTTAATTTCTGCTGTACAGCAAAGTGATTCAGTATACCTATGTATACATTCTTTTTTATATTGTTTCCTTTATAGTTTACCATGGGATATTGAATATAGTTCCCTGTGCTATGCAGTAGGACCTTGTTGTTTATTCATTCTATATATAATAGTTTGCATCTGCTAACCCCAAGCTCCCAATCCACCCCTCCCCTACTCCCCTTCCCTCTTGGAAACCACAAGTCTCTTCTCTATGTCTGTGAGTCTGTTTCTGTTTTGTAGATAGGTTCATTTGTGTCATACTTTAGATTCCACATATAGGTGATATACTATGGTATTTGTCTTTCTCTTTCTGACTTACTTCACTTAGTATGATAGTCTCTAAGTCCATCCATATTGCTGCAAATGGCATTATTTCATTCTTTTTTTTACTGCTGCAAAGTATTCCATTGTATATATGTATGACATCTTCTTTATGTATTCATCTGTCAATGGACATTAGGTTGTTTCCATGTCTTTGCTATTGTGAATAGTGCTAGTATGAACATAGGGATGCATGTAGCCTTTTGAATTAGAGTTTTGTCCAGATATATGCCTGGCAGTAGGATTGCTGGATCATATGGCAGCTCTATTTTTAGTTTTTTGAGAAACCTACATACTGTTTTCCATAGTGGCTGCACCAATTTACATTCCCATTAACAGTGTAGGAGGGTTCCTTTTTCTCCACACCCTCTCCAGCATTTGTTATTTGTATTTGTAGACTTTTTAATGATGGTCATTCTGACCTGTGTGAGGTGGTACCTCATTGTAGTTTTGATTTGCATTTCTCTAGTAATCAGCAATGTTGAGCATCTTTTCATGTGCTTGTTGGCCGTCTGTCTCTCTTCTTTGGAGAGATGTCTATTTAGGTCTTCTGTCCATTTTTTTATTGGGTTGTTTGTTTTTTTGTTGTTGTGTTGTATGAGCTGTTTGTATATTTTGGAAATTAAGCCCTTGTTGGTCGCATCATTTGCAAATATTTTCTCCCAGTCTGTAGGTTATCTTTTCATTTTGTTTATGGTTTCCTTTGCTGTACAGAAGCTTGTAAGTTTGATTAGGTCCCATTTGTTTATTTTTGCTTTTATTTCTATTGCCTTGGCAGACTGACTTAAGAACAGTTTGGTATGATTTATGTTAGAGAATGTCTTGCCTATGTTCTCTTCAAGGAGTTTTATGGTATCATGTCTTATATTTGAGTCTTTAAGCCATTTTGAGTTTATTTTTTGTGTATGTTGAGAGGGTGTGTTCTAACTTCGTTGGTTTACATGTGGCTGTCCAACTTTCCCAACACCACTTGTTGAAGAGACTGTCTTCTTTCCATTGTACATTCTTACCTCCTTTGTCAAAGATTAATTGACTTTAGGTGTGTAGGTTTATTTCTGGGCTCACTATTCTGTTCCATTGATCCATATGTGGGATTGTTTTCTTAATTTCTCTTTCTGATAATTTGTTGTTAGTGTATAGCAATGCAATAAATATCTAAATATTAATTCTGTATCCTGCAACTTTACTGAATTCATTTATTCTAATAGTTCTTTGTTGTCATTTTTAGGATTTTCTGTATACAGTATCATGTCATCTGCAAACAGTGATGGCTTTAATTCTTCCTTTCCAGTTTGGATTCCTTTTATTTCTTTTTCTTATCTGATGGCCATGGCTAGGACTTCCAATACTATATTGAATAAAAGTGTGAGAGTGGACATCCTTGTCTTGTTCCTGCTCTTAGAGGATATGCTTTCAGCTTTTTACCATTGAGTATGATGTTCACTGTGGGTTTGCCATTATGGCCTTTATTATATTGAGGTATGTTCCCTCATACCCACTTTCTGGAGAGTTTTTGTCATAAATGGATGTTGAATTTTGTCAAAAGCTTTTTCTGCATCTATTAGGATGATCATATGATTTTTACCCTTCAATTTGTTAATGTGGTGTATCACATTGATTGATTTGAAGATACTGAACCATCCTGAGTTCCTGGACTAAATATCACTTACTCATGGTATATGATTCTTTTAATGTATTATTGAATTTGGTTTGCTAAGATTTTTTTGAGGATTTTTTACATCTGGTTCATCAGTGATATTGGCCTATAATTTTCTTTTTTGTGGTATCTTTACCTGGTTTTGATAGCAGGTTGACACTGGCCTTGTAGAATAAGTTTGGAAATCCTCCTTCCTCTTCAGCTTTTTGGAATAGCTTGATAAGGATAGGTGTTAATTCTTCTTAAGTGTTTTATAGAATTTACCTGTGAAGCTATCTGGTCTTGGACTTTTGTTTGTTGGGAGTTTTTAAATTACTGATCCAATTTTATTACTGGTAATTGGTCTCTTCATATTTTCTATTTCTTCCTGATTCAGTCTTGGGAGAGTGTACATTTCAAGGAATTTATCTGTTCCTTCTAAATTGTCCATTTGATTGTTATATAATTGTTCATAGTAATCTCTTACGATACTTTGTATTTCTGTGGTGTTGGTTGTAACTTCTCTTTCATTCTGATTTTATTTGTGTCTTCTATCTTGTTTCTTGATGTGTCTTGCTAAAGGTTTATCAATTTTATCTTTTTGAAGAACTAGCTCTTAGTTTCATTGTTCTTTTCTATATCTTTTTAGTCTCTATTTCTTTTATTTCCGATCTGATCTTTATTTTTTCTTCCTTCCACTAATTTTGGGTTTTGTTTGTTCTTCTTTTTCTAGTTCCTTTAAGGGTAAGGCTAGATTGTTTATTTGAGGTTTTTCTTGTTTCCTGAGGTAAGGCTTGTGTCTCCATAAACTTCCCTCTTAGAACTACTTTTGCTGTGTCCCACAGATTTTAGATCATTGTATTCCCATTTTTATTTCTGTTTAGGTATTTTTGATTTCCTCTTTGACTTATTCAATGGCCCACTGGTTGTTTAGTAGTATATTATTTAAACTTCATGTGTTTGTGCTTTTTGCAGTTTTTTTTTTTTTCCATTTTGCCCAATTCTCTGTGTCTATTTCTATGTATTAGGTATGTTGGTTGCGTTTTCTGATCTTGGAGAAGTGGCCTTATATAGGAGATGTCCTGTGGGGCCCAACAGCATGCTCCTCTCTGGTCACTGGAGCTATATGTTCTTGGGGCAACTCCTATGTGGGCTGCATGCACCCTTCTGCTGTGGTAGAGCTGACTACTGTGAGCACACTGGTAGGTGGGACTGGCCCCCAGCCTGGTTGGCTTTGAGGCTGTGTCATGTCCAGTGGCTCTGGGCCTGGTAGAAGGTGGGGTAGGCTTACTGCAGGGTTAACTGCATGGGGCTGCTGCTGGCCTGCTGGTGGGCAAGGCTGGGTTCCCACATGGCGTCTGAATGGCATGGGGGGCTTAGTGCTGGTGTAAGTCTGCTGGTGGGCGGGCCAGGTCTTGGCAGCTGCCTACCGGGGGTGTGGGGCTGGTGTGTGCCTGCTGGTGGGTGGGGCAGGTCCTGGCGCTAATAAGCTAGGGGGAGGCATCCAAAATGGTGCTTACCAGCACCAGTGTCCACGTGTTACAATGAACTCCCCAAAATGGCTGCTGCCAGTCAGCAGGGGGAGTCCTAGTTGCTCCCTCCCTCTCTGGAAGGTTTTCCAAGATCAGCAAGTGGGTCTGACTCATTTTCAAAGTACTGCCTCTGAGCTGGGATTCAGAGTGGATGAGATTTTGCGTGCACCCGTGAAGAGTGGAGTCTCTTGTTTGCTGTAGCGCTCCAGCTCTCCCAGACATAAGCCCTGCTGGTTTTCAGAGGGAGACGTTCTGGGGGCTTTGTATTCCTGGTGTCGGACCCCCTGGGCTGGGGAGCCTGCTGTGGGACCAAGAGCCCTCACTCCCTGGGGAGGACCTCAAGACCGTGACATTCCTCCTGTCTGTGGCTCGCCGATCTGAGAGCGTAGGTCCTAACTCTACTGTGTCTGTGCCCCTCCTATCCATCTTCTTGTAGTTCCTACTTATGTCTTTAGTTGTGGAAATTGTTTTCTGCTGGTTTTCAGGTCATTCTTATGGACAGTCGCTCTGTAAGTGGTGGTAATTTTGGTGTGTCTGTGGAAGTTCACGGTCTTCCTGCTCTGCCATCTCGGCCACCTAGTCAATACTGTTAATTTAATCGTGCTTGCTTCCTCTGTTGATTTCTAAGAGAGTTATTAAAGTCACTCACCAGCGCAGGGCTTTGATAGATTCTTTTTGTACTTTGAGTAGATTTCTTTAAAATATACTTTATTGAAACATAATTTACATATAATAAAATGCACAGATTTTAAGTGTAAAGTTTAGTGAGTTTTGACAAATACATATACTTGTACAATTACCACCCCAGTGAATATATAGAACATTTCCATCACCCCAGGAATTTCCTTTGTGTCCCTCCCAGTCGATTCCTCACCCAGACCCCAGCAACCACTGATGATTTCCATTACCTTAGTTTAGTTTTGCTTGTCTAGAATTTATATAAATTGAATCATAAGTATATATTCTTTTGTGTCTGTCTTCTTCTGTTCCATGTAATGATTTTGAGACTTACCCGTGTTGTTATATCAGTAGTTTATTCATTTTTATGGCTGAGCAGTATACCTAGTTCATTGTTTCTTTGTCTACTTGATGCATAAAGCTTCTAAATTGTTTTATCTTATTTGGGAAGAGGCTACTTTAGATTCTGTTCATATCCTCCTGTTGGCAAAAGACATCTGGTCTGTAGTTACATGGGGAAAATATATCCAAGCACCCTGAGTTTTATGCCTGCTTATTAGTTGTCTGCACTGTGAGACAAGAGAGAAAACAAGAGAGAAGGCAGATGGTTTGTGGAGCTTTGCTGACTTCCTAAATGGCTTCTTGGCCCAGCCAATCTGGCCTTTGCCTCCCTGTGAGAGCTGCGATGACAGTGCAAGTAGAAATGCCCCTGATAATTAAGGTGACTCCAAAAGAGGGAGTGAGGGCTCCAAATTCCGGGCCCCTGCTGTGTGATGCACCTACATGGAGATCTGTCAGGGAATCGGATCATGGAATCTGCCCTTGTCGTAGGCATGCAGCCATAGAGCAACTTGAGCTTTAATGATTCCATATTTTAAAAGTTTAAGTAGAGTTAAAGAATACAAGTAATTGCTTAAAGGAAAATATTAATTTTAATTTTCAGTGATTTAGAGAAGAATTATTCAATTTGTTAATTATCTACAGTTGAGCCTGTTCTCTTTCTTCTGTTTACCTTTTAACTCCTTTGTTGTTGCTTTTTAGTTCCTTTAACAATAGGCAGAGGAAATGAAATTTCATTTGCTTTTAGTAGTTATAAAAGCTGTGTGTATGTTGGGGGGGTGATTGAAACAGTTTTCTAAAGTAAAAACACCTTTTACATGGGAGGCGCTGTATAACAGTGTTGCTTTAGGTGAGTCGCTTCATATCTGTACCTGAACCTTAATTTCCTCGCTGGCAAAGTAAGTCATGGCTACATACCCGTGTCACATGATTCTTAACATAATTTACACAAATAACATCATCTATACAAAAGTGCTTTGTCAATTTTAAAGTTCTATTCAAATACACGCAGTTGACCCTTGAACGACGCAGGGGTGAATCCACGTATAACTTACAGTCGGCCCTGTGTGGTGCTACCTAGCTGTAGAGGTATAATAGACATAGTCCTGGAATATCATATGTGACTTTTTAGAAAGCCAGCCATTATAAAAAACCTAATCATTAAAAAATGTGCTACCTCAAAGTAAAAAAAAAAGTTCTACTTTGAGAAGATTGTTTAAAGGAACCCTATTGTGGACACATTGTAAGTAAGTAGCCCAGAGTTGGGGAGTCAGGAGTGCCTGCATCCTAGTCATCATCCTGGGCCTAATTGGCTTTTTGATCAAGTTATGTTATAGGAGCTCTCTGTCTTAGTTTTCTCATTTAGAAAATGTGGAAGATAATTCATACTGCCATAGGAGTGCTATGATGTTATTATTACTACTGTTATTTTACTGAAGTGATTTATAACCGTTTATCTTAGTTTCTCTGTAAATCCAGATTTCTACCTATTGGGCTTATTTTAAATTGTATCTACTTAAGGTATGTTTTCAGTTCTATTTTTGGCAAAGAACTGAGATATTGTTGTCTTCTACTATAACTACACAATCTTTGCAAAATCATTTCTTAACAATTTGAAAGAGATGAAGAGTTGTGCATTTAGCTATACAGTGTGTGCCATTGTTCCATCAGAAGCTAAATAGCAGGGGTGAGGATACAGCGACGTCAGTTGTTAAGCCTATACATTATTCACTTAACATCTGCTGTTGGTTCTCTTTTTCCCTGTGGGGGAATAAATTACAGCACATCAGCACATTTTTCATGCTTTGTGTTTAAGCATTTAAAAGTCATTTATTGTATTATTAATATTATTTTATTTCTGCTTATTTGGCAGCCCCTGAAGTTATCAATGCCCACGACTATAGCCAGCAGTGTGACATTTGGAGCATAGGTGTCATAATGTACATTTTGTAAGTACCCTGCTAAACGTACAACTTAAAATGAATGGATGATCCCTAACAGTAGAATTACATAGACTTTAAATTAAAACTAAACAATATAGTTTTAAGAAAGCGACTAAAGAAACAGTTGGGAAGTCATTCTAAAAGGTGTCTTATTAGTTGTCAGGTACATCCATTAGGTATTTTTTTAATACAATCAATTTATGACTTTCAGCTTTTCTTTTCATTGATCTATAAATGCTACAATGCACTGTATGATCTGAGCCACATGAAAAACTTGCCTCAGCACCTCCCTGATCCTTTGCTACAAAACGAAAGCTTCTTTGTATTTTCTCAAGAGATTCACTTATAGAGCATCAGGTAGAGGGAGGTCCTGGGACCTGGCACCAGAGCCACCTGATGGACCTGATGGTGTGAGGAGCGGGCAGTAACCAGATAAAGGTTCAGCCCAGGGTCCAGAGAGTATTCTGTTGTTTCTGCTTCTCTTCATGCTACTGAAAATGTTGGCCTTTCTTGCTCTCTCTTCTGTCTCACTCTCAAGATTCAGTCAGACCCCATGGCCTGTATTTTTCCTTTGAAGTGTCCTCACCTATTATTTCATTTCTCTTCACTTGTATCATTTCTCCTTACGATCCCTTTCTAGAAGATTACAGTGTCTTTCTGTCGGTTCTCCTGCCTCGGGTTCATCCTTCACACAGTTGTCAGAGTTGTCTTTCTAAATCACAAATCTGATTGTACTACTTTCCTGATTAACAACCTCTGGTAATTCTCCCTTGCTGTAGAAAAATCTCAGAGCATCCCCGCATGGCGTAACACAAAGCTTCCACTGCCTGGCTCCAGAGTGCCTTTCTAATCTTGGTCTGCATATGTGTTCCCATTCACTTACCCTGTGCTGGTGGACACTCTAGGCCACTCCTTATGACTCAGGCACCCTGTATTGCATGCTTCTGGGTCTTTGCTCATGCAGTTCATTCTGCCTAGATGTTCTCTTTTTTCTTCTCTACTAACCTCTTTCCTGGGTGTGTCCAGCTCACACAGTAAAGACTTCTATTTCCCTAAGTCCTACTCTACCCCAGCAGTTACTACATTCATTATGTGTATACTTTTTGGAATTTAAGGCAGTAGACGAAGATGCATGTAAAACAGTAATGTAGAAAGAAAAACAAAATAATAAGCATATTTAATCAGGAAAGTTTGCACATGTGTAAATATGATAGAATAAATTGTTCACTTTTCTGTGTTCTCATTGCACTTTTAAAAGCTAGATTATAATGGAATATAATTATTGTATTATGTGTATTGTACCTGTTTTTCTTACTCTAAATTCCATGAAGGACAGAGATATGATTCATCTTTGCATCCCTGGTATCTGGTACAATAGTAGACATGTAGTCAGTGCTCAATATTTGTTTGTTAAATTGAATTAAAGTGAATTGTCTAAGAGATGTTCTGCAAAGTTAGTGGTCACTGTTCTGCCTGTTGGTGAATATGAACATTTTTATGTTGATGCAACGTGAGTTTTATGGTCATATTGAAGATTTCACTGTGCACTACCTCTTCCAGATCGTTTCTAAATATTGACATCACAGTAGTTATATTTTCACAGTTCTGTGAAATGGAATACACGGGCAGTAGAAATTGGATGTTGTGATCGTAGTTGTAACTCAGATAGCTGACATGTCACTGCTTAGATTGCATAAAGTATAAATGTATTCACAAAGTTTTTGATCATTGTTCTGTGCTGATTAGAATCATATTAAAATTCTGAGCCTTAGTTTTAAATTAAAAATACAACTATTTAAAATTAGTGTTTTATACTCTTACGACTTTCTGGACAACACAAGTCAAACATAATACATGTGAACTATTATTGCACCATTCATGTGGTATTTGCTGCCTTCTTAGTTTGAATTTGGTGTTAAGGGAAGTGATAGTGTATTACATACCTTAAATTTTTTTCTCCTACTTAAAGATGTAATTTTAATTTTTCTGCTTCTGAGTGTGACTGCGTATCATAATAATGACATATTTTTTTCTTCACAGTAGACTCTTGCTCAGCTAATCAGTGCCTATTCATTAATCTGCCTGAGCCCAGTGGTCTTACAGATAATTTCCTTCAACAAGGGCGCAAACATGTTACCTTCTCCAGGGGGGTTATTTTCTTGTTTATCGGTTACCCCTGTTTCATTGCTACTTAATTGGACAATGATAACATACTTTCTCAAGGTGAAATTGACATAAATACTCTTTATGGGCACTATCTTTTGCTGTTTTGATTCCTATGAAGCAAAATAATCGGAAGGCTTTAAGAGGCATTTTTCATGTCTTGGATTCCCTTTTCTGGATGTGCAGAAAATTGCTGTCATAAAATTTCATACGCTGCTGATTGACCAACCATTAGATACATTTTGTGTGAATAAAATTGTAAAGGACAGAAAAAAGTGGAATTTTTAAAATGTAGCCCTTGAGCTATATAGTTGCATGCTAGTCAGGCAGTGTGGGAGCAGCTAAGAAATTGGTGAATGTGCATATCACTGGTTGTTAACAGACTCAATGAGCCAGGCTTTTGCTGGCCTGTACTTGCTATAATAGATTGTAATTGTCCATAAGACCATCTTTTTTGGCTTTTTTTTTATTGCATTTTAAAACTAAACAGTAGTAAGGCAAGTAAGATCAGAGAGAGGAGGGTCAGAATGAGCTGGAGAAATAAAAAGTATTAAAATGAGAGTTTGCAGAACAATTTAATAAATATTTATCATTTAACAAGAACCTGTTGGTAAATGAAAAGCTGTGTTATCCAGCCTAGTTTGATAAATTACTAGGATGAGAACAGCTCTCCCCCTCCCCCTCCAGAAAATCATTGTCATGTAAGATATTTACCAAATTTAGACTTATTCAAAAAATATTCATGGGAAAGGTTTTTAAAGAACTTTAAGAAAAATATGACTAAAAACAAAAATCAGTAAAAATCTGTTAAGAGACCTGGAGATCATTATACATTATACTTATGTACATAATAGACCAGCATTTGGGAAGTGTAATGGAATTCTGCCGTTTTACTGTTTCCATAATAAAGTGGAAAAGTATAATCCTGAGAGTTGAAGAATAGACATACAGAGTTAGAGTTGCCTCTGTGATGAGTCCAGGTCCAACTTCTCTGTGGTTGTCATTGGGAAAATCTGGTTGTTGTCTACAGGGTTGCCCTCAGATGTTGGGGTTGATGATAAAGATGATGGCTAACGTTTGCGACTTTTAAGCATGTTCTTGTAGTTTTGGACTAGATCACCTGTTGAAGCATAGGCTTGCCATGCTCTTTGTAAAGTATAGCACGGTGCTTCCTTTAAAAGGTTCTAAAGACTCATAGTCCCCGTACTACAGAATCTACAAATAAGCCCATGTTTACTGTATACACATGGCTTTACTGATATTGGTTGTTACATATACTCAGCTTTCACCCTTCCAGACTGATTTTCCTCATTCAGATTTTCTTCATTTTATGTATCATTTTTGAAGAGTTGTGGCCATTTTAATGGATTTTTGGTTTTGACTCAGAGCCTGTAGACCCCAGGGTCATTCTTACTATCACTAACATTCGTGTAGCATTTTACCACAGGTAAAACTCTTACATGGTCATTAGAGTCTGATAACTCTCGTTAGACTCTGATAACTCTGTATATCTTTCTGTAAGTCCAATGTGAATTATGTACCTTAAGGTGTTACCTTACCTTTGCTCACGTTGAAGTGTTTCTCCTCTATCATCCACCACTATTACTGTGCACTTAAACTCACACACCTTTCTGTATTTTAACCCTTTAGTGTTTCCCCACCTGGAAGAGCTTTGGGTCATTTGCAAATGTGGAAGTTCCAATGTATACAAGAGCCTAGCACAGATCTTGCAAAAGCCCTTCGCTTCCATTTCTACATCCAGAGAAGTTCCCACCTCTTTCTCTCCTTTATTTAAATATGAAGCACCACTACTTCCAAGTCCTGTGGAAACTTAATTTTTAATAGCCTCATTCTGATTATTTTTTAAAAAATCTTAACAAAACGACTGTCTTTGTTGTAGATTATGTGGAGAAGCACCCTTTATGGCAAGCTCAGAAGAGAAGCTTTTTGAGTTAATAAGAAAGGGAGAACTACATTTTAAAGGTTCAGTCTGGGATTCCATAAGTGATTCTGGTAAGTATAGATTTGTTATTATTTACTAAAGCAAGTATACATAATATAAGAAAGGCAGCCAGTAACTCAGATACTTTAGATCTCTGGTTAGTCATTAAATTTACTTGTAGAAATACACTATTTACTTGTGGTAATAGTGATATCTTCACTGTGCTTGTTATAGTTGAAACTTGCAGCAAAAACAGAAAATGCATAATAAAAATTGAAGAGGAAATTTGCTGATTATCTAGCTAATTTTTTACTATAGACCATAAACCAGGTAACCCAGGCAATAAAACCTCACTTTAGGCCTTAAACTTTATTTAATACTAGCCATTGGTACTGATGATACTTATTTTATAACTGAGAAGTTTCCTTCATATCATACAGACCTAATCCTAAATAAACTGGAAAATGTGTGGTACTAATTATAGTTGAGATAAATAAGACTTTCAGGATTTTTCCCTTATTTGCAGCTAAAAGTGTTTTGAAACAACTTATGAAAGTAGATCCTGCTCATAGAATCACAGCTAAGGAACTACTAGATAACCAGTGGTTAACGGTAAGTTACAGTATTACTTCTTTTTTTTCTTTTTGGCATGCTGTCATTGCTTATTTCTTCTCATCTGGCCTTGTAGTTTATATATAGTCTTCTTAAAACAGTCATTTAGTTTCATCTTCTGACAAGTTAAAAAAATTATTGAGTGTTGCCACATTTCTGAAATGGGTATTTTCAAACTGTTAAAATTACTACCACAGTTGTTTATATATGTTTATAGAGGTTTAAATGAACTTTTGTTTTGTATCAAATCCAGTAAAATAGAGCTGAGAAATGTCCATTATTAAAGCTGTGGAATATTGAAGCAGTCTGTATAGTTTAGTGACGTAAAGCACTGGAACCATCTACTTCTCTTTCAACTCTTTGGATGCAAGGAATCTTCAGGGATTCAGAAAAGCCAAGGTCTTCTAACAGTGTCTGTTGCCTGGCTTGAAATCTTGAGTAATTATTCATTTACATATTGCTTTCCCCCATTGGACTAATGTCTTGAGCAGTGACCCTATGTCTTTTTTTTGTGTGTGTGGTACGCGAGCCTCTCACTGTTGTGGCCTCTCCCGTTGCGGAGCACAGGCTCCGGACGCGCAGGCTCAGCGGCCATGGCTCACGGGCCCAGCCGCTCCGCGGTCTGTGGGATCTTCCCGGACCGGGGCACGAACCGGAGTCCCCTGCATCGGCAGGCGGACTCTCAACCACTGCGCCACCAGGGAAGCCCTTGTGACCCTATGTCTTACTGGTCTTTGTATCCCTGTACCCAGAACATTACCTGGTCACAACAGGAACTTTGGAAGAGGATACTACTACCTCTCAGTATTTATTTTCTCTTTCTTCTGTGGAAATGAGGATCCTGGCTTTTAGCTGGTAACATTGCTATCTTGTCTTCTTTGCTAGTTCTTCCCCATCGTTGCTAGTTATGGTGCTGGTCAATGAGATCTAAGTGGAGGTAGGAGCAATTTCTGGGAAGTGTCCTTAAATGGAGGGGGTATGGCCTTCCTCACATCCATCTTCTTCCCTAGTGACTGAAATGCAGCTGTGATGGGTGGAGTTTAAGTAGCCATATTAGATCATAGAGTGGAATTTATAAACGGGATAGCAGAGCAACAAGATGCAAGGAACCAGGGCTCTTAGCATATAGAGCTGCTATGCCAGCCCTTGACTGCCTACCTCCAGACGTTTTTATATGAGCAGGAGACAAATGTCTGTCATCTTTGAGATACTGTGAAATATGCAGTTAAACCTAATACCAATTAATACAATAATAAATAATTGCTGGATGAGTAGATGATTCAGTAAATGAATATCTGTAGGTATGTCAGAAAATGTCTGAGAATGGAAATTAGAGATTGTCTTAGAGACATAGGAATATTGCTAAGTAATATTTATCTATGCAGAAAGTTATTTTACATCTATGACTTGCTAGACACTGTGTTAGGTACTGCAGATACATGATATGCTTATAATGCAGTAGTAATGTTGAGAGATGATGGTGGCTTGGACAGGGTGGTAGCAATAGAGTTGAAGAGAAATAAATGTAATATATTTTTTAGGTATATTTGATAGGGCTTGGTGATGGATCAGATAAGAGATAAGGATAAGGGAGGTATCAGGATGATTTTTAGATTTTGCTTTAACAGCTGGTTGGATGGTAGTGCCGTTTGCTGAGATGTGGAAGACTGTAGGAGAAATAGATTTTTTTTTTTCTGGGGAAGAGTGGTGAGTCAAGAGTTCCATATGAAACATGCTAAATTTGAGATGCCTATGTAGCATTCAAGTGGAGATTTCAAATAGATCATTGAATGTATGAGCCTGGAACTCGAGAAGAATGAGCTGGAGATATAAATCTGTGAATCCTGAGTATATAGATGCCATGTAAAGCCATTGGGCTGAAGAGATAAGTTAGGAAGAAAATACAGATAGAAAGGACAAGAGGCCTTAGCACCCTGCCTTAAACACTACAACATTTAGAAGAGGAGAAGCTAGCAGTGGAGGGTGAAAAGGAATAGCTGATGAGGAAGAAGGAAAGTCAGGAGGGTGGTACCAAGGAAGTTAAGTGAGAAGAGTGTTTGAGAAAGCAGGAGCAGTCAGCTCCCAGGTAAATGCTGCCGAGGGGTCAAGATGAGAATGAGTTTTCATTAGAATGGCCAACAGAGGGGTTGATGGTGACCCTGAAGGCCTAGATAGGTTTAGATACCATAAATTTATAGTGA
Source organism: Delphinus delphis (assembly GCF_949987515.2). NCBI lineage: Eukaryota > Metazoa > Chordata > Mammalia > Artiodactyla > Delphinidae > Delphinus > Delphinus delphis. The sequence continues at coordinate 63,950,529 of NC_082690.1, read as the reverse complement.
TAGCATTCTGATTTTCTTTTGGCAATTTCTAATCATTTTTTTTGAATAACATTTTCTTTAAGGACTAAAGAAATTGTCTTCACTCAAAAATGGTTTATATCTGCCCTCTTCTGTGAATGTGTTGAACTCTCAAATGATTCTGTGCAATAAGTATTTCTGGCCTAAAGTAATTGTGCAAATGAGTTAGCAGCTAGATCATTGCAAAACTACTGAGTAGATTTGCAGTACAGCAAAATAAAAACTGTAAAACAGATGGTATGCTTTAGAAATCTATCTCTTTTCAGCATCACACAACATTCGGGTTTGGCCATTTAATTATTTGTTTTCTAATTAGTACAACTTTATTTCTGGCTTTGGTCATTTTTCCAGAAGTCTCCATTTTTGAGCCTCTGTAACATTTGTCTCTATGTAGTCTTTGCCAAATGGATAGAGAAGTGACAGATAGTGTGTACTATATCAGACTATCCTAAGGAGTTCAGTGTATGAAGTTTAGAATACTGGCATTTTGTAAACTTCTGAAAGGCAAAACTCTTTTCTTCTTAACCACTTGAGGTCTTGCTTCCTGTAATTCATATCCTGTTTGAAATAATCTAAAGAGAACACATTAGTTCTCTCAGTGCCTTACTGCTTTATAAGCAGAACTGATCTTCCAATACCGAACAAATAGTAACATTCTTTTCAAAGAGCTTTATTGGATAAAGTTTCTATGGTTTACCTATATATTGTGCATTTTGAAATACAGTACATATCTGAAAAGTATTCTGAGAAAAATAATCATTGCTTCGCTATATACATTTAAGTGAATGGGTCTTAAACAGATATTGTCATCCTGATTTAAAAAGTCAAAGATCGGGACTTCCCTGGTGGTGCAGTGGTTGAGAATCTGCCTACCAATGCAGGGGACACGGGTTCGAGCCCTGGTCCGGGAAGATCCCACGTGCTGTGCAGCAACTAAGCCCATGTGCCACAACTACTGAGCCCGTGTGCCACAACTACTGAAGCCTGCACACCTAGAGCCCATGCTCTGCAACAAGAGGAGCCACCGCAGTGAGAAGCCCGCGCACCACAACAAAGAGTAGCCCCCGCTCGCTGCAACTAGAGAAAGACTGTGCACAGCAACGAAGACCCAACACAACCTAAAATAAATAAATAAATAAATTTATAAAAAACAAAACAAAAACCCAGGTATTTTAAAAAAAAAAGTCAAAGATCAGATACAAGGAAAAACAGCCAATAATGACTTTACTACAGAGGAAGAGTTTGATGATGACTCCCACTGCCAAGAGTGTGCCTGTTATCCTCTTTATCCTTTTCTTCTTTTTTGCCCTTTTCATTCTCAGCAGTGGTTCAGGACTTCATTCCTTATTAGATAGTTATGGTTGCCCCTTGGTATTAAGTCCCCTGGTAACAACTAACACCAAGAATTTGCATACTTAACAAGTTTCCCCAGTATTTTTAATGCCTGCTTATATTTAAGAACTCTGTCATAAATTAACAAAAGCATTTTTCTTTTACGGCTTGTCAAAAAGTAGTTTCCGCAGTTGAGCTCTACTGGTATTATTCAGTAATTCCTTCAACAGATTCTTTGTGTGTGTGCCTACCATGTGCCAGGCCCTGTGCTAGGTAATAAAATATAGTTAAAGACATATAGGACCTAGTCTCTGACATGAGGAACTTATAATATAATAAGGAAAACAAACTATGTATAAGATACAAAGCAAGGAAGAAAATGATAAATGACATAAGAAATTGCCAGATGAACAGAGAGATACAGAGGCAAGCAAGTGTGAAATCAGTTGTTCAATTTGACTGACAAATAAGATGCCTGAAGGAAAGAAGTGGGAAATAAGACTTTAGAAAAGGAAAGAAAATTGTGAGGGCACTTGAATCCCAGGCTAAAGAGTTTTAACTTCCTGCCATAGATAGTGGGGAACAATTGCAAGCTCTTTGACGGAAGGAAATTATTATTATAGTGTGTCAGTCTTGCAGGGTGGCTTATTTTAAATGGGACAACAGTCATTTAAACGTCTATGTTGATTTTAACAAGTGTCTTTTGATTTTAATTCATTGGGCACTATGTGGGTACAAAGATGAATAAAACACAGTCTCTCCCATTGAGTGATTTACCACAAATTACAGTGTACTTTGCTTTTTAGTCACACTTTACAAATGCTCTTGTAATGAACTGTAGGGTCTAACTTCAGAACACTCTTTCCTATGTGTGAACAGGGTCCTTGTTCACTAATTCACAAACTGTTATTTAGGCTTTGGTCATTAGCTTTTAACCTTTAGCCTGTACACTCTATGTAAAAGAATTGGAATTTTCTGATACCTAACTAATTATTGGTAATTATTCTAATACCTAACTATTTTTTTTCCTACTGCATATTTTCTTCCTAAATATATTAAGTCTCTTACCTTTATTTTACTATTGATATATTTACTTATTCTTAAATTCTGAATTATCTTACGTATATGAATACGCTTTGAAAGCCCTCTTTAATGAAGGTTTTTTAATAAATAAGAATTATGTTTGGAAGCTCATGAACCAGGAACCTTGGGCATTTACTCAAAATTCAGTGATTGATATATACTTAATAATTCAAACAAATATTTATTGAATAACTACTATGTGCTGTGGAGGACACAAGGATGAGTCTGGCGTAGTCCCTTCCTACAGGTTGCCCAAAGCATAGTGGAAAGTTTAAAACAAAAACACAGGCAGAGAATGAGTATATGATGTGTGTGTGTGTATACATATTATATATATATATATATATATATATATATATATAAAATATACTGTATAAAATATATATCCTATAAAATATGTATTATATATTTATAACATATTTGTACTTATTAATGTATATTAAATATATATTATATTTAATATATAAAACATGTATTTATATAGTATAGTAGTAGTACTATTAGGTTTTTAAGAAGAGAGCTATTATTCCCTTTAGGGGGTTACAAAAACCACTTAAAGTGAAGGTAATATGTGATCTGACTCTAAATGAATGGGTAAAAGTAGCAATTAAAGTTGGAGTCATAGTAAGAAGGCAGGGGATTCTAGATAGAAAGAACTTTACAAAGATATAGAGAAAGAAAAAATGAAGTATATTAGTAGTTCTGGTTTTTTAGAATCATAGAAGACATGTAGGGAAGTAGTGGGAAATTAAGCTGTAAAGGCAGATTAGGGCTATTTTGCTCTAGACCTTGGCCTACATAGAGAAGACTTTGTATTTGACTTATTTGACAATGGATTGCTACTGAAAGGCACTGAAGTACCAGATCATAGCTGAACTTATGTGAGTTTTGTTTTCTGCTTTGTCCCTTCAACCCTTGTGGAGTGATTTGAGTGGACTTGGATGGGGTCTGTGGGATATTCTGAGGGGGGAGCTCCTCTTCTAATGCAGTATCCTGGCTGAAATAGTGTGAAGCCAGAAGGGCCCTAGGAATAAATTTGAGGGATCCTTATGCACGGATCATGGCTGAAGGGCAGAAACAGGATCTTAATGGGGAGATAGAACAGGATAGGCATTGGAGCAGGTTGGGAACAAGTAGCAAGTGTCTAAGATTCTTCACAGGTCAACTCTGTCAGTTAGTGGGTTGGTGGATGTATTGCTGGCCAGGGCAGACAGAACTTCAGGAAGAATAATCTGGCAACGGTATGTGTGATATGGTTTGCAGAGTGGCAAGTAAAGTTGGAGAACTGAAATAGGACTCAGGTGAGATAATAAAGATTGGAACGAGGGCAGTGAGAACGGAACAGAGGAGAGGAGAGAAATAGACATTAGAAAGACAATCAACACAATTTTTCAACTAAGAAGAAATGTTAGATAAAAGAGTAAAAGGAATAAAAACTTTTTCAGGTGATGAGGAAAATGGGGTAAGACAAAAGTATCGAAGACTTACTGGTTTTGTAGATTGGAAGAAGAATGAGGTACTTTTTGAAACAGTATATTCAAACGTCTGTGCTTGAATAATTTCAGAAAGACTGAAAAGTAACGAATCTCTTCAGATATTTTTAGGTTGAGCTTAAAAGTTTTTCATCATAAATGTAAATAATTACAAGGGATATAATTTCCTATGTATTGTAAATGTTGGTAATTAAAAATAACTTTTTTTACATATATAACACCTCCATCTCATCCAATTTAAAAAATTTATGAACAAATTATCCTTTAACAGAAACTTTAGAGTTCTGTCTCCTCAAGCACCACCAGGTCCTCAGCTTTGGGACTCGAAGGGCCAGCATCCTTGCAACAGGAGTTCAGTCTCCATAGGACTTGCTGGGATTTGGGCTTCAGGACAACCTGGGGCTACATCCATGTGGACAGGACCTGGGTTTGCTCAGGATCCTCCCAGGGAGGCACAGCCAGGAACTGAAGTGTTTAGAAATGCAGTTGAGAGATAGGTTCAAGATGGCAGAATAGAAGGATGTGCACTCACTCCCTCTTGCGAGAGCATCAAAATCACAACTAACTGCTGAACAATCTTCAACAGGAAGGCACTGGAACTCACCAAAAAAGATACCCCACATACAAAGACAAAAGAAAAACCACAATAAGACGGTAAGAGGGGCACAATCACAATAAAATCAAATCACAAACTGGAGAACACTTATACCACAGAAGGCCACCCACTGGAGTGAAGGTTCTGAGCCCCACGTCAGGCTTCCCAACCTGGAGGTCTGGCAACGGGAGGAGGAATTCATAGAGAATCAGACTCTGAAGGCTAGTGGGATTCGATTGCAGGACTTTTCCCTGGGGGAAACAGAGACTCCACTCTTGGAGGGCACACACAAAGTAAAAACCACAGGCTCGCTAAATGGATACAAAAACAAGACCCATATATATGCTATCTACAAGAGACCCACTTCAGACCTAGGGACACATGCAGACTGAACGTGAGGGGATGGAAAAAGATATTCCAGGAAAATGGAAGTCAAAAGAAAGCTGGAGTAGCAATACTCATATCAGGTAAAATAGACTTTAAAATAAAGAATGTTACAAGAGAAAAGGAAGGACACTACATAATGATCAAGGGATCAATCCAAGAAGAAGATATAACAATTATAAATATATATGCACCCAACATAGGAGCACCTCTATACATAAGGCAACTGCTAACAGGTATAAAAGAGGAAATCGACAGTAACACAGTAATAGCGGGGGACTTTTGACACCTCACATACACCAATGGACAGATCATCGAAACAGAAAATTAATAAGTAAATACTACCTTTAAATGACACAATAGACCAGATAGATTTAATTGATATTTATAGGACATTGCATCCAGAAATGGAAGATTACAGTTTCTTCTCAAGTGCACATGGAACATTCTCCAGGTTAGATCACATCTTGGGTTACAAATCAAGCCTCAGTAAATTTAAGAAAATTGAAATCATATCAAGCATCTTTTCTGACCACAACGCTATGAGATTAGAAATCAGTTACAGGGAAAAAAATGTAAAAAATACAAACACATGGAGGCTAAACAATGCGTTACTAAATAACCAAGAGATCACTGAAGAAATCAAAGAGGAAATCAAAAAATACCTAGAGACAAATGACAACAAAAACACGATCCAAAACCTATGGTGTGCAGCAAAAGCAGTTCTAAGAGGGAAGTTTATAGCAATACAAGCCTACCTCAAGAAACAACAAAAATCTCAAATAAACAATCTAACCTTACACCTCAAGGAACTAGAGAAAGAAGAACAAACAAAACCCAAAGTTAGCAGAAGGAAAGAAATCATAAAGATCAGAGCAGAAATAAATGAAATAGAAACAAAGAACACAATAGCAAAGATCAATAGAACTAAAAGCTGGTTCTTTGAGAAGATAAACAAAATTGATAAACCATTAGCCAGACTCATCAAGAAAAGGAGGGAGAGGACTCAAATCAATAAAATTAGAAGTGAAAAAGGAGAGGTTACAACAGACACCACAGAAATGCAAAGCATCCCAAGAGACTACTACAAGCAACTCTATGCCAATAAAATGGACAACCTGGAAGAAATGGACAAATTCTTAGAAAGGTATAACCTTCCAAGACTGAACCGGGAAGAAATAGAAAATATGGACAGACCAATCACAAGTAATGAAATTGAAACTGTGATTTAAAATCTTCCAGCAAGCAAAGTCCGGGATCAGATGGCTTCACAGGTGAATTCTATCAAACATTTAGAGAAGAGCTAACACCCATCCTTCTCAAACTCTTCCAAAAAATTGCAGAGGAAGGAACACTCCCAAACTCATTCTATGAGGTCACCATTACCCTGATACCAAAACCAGACAAAGATACTGTGAAAAAAGGAAATTACAGACCAATATCAGTGATGAATATAGATGCAAAAATCCTCAACAAAATACTAGCAAACAGTATCCAACAACACATTAAAAGGATCATACACCATGATCAAGTGAGATTTATCCCAGGGATGCAAGGATTCTTCAATATACGCATATCAATCAATGTGATACACCATATTAACAAATTGAAGGATAAAAACCATACTTGATCATCTCAACAGATGCAGAAAAAGCTTTTGACAAAATTCAACACCGATTTATGATAAAAAATCTCCAGAAAGTGGGCGTAGAGGGAACCTACCTCAACGTAATAAAGGCCATATACGACAAATGCACAGCAAACATCATTCTCAATGGTGAAAAACTGAAAGCATTTCCTCTAAGATCAGGAACAAGGCAAGGATGTCCACTCTCGCCACTATTATTCAACATAGTTTTCAAAGTCCTAACCACAGCAATCAGAGAAGAACAAGAAATAAAAGGAATACAAATTGGAAAAGAAGAAGTAAAACTGTCACTGTTTGCAGATGACATGATACTATACATAGAGAATCCTAAAGATGTCACCAGAAAACTACTAGAGCTAATCAATGAATTTGGTAACGTTGCAGGATACAGAATTAATGCACAGAAATATCTTGCATTCCTATATACTAATGATGAAAAATCTGAAAGAGAAATTAAGGAAACACTCCCATTTACCATTGCAACAAAAAGAATAAAATACCTAGGAATTAACCTACCTAGGGAGACAAAGGACCTGTATGCAGAAAACTATAAGACACTGTTGAAAGAAATTAAAGACGATACAAACAGATGGAGAGATATACCATGTTCTTGGATTGGAAGAATCAATATTGTGAAAATGACTATACTACCCAAAGCAATCTACAGATTCAGTGCAATCCCTATCAAATTACCAATGGCATTTTTTACAGAACTAGGACACAAAAATCTTAAAATTTGTATGGAGACACAAAAGACCCCAAAGAGCCAAAGCAGTCTTGAGAAAGAAAAATGGAGCTGGAGGAATCAGGATCCCGGACTTCAGACTATACTACAAAGCTACAGTAATCAAGACAGTATCATACTGGCACAAAAACAGAAATATACATCAATGGAACAGGATAGAAAGCCCAGAGATAAACCCACACACATATGATCACCTTATCTTTGATAAAGGAGGCAGGAATATACAATGGAGAAAAGACAGCCTCTTTAATAAGTGGTACTGGGAAAACTGGACAGCTACATGTAAAGGAATGAAATTAGAACACTCCCTAACACCATACACAAAAATAAGCTCAAAATGGATTGAAGACCTAAATGTAAGGCCAGACACTATAAAACTCTTAGAGGAAAACATAGGCAGAACACTCCATGACATAAATCACAGCAAGATCCTTTTTGACCCACCTCCTAGAGAAATGGAAATAAAAACAAAAATAAACAAATGGGTCCTAATGAAGCTTAAAAGCTTTTGCACAGTAAAGGAAACCATAAACAAGACGAAAAGACAACCCTCAGAATGGGAGAAAATATTTGCAAATGAAGCAACTGACAAAGGATTAATCTCCAAAATTTATAAGCAGATCATGCAGCTCAATATCAAAAAAACAAACAATCCAATCAAAAAATGGGCAGTAGACCTAAATAGACATTTCTCCAAAGAAGACATACAGATGGCCAGGAAGCACATGAAAAGATGCTCAACATCACTAATTATTAGAGAAATGCAAATCAAAACTACGATGAGGTATCACCAATTAGAATGGCCATCATTAGAAAATCTACAAACAGCAAATGCTGGAGAGGGTGTGGAGAAAAGGGAACCCTCTTGCACCGTTGGTGGGAATGTAAATTGATACAGCCTCTATGGAGAACAGTATGGAGGTTCCTTAACAAACTAAAAATAGAATTACCATATGACCCAGCAATCCCACTACTGGGCATATACCCAGAGAAAACCATAGTTCAAAAAGACACATGCACCCCAGTGTTCATTGCAGCACTATTTACAATAGCCAGGTCATGGAAGCAACCTAAATGCCCATTGACAGATGAATGGATAAAGAAGATGTGGCACATATATGCAATGGAATATTACTCAGCCATAAAAAGGAGCAAAACTGGGTCATTTGTAGAGGTGTGGATGGGTCTTGAGACTGTCATACAGAGTGAAGTAAGTCAGAAAGAGAAAAACAAATATCGTATATTAACGCATATATGTGGAACCTAGAAAAATGGTACAGATGAACCAGTTTGCAGTGCAGGAATAGAGACACAGACATAGAGAACAAACATATGGACACCAAGGGGGGAAAGTGGCAGGGAGGGGGGTGGTGTGATGAATTGGGAGATTGGGATTGACATATATACACTCATAAGTATAAAATGGATAACTAATAAGAACCTGCTGTATAAAAAAATAAATAAAATTTAAAAAATTTTTTTAAAAAAGAAACTTTAGATTATTCGTTCATTTCTTTGAATTTGTTTTTGTATTGCATTTCTTCCACCGCATTTATCCCAATGTAATATATATTTTTGCATGAAAGACTTTTTACTAATCACCTTATCATTTGTTTCATTTTGCAAAAAACAGCTCAAATATATATTTTTGTTTTTATTTCTCGTGACCCTAGGGCTCTAAATTTTTAAAAATTATTTAAGAGTGACTTTAATTATTTGTTTATAATTGATCAAGGGAATGTAATTATAATTGTTAATAATTATCAAACATAAGTCAAATTGTATTGGAAAAATATCTGTTTAGTGGATGGATAGGGCTACATTTCCCCCCAAATAGCCATCCATCCATGATTGAATGTTACTTAATGTTAGAGAGAGACAGTGTTCAGCATCAATTGTATTATTGTTTTCAGTTTTCATAGATGTAAGCACTGAGAACCTTATAAACAAGTAGAAGGAATTTTGATGTAGCAGTGTCACTCATTTCTTTAAATCTGTTTGGGTTATATGTCAAAAACCACCTAGTGAAAGACCAGCTGGAGGAGGCTCTGGTTCCTGACAAGGTACTGAATTAGCACAGACTTCTGCATGTTCTCTGAAGATTAAACCTAGAGTAACTTTAGAGAGAAACCTCATGATACCAGGATTCAGAGAATAGTGTGCAAAACCCCTGGGAAGATAAGGGGATATTCTGAGCTGGCATGTATGATGAGTGAGGTTACAGCCAGGGAAGGAAGTAAAATAGGAAGACAAAAACAACCCAAGTTCCCCTTTGCCTCGGGACGCTGATGCCTGTCCTCTCACAGGAGTAGAAAGTAAAATCAGAGCAGCACTGAGGCCCTGCATGAGAGAGAAGCTAAGGAAAATGGGTGCGAATTGGATTTAGGCATTGACTTACCTGTTGGCCTCCACACCCTAGGACAGGTGGGTTATACTTTTAGAAGTGCCTCCTCCTTGGGTTGTTCCTCCTTGGAGGAGAAGTTTGATAAGGTTGAAACCCTGAACTGAGGAGTTGCTTTGTGGGGGCAGATCTTTGGTGCCTAGGGATTTTGAGCTCCTGGGGCTGAAGGCCTGGTTCTGGTCTGTCCTCCTGAGGAGCCAGTACTCCCTGTGGAGTATGAGCTAACAGGCCACATTTCACACACCATTAGGAGAGTTTAGAATAGTCAGTTCAAGAATTTAGAAGTCAACAAAATGAACATGCTACAGGAGATAAGGGAAGATGTTAATAATATGAAGCAAGAAATGATAAAGCAAAACCAGGTAGAACCATTTAGGTATAATAGTTAAAATAGAGATACAGTTATATAGGATAAGTAGTGAAATGGGTGCAGCTGAAGAATGAATTAAAAAAACTAGATGATCAGATTATGGGACTTTAATAGAACTTTACAGAAGGGAACAGGTGAAGATAAACAAATTGAAAAAATAAAGAAAAGCTATAAGGAATTGAAAGTAAAAGTTACAAAATCCATATAATAGGAGTCTCAGGAAAAAAAGTAAAAAGAGGGAGAAGGAAATCTTTTAAAAAATAATAGAGATAATTCGTCAGAATTAAAGAAAGAAGAAAGACTTCAGCTCTAAATAGATGATAGACTACCAAATAGGAGAGAGAAGGAAAAACTGACAAAATAGACATAATGAGATTTAAGAACATCAAAAACAAAGAGGAAATTCTAAATGTTCCCAGAGAGAAAGAGCAATATCATATAAAAAAGAACAAGAGTCACATTGACATCTTACTTTTCAGCAGCAACATTGGATGCAAGTGTAAATGGAGTAATAATTCTAAATGTGTTATAGGGAAAACAACTGTAAACTTAGAATTTTATATCCATCCAAATCGTCATTCAAGTGAAAGGGAATGATAAAAATATTTTCAAATACACAAGGCCTCAGGTTTGCCACACAAATCCTAGATTTAAAACACTTGATAGAAGTAATTAAATAGGAGGTCAAAGAAATCCAGTAGATACTGCAAGAGCTATGTGTACCGAGAGTCTTCACATACCTTAGTAAAGTGTGTTGGTGTCCAAAAAAAGAGAAAAAGACCAAAGAAGAAGAGGAGAAAGTATATTCATAATAACCCAGACTTAAAATGTGAGATAATATACACATGACAAGTGTTGAGAACGGAGAGAGAACATGGGTACACAAGAGGGGGCTAAAATGGAAGATGTAGACAATGGATTTTCAAAGTAATAAAGGATTAACAAAGATACAAAGAGTGAGACAGTTGTAGTAACAAACTTAAATGATAGAAACAGTTTCAAATAAGTTAATGGGTTAGAAATACCTGTTAAGGGACTTCCCTGGTGGTGCAGTGGTAAAGAATCCACCTTCAAATGCAGGGGATGTGGGTTTGATCACTGGTTGGGGGACTAAAATCCCACATGCTGCAGGGCATCTAAACCCACGTCCCGCAACTACTGAGCCCACGTGCCACAACTAGAGAGAGAAAACCTGCGCACCACAACTAGAGAGAAGCCCACGTACCACAACAAAAGATCCCGCATGCCGCCACTAAGATCCAACACAGCCAAAAATAATAAATAAATAAATAAAAATAAATAAACATGAAAAAATAATATTTTTAAAAAAGAAATACCTGTTAAAAGACATAAGGTCAGGTTGACTTTTTAAAAATCTAGCTAAGTGCTATTTACAAGAAGCACATTTGAAGCATAAGGACACAAATATTGAAAGAAAAAGAATGGAAAAGAACATACCAGGCAAACACTAACCAAAAAAAGCCTGAGTAACTGAATTAATATCAATTAAATATACCTTGCCACAAACAAATCATCGTTAGAGATAATGAAGGTCACTTTATAATAATAGAAGTTCAATCCAAACAAAATATATAAGTTTAAACATGTATGCAACTAATAAGATAACCTCAAAAATATACATCAAAAATGACAAAATTACATGGAGAAATTGGAAAATTCACCATCATAGTGGGAGATTTTAATGCACTTCTCTCAATTATTGATATGTAAAGCAAATGAAAACAGAAACAAGGGTATTTTAACAACACAGGTAACAAGCTTATTTTAGTGGACATGTATACAAAAAAAAAAAAGCATCCATCAATTAGAGAATATACATTTTTCTTAACCACATGTGGAAGGAACATTTACCAAAATTGAACTGGCCAGGAAGAAAGCAAGTCTCAATAAATTTCACACAGATTATGTTATCTAACAATACACAATTAAGTTAAAAGTCAATGCCAATAAGATTAAATATCTGTATATATTTGGAAATTAAATCACATGCTTCTAGATAAGTCATGGGTTAAAGAATAAATACTAATGAGAACAAATTTTTAATTTGTAGAACTGAATGGTAATAAAAATACAACATATCAAAACCTGTGAGATGCAGTAAAAGTGTGTTTCAGCAGAAACTTATCACCTGGAGTATTCACATTAAAAAAGAAGAAAAGGGCTTCCCTGGTGGCGCAGTGGTTGAGAGTCCGCCTGCTGATGCAGGGGACACGGGTTTGTGCCCGGGTCCGGGAAGATCCCACATGCTGCATAGCGGCTGGGCCCGTGAGCCATGGCCGCTGAGCCTGCACGTCCGGAGCCTGTGCTCCGCAACAGGAGAGGCCACGACAGTGAGAGGCCCACATACCGCAAAAAAAAAAAAAAAAAAGAAAGAAAGAAAAGAAGAAAGGCTAAAAAAGGAACTACATATCCAACGTAAAATCTCAGGAAAAAATCCCAACAGAATATACCCAAATAAAGTAGTAGGAAAAATAAAACAAAGTAAGAGTGAAAATAAATTAAATGGAAAGGAAAGGTAGAAAAGAGAAGATCAATGAGACCAACATTTGATTCTTTGAAAAGACCAACAAATAGATAAATCTTTGGCAAAAATAAGAAAGAAATAGAGAAGACAAAAATAGTATTAATAGGAAAAAGGGAATACAGGCACAGATAAAGCAGAAATTAAAAGGATAAATATTAAAAAGGCAAGGGAATACCACCACCAACTGTATACTAATAAATCTGAAAACTTAGCGAAAATGGACAAAATTTCTTTTCATAAAAAATATTTTCCTCAAAAAATACAGCTTCATAATATTGTCTCAAGAATAAATAGAAGGGACTTCCCTGGCAGGCCAGTGGTTAAGACTTTGCCTTGCAATGCAGGGGGTGCAGGTTCAATCCTGGTTGGGGAGCTAAGATCCCACATGCCTCACGGCCAAAAAACCAAAACATGAAAGAGAAGCAATATTGTAACAAATTCAATAAAGACTTTAAAAAATGGTCCACCTCAAAAAAAAAAAAACTAAAAAAAAAAGAATAAATAGAAAACTTGAATTGTCCTATATAATTACTAAGGAAATTGAAGCAGTAGTTTAAAATCTTCCACCAGGAAAACACCAAGCCTAGATGATTTTACAGATTAGTTCTACCAAACTTTTATGTCAAATTTATAACTCTCCTCCTGTGCCCCCAAAGAGAGAATTTTCCTGATTTATTTTGAGTCTAGTATTAATTCTGTATACTCTAGTATAACAAAATTAGACCATTGTAGGCCAAACCTATGAAAAAGGAAAATGATCCATATTACTTATTAATATAGATGTAAAACCTTAAACAACATGTTAGCAAGTTGAATCCAACTGTGTTTATAAAAAAGGTCGTGATCTAGTTGGATTTTCCCTAAAAATACAATGATGGTTTAATTTTGGAAAAAAATCTGTAAATATAAATTCACACATTAATATATTAAAGGAGAAAAAGCATATGATAATTTAATGGAAACACTTGTAATAAGACTCAGTATACATTCATAATTTAATTAGGAATAGAAGAAAACTTCCTTAACCTGATAAATGTTTACAGCAAATATCGTTTTAAATGGGAAACGTGAGAAGCATTTCTTTAAAATAAGAAGCTAGTCAAGGAAATCAGCTTTCAATAGTTTTTCCCAACATTGTTGATCTTAGTCAACTTAAGACAAGGAAAATAAAGTCATGAGAATTGGAAAACAGAAAGAAAACTTTTATTATTTGCAGTAATATACAAATTATTAGACAAATTATTAAACTATTTGAAATAATAGAAGAGCTGAGTAAGGTAGCTGGATTTAAGGTTGATACTCATCGATATATAAGTGTATCAAATCAACACATTGTCCACTTTAAACTTACACAATGTTATATATCAATTATATCTCAGTAAACCTGGAAAAAAGAGATTGACATTGTATTTCTTTTCACTAGCAAGCAACAATATAAAATGTAAAATAATGAAGATGTAAAATAATATTCAAGAATATATCATTTCTAGAAATAAATTCAAGATAAGATTTGGGGAAAATTATGAAACTTTATTGGAAAACATTGAAGAAAAGTGTAAAGGTATACCATAATCATAGGTCAGGAGACTTAATATCATAAAAACTGATTTCCTCATGTTGATGTACATACATGATGCAAATCCAATCAAAATTCCACAAACTTTCCTGACCCTAAAATTTGTATCGAAGCTTAAAGGGTGGAAAATAGCCAAAACATTTCTGAATGTTTTGCTCTACCAGATATTAAGACTTATGAAGCTGTTTTAGTTAGCATAGTGTGATCATTTGCAGTAATAAGCAAATTGACCAGTAGAATAAAATAGAAGGTGCAGAAACATATCCATGCATATCTGGAACTTTTATGACAGTGGTAGTATGGCAGATCAGTGGAAAAAGGAGAGACTATTCAATAACTGGAGGGAATAAATGGTTGTCCATATGAAAAAAAGAGAGAGATGGGGTTCCTATCTCACACTGTAGACAAAAGTCAACTGCAAATCAATCAAGGACTTAAATAATAAAATTTATATTTAACTTTTAGTAGAAAATATAGGTGAAAATCTTTTGGACCTTGGACTGTGTAGAAAAGGATTTTATAAGCAAGATACCAAAGGCACTAACATAAAAGAAATGGTGAATAAACTTGACTTAATATGAATCTTCAGAACTTCTGTTCATAAAACAACACTTTAGGGATAGGTTATAAACTAGGAGAAGGCTTTTGTAACCCAAAAAACCAAAAAAGGGTTAATATCATGAAATCTCAATAATTCTTACAAATCAATGAAAAGTGGACAAACAACCTAGTAGAAAATGTACAAAGAGACAGGGCCAGGCATTTTTTAAAATTAATTTTTATTGGAGTATAGTTGATTTACAGTGTTGCGTTAGTTTTGCTGTACAGCAAAGTGAATGAGTTTTACATATACATATATCCACTCTTTTTTAGATTCTATTCCAATATAGGTCATTACAGAGTGTTGAGCAGAGTTCCCTGTGCTATATAGTCGGTCCTTATTAGTTATCTATTTTATATATAGTAGTGTGTACTGTCAATCGCAGTCTCCCAATTTATCCCTCCCCCCCACTTCCCCCTTGGTAACCATGAGTTTGTTTTCTATATCTGTGACTCTGTTTCTGTCTTGTAAATAAGTTCATTTGTACCATTTTTTAAGATTCCACATATAAGCGTTATCGTATGATATTTGTCTTTCTCTGTCTGACTGACTTCACTCAGTATGACAATCTCTAGGTCCATCCATGTTGCTACAAATGGCACTATTTCATTCTATTTTATGGCTGAGTAATATTCCATTCTATATACGTACCACATCTTCTTTATCCATTCCTCCGTTGATGGACATTTAGGTTGCTTCCAGGTCTTGGCTATTGTAAATTATGCTGCAATGAACATTGAGGTGCATGTACTTTTTGAATTATGGTTTTCTCCAGATATGTGCCCAGGAGTTGGATTGCTGGATCATATGGTAGTTCTATTTTTAGTTTTTTAAGGAACCTCCATACCATTCTCCACAGTGACCGTACCAGTTTATATTCCCACCAACAGTGTAGGAGGGTTCCGTTTTCTCCACACCCTCTCAAGCATTATTGTTTGTAGATTTTTTGATGATGGCCATTCTGACCAGTGTGAGGTGATATCTCATTATAGTTTTGATTTGTATTTCTCTAATAATTAGTGATGTTGAGCATCTTTTCATGTGACTCTTGGCAGTCTGTATGACTCACCAGCAATGTGTAAGAGTTCTAGTTTTGCTCCCCATCCTCTCCAGTGCTTGTTATTATCAATATTTTTAATTTAGATACTCTGGTAATATATAATGGTATCTCATGTGGTTTTATTTTTTTAACATCTTTATTGGGGTATAATTGCTTTACAATGGTGTGTTAGTTTCTGCTTTATAACAAAGTGAATCAGTTATACATATACATATGTTCCCATATCTCTTCCCTCTTGATCTCCCTCTCCCACCCTCCCTATCCCACTCCTCCAGGTGGTCACAAAGCACCGAGCTGATCTCCCTGTGCTATGCGGCTGCTTCCCACTAGCTATCTACCTTACGTTTGGTAGTGTATATATGTCCATTCCTCTCTCTCGCTTTGTCACAGCTCACCCTTCCCCCTCCCCATATCCTCAAGTCCGGTTTTAATCTGCGTTTCCTGAATGACAAATGAAATTGGTCACTTTTACTTTACTTATCCTTATTGGCCTTCTGGATATCTTCTTTTGTGAAATGTCTGTTCAAGTCTTTCCTCCATTCTTCTATTAGTTTTTTTTTTATTTATTGATTTGTAGAAGTTTGTTGTATATTCTAGATGTGAGCCTTTTGTCTCTCACACACACACAGAAATAATATATGTACAATAACAAGCATTGTAAGAAGCTGACTTAAGAAAAGAACATGGAAAGAATTACTGCAGATCCTTGCTCAAGCAGGTGACTTTTGAAAAAGAGTAGGTCATTGGAAATTAAGGGTCTTGAAATTGACTCCCTGCAAACCATCCCTGCCCATACAGCCCTTAGGAAGTCTTCGTTCTTGGTGTACAGCGAGGTGTACACATAACCATTTGAAGAATGTTGGTTTGGAATATATTTTGTTTTTATTTTTCCAGCTTTATTGAGACATAATTTGACATATAACATTGTATAAATTTAAGATGTGTAACATAGTGATTTAATATATGTGTATATTGTGAAATGATTACCACAATAAATTTAGTTACTATATCCATCACCTCACATAGTTTAAATTTTTTTTCTTGTGGTGGGAAAAACTCTTTGAGCAGTTTTCAAATATACATTACCGTATTGAAGGCTCAGCAGCACCTCTACCTAGAAATTCTTAGCAGACAATGGAAATGCACTTCTGGAATAAGGGTAAATTACTAAATTTCTCAGTTTGTTTCCTCTTAAAGAATAAGAATATCAACACGAATTTTCTCTATTCTCATTATTTGCTATACTTGTGAAAACTAAATCACTGAGATGCCTTTGTTAGGAAAAATTTTAAAGTGGTGCAGAGTTGCTTACTTCAGCAGCCCTTACTACCTTTCTATGCTGCTGCCTTGGCCTCACTGAGACCCATGAGAGCATGTTTGGTGATCTTACTGGGTGCTATCAGTCCTTTGTGAGTATCTGCATCTTACATTATTTCTTTTCCTACATAGTTTATATTAATTTTTAGTCATATAATAGTTGCCATTACCCTTAGTAAATGATTTAAATGGTAAACAAGGCAGGAAAAATAACTTTCTCCCTCTATTCCCTCATTCCCAATTACTAAAGATAACCATTGTTAAGTCTCTTATGTATTCTTTCAAATACATTCTGAACATTTTTATTATTCACTTTTCACAAATGGGTTTATATTATGCAAACTATTCTTTTTCATCTAATGTATTTTGGGAAGATACATTTATTTTTTTGAAAAACAGTATTGTATCCAAAACTATGGATACACTATTATTTTGCCCCTATGAATATGGAATATTTAAATTGTTTCAGGTCTTTTCTGTTACAAACAATGGTGCAACAAATGTTCTTGTAAGTATATGTTTGCATACTGTGTCAGCATATCTATAAAATATATTCTTAAAAGTTGAATCACTGGTTTGTGAGAATGTGCATTACATATTTTGATAGTTTATTGCCGATTTATCCTCCCATAAAAAGCAAGTAAATGAGAGAGCCTGTTTCCCCATACCCTCACCAACACAGTTTTATCAAACTTAAATTTATGTCCATCTATTAGGTGAAAATTGCCAACTCATTGTTTTTGATTTGGATTTTATTAATTTTGTGAAGTTGAGCATCGTTTTATATCTTTTTTATAAAGATATAAAAAAATTTTCTAATTAAAAAATTTTATTCCTCGGAACATTACAAAATAAAGAGTTCTAGCTACTTACGAAAAGTAGAAAATGATGACCGTAAGTTAAAGACACAGAATGTTTCCTTTTCGCTTTGCTGATTTTATGTTTTATACTATCTTACCCCAACTCATACATATCATTCATTCGTTCATTAAAAAATACTTGTAAAAGACTTATTGTTTACAGAATACTGATAGGCACTGTCCTTGAAAAGGCAAATTTTGTTAGATGAGGATGTATGTTTGGGTTCCTATTTGCAGGACCTGTCTACTAAGATTAAATCCAAATCTTAGTATTTGACCAATGCTTCTCCTCTGTGAGTGTTCATTTTTCCAGTTTTTCAAAATGAAGTCATCTCAAACTGTTAGTTAAACAAGTGGAAATTTATTAACAAAAAGGTTTGTTTTCTACTTATGATAGCCTCAGATTATCAGCCTATTACTGCTGCCTTCTTGCCATTTGCTGCTTCATGGTTGAGGAGTTCAGGGTGTGACCCCTCTTAACACAGCCAGTAAAGGGAGTTCAGAGGTTACTGTTCTGGTGGTGAGGTGTCTCCACAATCTCCAGTGTCTGCCCTAACAATTCCACCCATTTTTCTTTGGTTGGTTCATGTGTAATTTCTCTTGAGCCTAGAAGGCTCATGACACACAGCTCTGGGCCACTTATTCATTGGTCAGTCCAAGTATCTGATGCAATTCTTCCTCCAACTGTTAGCAGGCAAGAAGGGGCTAGTCTGGTAAGTTATTGGCTGGACTTCAGACAAGAGGGAAAGTCTGGAATCTATACCAACATTTGTGCCCTGTTTGATATCACAAGGGAATATAGGAAGCAAATAGTTAAAAATTTATAAATGGTAGAGTGTTTTTGATGGGATAATGACCCTATTCTAGATCTTTTGCTCTTCTCCCCAGTCTCTTTGCAATAAGAAATAGAGTCATTTGTAGCGTGTCAGTCACCATGCTTTTGTGTGTATATATTGATATATGTGAACCAAGCACTTGAAAGCTGTCTAGAAATGCAGATTCAAGATAGTACAGGTAATCCTTGCTTTGCACAGGAGTGCAGAACCATAATAATAGTGCAGACTGAAGCTGTGCAAAATGATTTTAATAATCAATGGGAAAAATTGTGATTTTTCCATGCCCTTTAAAATTTTTTGTTAAACATTAAAAACTCCCTGTTGGTTCTAAATACAGAGAGAGAATGAAATAAAAGTAAAGCTAAATTTTTGGCGCTGTAATTTAATATTGAGAGAAATATTGAGAGTTAAAGTATCTTATTTTGGGGTTAAAAACTTATCAAGATTAGTTTGAACAGTGCTTGCCTTCTTCTTATCATACAGAGGGGAGCATCTTTTTTATGCCTTGGTGAATTGTCATACTGTTTTACAAGTTTGGATCAACTTCTAACGTTGTATCCTTTTTCTTTTCAATGTCTTGAATATCTCTGAAAATTCTTTAAATGTCAAGTTTTTTTGTGGGTGGCATTTTCCCTGAAGCATCTTCATCCTTCCTCATTTATGTTGATAAGTTTGCCTTCACTAAGTTCCTTTGGTTGCGCATCTAGATTCTCACAGTGGCAGTGGCAGCATTCCCATGGTCAGCTATTTCTTCTGTTATTCCATTTACATTTGATTCAAATTTTACTCCCAGTATTATCACTTTTAATTTCTTTGTTGCAGTTTCATTTTTGTTGGCAAATTCCCTGCGAGACAAGGAGGCAGCACAACTGCACACATTGCTGTCTGTGTGTGAACTGAATAGCAGATGCACAGTGTCCAATCACCAACAGACTGTGAAAGAAGTGATGTGATTGGTCACTGATTGTGATGCAGATCTGTAATTTACCTGGTGATCGTGGATTGAAGAGCTAGCAGTGAAGTTTGAACTTTATGCAATTATAGTTAATGTACCATGGTGACTGAAATTTGAACTGTGTTGCTGAGGGACTGATATTATTTAAGTCATGATGAGTAAAATTCATGCATATCAGGACTGTGCAAAGCAAAGACTGCCTACATAAATTGGCTATCACATGGTACTGATTGCATATGATTTGTGTAGTAATTACAACTTTGTTGGGTATGCTGATTATATAGCGGGCTCACTCTTTATAAAGCTTTTTGGAGGTGACTTACAGAGTGTAAATATTTAATCTTCTGTCTATATCAGGACAGGCTAGATTATGCTGTGGTAACAGGTGACCCCCAGATCTCAGTGCTGTTTATGCCTTCCATTGCACATTGGCTGGGACGAGGGGAGCAAGCTCTGTTTTACTTTGTCTTCACTCAGGGACCCAGGCTGATGGAGGCTCCATCTCTGTGCTTCTATAGTTACTAAGGCAGAAATTGAGAACATGTAAATTACATGCTCTTTCTTCAAGTTTCTACCCAGAAGTGATACACACTATTTCAAATCACATTTTACTGGTCAAAACAAGTCATATCATCATGTTCCAAAAGAGGTGGAGAAGCAAAATTCTACCATGTGCCTAGAAGAAATGACTCTAGATCCAAAGAGTTAACTTGTAGAGAGTTTATCAGGGAAGAGCAATTGAGGACCGGGATTACAGACATAGATGTCAGATTGTCTCTGTTTTCTAATGAAAGAATTAAGTTGAGGCAAAGTTGTGTGTACTAGTATTCCAGGAGCCTGGACACTGTGGGTTAGTGTTCAAGGTCATGATGAAGCCAGGAAGTTATAATAGAGGCTAGATGAATCACTGGGGTCAAGCAGAGCTGTTGACAGAGGCCTGAAGATCAGAACTCATTCAGATGAGAGCTCTGAGGCTATCTGCCGTTCTAAACAATTTCAACTCCTTTTTGCTCTCTGAGACTTCATCTGTGCTTCATTTAAGTTGACAACATCTTTGGAAGTTCTGGGATACTTGACAGAGATGACTGTCAACTTGAGCCTTGACGGAAATGTAGGCTACGGGTTGGCAGAAGGCATAGTAAAGGCATTCTGGGAGTAAATGGGTAGAGGCTGCAGAAGTGCAACCAAAAGTAGGATGCTATAAAAGTAGTAAGAATACAGACCTTCTTAAAACAGGATGACGTAGAAGAATGACAGGGAACGAATAGCATAACGATCCTCATTTAATTATTACTATTCCATGCTTAATATTTGTCTGTGTCTTTAACCACGAATATATTGAACTCTACAAATCCTCAACAGTGTACTCAGATGGCTGCCCTTAAGATGCCTGGCCTCGTACTATTCTGTATCACTGTTGCTTAATGCTTCAATCCACCCACATATCAAATTAACTTAGATCACTCCATAGTTGTTCCCACACCTAAACGTCCTGTTTTAATCTAAATGTGATCCAAACTTCTTGTCCAAACTTTCTCTACTAGTCTGAGTTAGGAGCAAAACTATTTAAGGCATACCTAGTCTAGCAGGAGGCATTTAAGAATGCATTCATGCATTTCTTGGCATTAAATGGAATATTATATTTGAGAAAAATATAGTTAATATAAAATGGTCAATTTTAGTATGGTATAGCCACATCTGGGGTTAAAACAGTGCACGGAATCCATTATAATCAAATGACCACATTATATCGAAATCTTCCAGTCAACCAAGAGCTTTCAAGTCAAACATCTATATTCTTGGACACGGCACCGGACTAATCAACTGAATTTAGATTTTTTACCTAAACATTTTGATGTTATATAGGCTTACCCAGTAGACTTTGGGCAACTTCTTTCATTCTTTCAGCTTCCCTATTAATTTTCTAGGAACGGCACTGTAAGGGGGTCTTTGGATTCCAGGAACTTGCCCTATGTAGTGGTTCTTTCACACAAGCATGCTGCACTATTCTTTTAAACCAGAATATTCTCCCATCCCTAAATTTTGGCATATTGTAAAAGTATTAGTGAAGAGGTCTGAGACGTGCCAGTACAAGGAGTATGCTCAAAAGGGCATCCAAAGTTTTGCTATTTATTCAGCGTTATAATTTTTCCATGTGACTTACTGAATTTGTGAGACTATATTACTAAAATATGTAAGAGTCTTCCGTTTTCTAAACTGTTTATAACACCAAAAATTCATTGTTAACATTAGGGCAATATACTTTCTTCGGCGAGACCAACCAATGTGCTAGAAATGATGAAAGAATGGAAAAATAACCCAGGAAGTGATGAGGAAAGTACAACAGATCAAAAGAACAACTGGTCCGGTCAAGAAAAGCTGAAAGGTTACCAACCCAGCAGAAGTATCCATGTCAGGAACTCTTCAGATGAAGAGGAAGGAAAACAGGTAGGAAGAACCAACAAAACAAGTAGGAAGAACCAATTGTTCCATTTCTCCAAACTGTAAAATACCTTCACAACACTTGGAACATTCTTTTGCAACTCTTTTTTATTGTTGGTTTTTAATGGTTTGTAACAAAGGAGACCTGCATGATAAAGACAGGAAAGTTCTTTCCTCCCTTGAAACTATCATGATTTAGCAATGTGGCCTACATGCTTATTTTAGGATCCATGATTATATAGGGCAGGAGTCTGCAAATTTTTCCTGTAAAGGAACAGATAGTACATATTTTAGGCTTTGTGGGCCGTAATAGTCTTTGTCACAGCTTCTCAACTCTGATGTTATAGCATGAAAATAGGCATAGGCAACAAATGAATGAGCATGGCCATGTTCCAGTGAAACTTTATTTACAAAGACAGGTGGTGTGCCAGTTTTGCCTAATGAGTCACGATGAATAATTTTTGTATTTTACCAGGCTACACAATTTGGAATGGGTTTATGTATTACCTAGAAAAAGACTTACTAAATTATCCAGTTAGTCGTTTCCAATTTTATGGTAGCTAAAACTGTTTGTGTAGTTTTATTATTTTACCTTATTAGATCTGAATATAGTTTTATCATTTTTGGTGAATAAAATTTAGTAACATTTTGATTAATTCTAGATTGTGTTCTGCTAAATTGATATCCTGACAATTTACCCAAACCCTTTTTTTTCTTTCATTTCTGTGTTTGAGGAAAAATTGTCTGCATGTTTGTTCTCTTTCTTGTCTTGAGATCTAATCAGCATATTTTCGCTCTTCTTTAATGATTGAACATGCTGCCAGTGGGGGCTGTATTTACCTCCGGAGAGCCCAGACTTCTTGTAAGGAGTTGCTGCCTTTCTCCAAGGCCTAGAGACGGGCAAGTGGAGAAAGGAACTGAGAGGGTAAATCCTGACCCCCAGCCAGGAAGGTGCAGCGTGGCTGGCCCACTCCGTGCCATGCTAAGAATCCTGTCAGAAATTTGCAGAAAGAGACCCAGTAGAGCGATCTGGTTGATTTTTATTTACTCATTGGGAACTTCTTTGTCTACTTGATAGCAAATGTCTAGATAATAAGCTTGACATTTAATTATTCAGATACTTTGAAATAACCATATTTTTACCATAATATAAACATAGGTTTATTGACTCCCTTTCATCCTCTCTAGTCTGTTAACAACTCCTGCAGTGCTTAGCAGATGTGTGTATTTTATATTCTTGTTAAAAATATCCTAAAAACCCGATGTTTGCATTTCCTCATATATAGTTTGAAAATTTTCCTGTTAGCTGACTTGGCATTTTATACACACATATACATGTGCACACACACACATACGTACGCATACTCACACACATATACATACACACATGTATATATACTCACATGTATACGCATACATTACACGTATTACATACATGCATCTACTGTATACTCACATATATACAAACACAAATCCATACATACACATGCATATGCACATTGTCTTTTGTAGTCTTGGATTCTGTTTGGCACTGAATCTGACATAAAATATCCTTGTGAACCAAATGTTTGGTTGTCTTCCATCTCCTTTTTCATTGCTCTGTCACTTGTCTCCACCATCCTCCTCCTCTTTCCCCTGCAAGTCACAGAGTGATGGGACTTGCCATGCTGTTCTCAGCTACTTCCAATTAGGGAACAGAAGAATTGGAATTTGAGGTTCTTGTGGATGCTAGAACTATACTCAGTGGATTGAAAATTTAAGAATGTAGATTTCTACTCATCAACAAGAAGAACTTTTCCACAATCAGAGCTCACCTGCAATAGCACAGGTTGGGCCATGGATAATAAACCCTACCTTTCAATCATTGGAACCATTCATGCAGACTCTGGAAAGCTACTTGTTATAAATGCTGTAGCAGGAATTTCTCCAAGACGGGTAGGAGTTTGCCCTGGATGTCCTCTAAGGGACTTTCCTGTGCTTAGGTTTTGGCTGTGATATCTTGAGAGGAATATCTTACCTTATTTGGGAATTTTTCTGAAAATTGTTACCCCTTAAAAGAAAGACTTCTCATCCATATTAAATTTTTCACTGATTTTTATGAATAAATATGTTACTTTGTTAATTATATTGAAGTTGAGTTTATGTTAAGAAATTACTTCTTTTATTTTTTTCAAATCTTCATTAACAGTAAATAGTAGAGTATAAGGCCTAACGTGATAACTGAAAATAGCATAGGCCATTTAGTCTTGAGTCCACACAGGATTCATATAGTAACTAATATTCTTAAGGGTGAAATTTTAATTTTATTAAAAATCATTCTATGAAGGGCTTCCCTGGTGGTTAAGAATCTGCCTGCCAATGCAGGGGACATGGGTTCAAGCCCTGGTCCAGGAAGATCCCACATGCCACGGAGCAGCTAAGCCCGTGTGCCACAACTACTGGGCCTGCACTCTAGAGCCTGCAAGCCACAACTACTGAGCCCATGCTCCTAGAGCCCGTGCTCTGCAACAAGAGAAGCCACCGCAGTGAGAAGCCGACTCACCGCAATGAAGAGTAGCCCCCGCTCGCCGCAACTAGAGAAAGCCCAAGCACAGCAACAAAGACCCAACACATATAAAAATTAATTAATTAATTAATTAATTTTTTAAAAAGAGAAAAAAATCACTCTATGAATATTGAAATATTTCTCATGGGAAAAATTTATTTGTTAAAATTAGATTATATGGATAATTTGATATGATAAATAATTTATACTTACGAAATTAAAGAGGTGTATATGACTCTTTTTCCATTAAAATATTTGAAATTTGGCTTTACTTTAAGTGGAAATCTGCCAGCAGTTCCTGCTTTCCATTGTATCATTGTTCTCTCTTCTGAAGAATCTCATAAATCCATTTAGAGCTCCTGATTTTGTATTTCTCACAAGCCAGTGTCATCATATTTTTTAGATAAGTGGCAAAACACTTGAAAAACCAGCAGAGAAAGTGAGGAATTATTAAAAACCAAAACAGTTGAACTAAGCACCTTCCTCTTTCTCTGAGTAACTGTTCCTTAGTTCCAAATGCCCTGGGCATTATGGAAAAATACAGTGTGTATCTCCTCATTTTTCATGTTTGGACTAAGGTATCACACTTCACTTTTTCAAACTTATTTTTGACTAGTTGACATTTATTAATGTCCTTTTTTTTTCTTTTCATTTTTTTCTTTTCATTTTCAATTTAGGTAATTGCGTTTTTTGAAGATAGAAGTGTTCTCTCTTATATATCTTGTTTTTTACAGGCTGAGTACATCTAGATAACGTTTTGTGTTATTGGTAACCCTCTGAATTCCCTACAATGGGTTCTTAATCTATTCTGTCAGACAGACCCTAGACTTAATTCCTACAGCAGCATTTACTCATCTTCAAATGAGACACTTAGCAGACCATTGCTTATTGCAGGAACATGCCTTTCGACGTTCGATTCTTAGTGATTTCCGATAAGTAGTACGGTACTTTCATTGTTCATTAAGCTCAGAAAACAATTGAAGAGAAATGAATGTCTGTAATTAAAATGCACCCCCCCCATAACCATAGAGGGAGGGACTAGCAACTCTGGATGTGATAGAAGTATATTTGCATTACAGAATTCTTGCTTCATAAAGGAAAAACTTCTTAGTTGTTAAATTGTTTATTGAACACAGTCTTGAATATACTTGTTTAGTGAAAATGGAAGATTTTTGTGATCATTTTTCTTGACTGAAAAAACATGGCCTTTACAGAATCATAGGAGATGGTATGTGTAGCAGATACTTTATCTAGTCTAGAAGGTAGAAAGGCAAGCTGGCTTAGAAACTTTGAAAATTATTTTGATCAATGAAATGTATTCATTAGCAGTTCTTCAAAGTCAAGGAATATTTGAATTTAAATAAGATTGAAATTAAACGGTTGAACTATGTGGTATATTGACCTGTTGCTGTGAGGAAAAAGTCAAGTTTTCTTAGTATTTTAGTTGAGTAAGATAAAAATTTTCTTTTCTTAACATATTAAATCTTAGTTCCCCGAGCCCATGTGAATCATGTGAAAATTTGGTGGTGCTTCCGTGTTTCTGGCACACTTTTACACTCCAATATTGAAGCATTGTAATCTAGCATATATGCCCAAGCATTCCATTTAAAATATCCTACTGGTTAAAAGCACAAGCTCCAGATCTAGGCTGCCTGGATTCAAATCCTGGCTTCACCACTTATAAGCTTTAGGACCTTGGGCAAGTCTCTAGGCCTCTGTTTCCTCATATCTAAAATGGGAAAAATAATGACATCAACCAAGGACTAAATGAAATCATGCATGTAACACTCTTGACATATAGTAAGCACTCATTAATGTTAGCTATTATTAATTTTATTATTATGTTGCTAAAGAACTTGCATAGGATATTGCTAAAATTCCATGTTCTTTCTTGTCTGCTTTAAGGCTCCTTTGGGCATAGGTGTGGGAATAAACTAATGAACAAACTAAGAAATATCATTTTCAAAAGTGGTAAGATGATGCTTCCAACCTCGTTTGCCCTCTGAGTTTGGTGAGATCCCTAGGGCACTGTGGTAGATTGGATTATTTTTTCCAATTATTTAAAACCTCTGTAAGGGATCTGTACATTCATACCCTTTGCCATGTGGTTTTTCTCCCTATTAGAGTAGATGTATATTTTCTCACCTCACTAATGTTGATCTTAGCTATATGACTGACTTTAGCAAATGAAATGTTAAGAGGTGTGATGTAAGCAGAGACCTTAAAATTGTTTGCATGATTTAGCTTGCTCTCTTGTATTTCTGCCACCTGACGTGAGAAGAACATGACTGCGGAAGCCACAGTTCCTGGAATTATGAAGATCTGTGAACAGACTTGAACCCAGTACAAAGCCTGAAGTCTAGCCTAGCACCACCAAGCAAAAATTAATGTTTATTGTTATAACATACTGAGACTCTTACAGTTCTTTGTTAGGTAGTTGTACAGAAAAGAGTTAACATAGCAGGCCTAAACTGCTATCCTTGAAAAGGCCTGCTTGCCAGGTTGGCCCTTGGCTGGCTTTTG
Organism: Delphinus delphis; assembly: GCF_949987515.2. Taxonomy (NCBI): domain Eukaryota; kingdom Metazoa; phylum Chordata; class Mammalia; order Artiodactyla; family Delphinidae; genus Delphinus; species Delphinus delphis. The sequence continues at coordinate 63,923,200 of NC_082690.1, read as the reverse complement.
GGAACTTAGATTTTGGAACAGTGGCTACCATTAACTGATAAGAATGATCAATTGTGCCTAAACTGTGCAAACAATATGGTTTATGCTGAACACCTGCTTTCCTTCTGGGAGTCTGGGATTTTGCTAGGTGCTAGGCAGAGGTTGCCTACATGACCAGCTCCCAATAAAAGCCGTGGGTGCTGAGTCTCCTAGAGCTTCCCTGGTTGACAACATTTCACATGTGTTGTCGTAACTTCTTGCTGGGGTAATTAAGTGCATCCTATGTGACTCCTGGGAGAGGACTCTTAGAAGCTTAAACATGGTTTCCACTGGACTTCTCCTCAAGTGTCTTTTCACTTTGCTAATTGTGCTCTGCATCCTTTCACTATAATAAATCATAGCAATGAGTACAACTATATGCTGAGTTCTGTGAGTCCTCCTAGTGAATAATGGAACCTGGGGACCTCCCAAACACAGTAGCATAGCTGCAGCAATAGCTGACTTATACAGGTACTAGTTATTCATTGTGCTAACATGAATTTTGACCTGTTGTTGTTTGATCTAATGCTATTGGCAATTCCCGTTGCTAGTTTGGATTCATAGGCTTCCGTAAACAATAAGGCTTTTGTCTGTACTTCTAGTCCCAGTAGAATCTCCTATGTAAGGCTTAGGTTTCACCACGGGTTTAGCCAGACGTCTATGGTTGAAGGGATATATTAGTGAATCCTTTCAAATCATTTCCCTGCTCTCCCAAGCCTGGCTTCTGCTCAGCTCCCCTTAGAGATTATAGCTTCTAGTATATGCTATGTATATTTTCCCCTGTGGAGAACCAACCCATTGGGTTGGGTTATAAAAAATATTGCTTCAATTTCAAATGTATTAATTTGGTTCCACTCATCTCTTATCCTGCCTTTATGCTATAATTGTCACATGTATTACATCTATGTAATTATAAACCCTACAAAACAATGTTTTAATTTTTGCCCTAAATAGTTGTATTTCCAAGACATTAAAAGGAAAATTGTCTTTTATATTTACCCAGATATTTACCATTTCTGATGCTCTTCTTTCCTTTCTGAAAATCTAAGCTTCCATTTAGTATCATCTCCCTTCAGCCTGATGAACTTCCTTTGCATTTCTTGTATTGCATGTCTGCTAGTGATGAATTCGCTCAGTTTTCTTTTATCTAAAAATGTCTTTATTTTGTCTTAATTTTTGAAGGACGTTTTCTCTGTTTACAGAGCTCTGGTTTAACAGGTAATTTTGGTCCACACTTTAAAGATGTTATTCTTCTGCCTTCTAGAATCCAGATTCTCTGATAAGAGGTCACTGGTCATTTGAAATGTTCTTTTCGTATATGTAATGTGTTACTTTTCTCTGAATGTTTTCGAGATTCTCTCTTTATCTTTGGTTTTCAGCAGTTTGACAATCATATTGCTAGGAATGTGCTTCACATTTATCTTGCTTGGGATTTGCTGAACTTCTTGAATCTGTATTTCTGTCTTTTGCTAAGTTTAGGAAATCTTGTGATTACTTTTTCCTTGTTTTTTTCTGAGAGTCTTAATTACTTGTATGTTAGACCATTTGATATTGTTGAATAAGTCCCTGAGGCTGTATTGATTTTTTTCAATCTGTTCTTTAAATTGGATACATTCTATTGATCTGTCTTCAGTTTTACTGTTTGCTCTGTTGTCTCCATGTTCCTGTTAAACCTATCTGGTGAATATTTAATTTCAGATATTATATTTTATTCTAAAATTTTCATTTGGTTCTTTTTTATTATTTCTGTTTCTTTATGGAGAGCTGCTTTATTCACCAAATAAATTTTCACTTTACATCATTGATAATAGTGATGATAACTGCTTTAAAATCCTTGTTTGCTAATTCCAATATCTGGGTCATCTCAGGGTCTGTCTCTACTGATTGTTATTTCTGTTGAGGAATTTGAGGAATTTTGGATTGTATCCTAGACATTGGAAATGTTGTGTTGTACCGACTCTTGATTTGACTATGTTCCTCCAAAAAGTGTTGACCTTTCTGTTTTAGCAGGCAATTAGTTGATTGGATAAAAACTGAAAATTGCCTCTTAGCCAGCAGTTCAAATCTTAGGTTGGTTCATTTATCTTCAGCTGAGCAGAAGTTAGGATTCCCCCTTTCTGGCTATCTCCTTTAAGGAATTCCCTCACTATTCTTTGGTGTCTGTGGTTGCTTTGAATTCCATCCTTTAGTTCTTTAGATCAGAGAGAGAGAATTGTGAAAGCATCTGGGGTAGAGGGTGGGGGAAAGTTGTCATCAAAGGAGCAACTTTTGACAGCCCAACAGAAATAATGGAAGCCAGAAGACAAAGGAATTATATTGTTAAACTGCTAAATGGAAAACAATACAAAACAAAAAACCTGCGAACTTGGAATTCTGTATCTGGTGATAATTTCCTTCAAAGATAAAAATAAAAAGGTTTTCAAATATGTAAAAGATGAGAGAATTTTTACCAGCCTATCTTACTATAAGAAATACTAAAAGAAAAGTTTCAAGGTGAAAGAAAATGATCCCAGATGAAAGTAACTGTAGGAAAATATGAAGGGCATTGGCAAAAGTAAATATGTGAGTAAACATAAAATAATGTTGACTGTTTAAAACAGTAGCAATAATAATAAGAACTAAGCTTTCATCTCAATAAGCTAGAAAAAGAACATCAAATTAAGCACCCTCCTAACAAAAATAGTAGGAAGGAAATAATTTTTAAAAGAACATATTATGACTCATTTAATGCTAATACATTGGAAAACTTATATGAAATGGTCAAATTCCTTTAAAATACACCAAAACAGATACACAAAAATAGAAAATTTAAATAGTTCTATTCTTATTTTTTAAAAACTGAATTTGTAATTGAGAACTTGCTGGTGTAGAAAACTCCAGTCCCAAATGATTTTACTGGTTAGTTCTTCCAAATATTTAAGAAGGAAAGAGGAGAAAGCTTATGACACAAACTGTTGAGACTATTTCCCAACTCATTTATAAGGAAGGCGTAACATTATGATCAAGTGTATAGTATATTCCAGGAATGTAAGTTTGGATTAACATCCAAAAATCCATCAATGTAATTTACCATTATTAATAAGTAAAGGAGAAAAGCCATATAGTTATCTCAATAATTTTGAAAAAACCATTTGATAAAATTCAACACTCAAGCATGAGAAAAACCCTCAGCAGATTAGGGACAGATGGGCACTTTCTTTTACATACTAAGGGATTTTTACCAAAAGAAAAGAAAACCCCTCTAAAGCTAATATAATTGTTAATGGTGAAATATTGAACACTTTTCCACTGAAGATAGGAGATAGACAAGGATGTCCTTTCTACTTTTTTTTTAACATTGTACTACAGGTCTTAGCCAATGCAACAAGGCAAGTAAAAGAAATAAAATTATATAGATTGGAAAGGAAGAATAAAACTGTGGCTACCTGCAAATGCCATGGTTGTGTACATAGAAAATCCCCAGGAATCTTCAGAAATTGAACTTAAAGTGCAAGATGCAAGATTTGTATACAAAACAATGAATTGTATTTTTATATACTAGCAATGAACAATTGGAAAACAAAAGCATTTTAAACCATTTAACATATTATTGTAAAACATAAAATATTAGTGATAGATCTAACAAAATATATGTGAAATATATATACCAACCCCCACACCATATTGCTGAGTGAAATTGAAGAAGGCTGACATATATGGAGAGATATACCATGTTCATGGATTGGAAGATTTGATACTATTAAGATGTCTCCCCAAACTGATTTATAACTTTAAAGCAACCCCAAGTGAAATCTAGGGCTTTTGCTTTTCTGATAGAAATTGACAAGTTGATTCTAAAATTTATTGGGGAATATGTAAGACCTAGAACAGCCGAAATAACATGAAAAGAACAAAGTTGGAGAACTTATATGATCTGATTTCAACATTTACTGTGTAGCTTCAGTAATCAATACAGTGTGATATTGGTTTAAGAGTAGATAAATAGATCAATGAAACAAAATCGAGAGTCTAGAAAGAGACCTACACTTATGAGGTCAGTTGATTTTTTACAGATATTTCAAAGCCATTCAATGCAGAAAGGATAGTTTTTTCAATAAATGGTGCTAGAATAATAGTACATCTATATGGGAAAATAATAACTTTGATTCCCCCCCCCAGCTTACACTGTATACAGAAATTAGTTTAAAAGCTAAACTATAAAGCTCTTACGAGAAAACATAGGATAATATCTTCCAACCAGAGAGTAGTCAAAGATTTCTTAAAACACAGAAAGCCCTTTAAGAATGGATAAAATAGACTTCAGCAAAAGTAAACATATTAGCTCATCTAAAGCATATTAAGAAAAGAAATAGGCAAGCCACAGACAGGGAAAAAATATTTGCAATAAACATATCTGACAAAGGACTTGTATGCAGAATATAAAGACAATTCCTACAACTCAATAATAAAAAGACAACTAATTTTTTTAAATGGCCATAAGACTTGAACAGACACTTCAGATAGAAAGATAGTAGTCAATGTGTGTAGTCACACATTGACTATATTGTGTAGTCAGTAGTCAATAAGCATATAAAAAAAGTGCAACATCATTAGTTATCAGGAAAATGCAAATGATATCAGGAAAAGTTACAATGACATATCACTACAATCTTTCTAGAATGCCCAAAATTTAAAAGGACTGACAACTCGAAATATTAGCAAATATTGGAGCAACTGGAATTTTCCTACATTGCTGGTGGGAATACAAAATGGTGCAGTCCTTTTGGAATACAGTTGGGCAGTTACTTATAAAGTTAAGCATTTATTTAGCATTTACCCAGCAATCCCAAATGTAAGTTCAAAAACGGATTAGTAGAATACGTTTATAGCAGCTTTATATAAAAAAAAAGCCCCAAACTGGGAACAGCCCAAATATTCATTAATAGAAGAATGGATAAACAAATTGTGACATATTCATACAATGGAATACTGCTTGACAGTAAAAAGGAATGAACTGCTAATACACAGATGAATCTCATAAATGGTATAATACTATGAGAATCTATAACTATCTCAATAAAAATTTCAATTAAAAAAAGCATGTTGGGGCTTCCCTGGTGGCGCAGTGGTTGAGAGTCCGCCTGCCGATGCAGGGGACACAGGTTCGTGCCCCGGTCCGGGAAGATCCCACATGCCGCGGAGCAGCTGGGCCCGTGAGCCATGGCCGCTGAGCCTGCGCGTCCGGAGCCTGTGCTCCGCAACGGGAGAGGCCACAACAGTGAGAGGCCCGTGTACCGCAAAAAACAAAACAAAACAAAATTTAAAAAGCATGTTAAGCAAAAGAAACAAGGCACAAAAGAGTACATACTGTATGTTATTTTGTTTATATGAAGTTTTAGAAAAAACAAAAGTAATTTATGTTGAAAAATGTCAGAACACTTATAGCCCCAGGATGGGAGGGAGTTGACTGGAATGTGGCATGAGGGAACTTCTTGGGTAATTGTTCTATTTCTTGATTGGGGTGTTGGTTATATAGCTCTATGCATTATCAAAACTCATCAAACTATACTTTTGAGATTTGCACATTCTACTGTATGTAAATTATACTTTAATTAAAAAGAAAAGAGAGATATTTATATCTTTCTCTAATTTACAAGTTAGATTTTGTTTTCATTAACGCCATGGAAGGCCCTGCTCTTTATGTGGGTAGGCTTATATAAGAAATCTATGTTTGGAAGTCAATTTCTCTTCTTCCCTTTGCTTTTTTTTCCCCCTTCCTCTTCCTTCCGAAAACCACAGGAATGTGAAAGAAAGTGGGTGACCATTGCAAGTAAAACTATAGCTGAAAACTTATATCCGAATATTCTGTCACTTGGACCTTGTGCAGGCCTATAATTTGAATGTGTGACTCTAGAAATGGTTGCTATGGTGATAAACCACTTGACTTAAATAGCATGTATTTTACTCAAAATTTAGAGAAATGGTAACAGTTTCTAGTAATTGTGCACTGGTATTAACTTGCAGGGATATGCCTAGAACTTACAGGTTTTGCATCCATTATCACCAGATGAGTTCATCAAGTTGAAGTTATGCCAGTGAATAATGAAATATGTGTGTTTAGCCCATTTCTTCTGGTTATATATCTCCCCTTGCACACATGGAACCCCCATTTCAAGATTAATAATATCATCTGGAGAAATCAGGCCCAGGGTGCTGAACCACAGAAAGATGGAACCAGAGGGAACCTTGTAAGGTCATCTTTTCTATCATTGTGCCTCTAGTAGGAATGACTATTCTTCAGCAGTCCCACATGGTAAGAGTCTGTCAAAGATGAGGAACAACTGAAATGCTGCTTGGGGGAACCCCTGGTGTAACCATCCTGACTGCAGCACTCAGAGATGCTGTCTAGCTTCCCAGTGCTGAAATCTTACCCCTTCTGCATTTTAAAATTGTGATTGTGTGTGTGTGTGTGTGTGTGTGTGAGAACCTCCACTAGCACATCAGTAGCCTGTCTGTAAACCTTCTCTGGTCCCTTTATGTCTATTCAGACTGGTTGCAGTATTTCAGATATGAATTCTTCATGATAAATAAGGATAGAAGAATTTTTTTCTTTGATTTCTAAGATGCTTTCTGATGATAGCCAGGTTCTCTTGGTCACTGTGAAATGGTATATTACAACAGTATCTTTAGAGAACAGTTTACAATTATTTTTAAATCCTCTCTTGGAAAACAGTCTACAGTGTTTTTTAGATCCTCTTTTGGACTGATAATTATGACCAACAGTCTGATAATGATCATTTAGATAGACTCTTTCCCCCTAGAACTGAATATTGAAATTCCTCTCTCATCTTTCTCCCGCTTTGTACAATCTTATGGGAGCTCATCACCTTCTATACGCCTTTCATGACCTGGAAGATCTTAGTAACTTCTATAGCCTTGGCAATTTCACTTTCCATTTCTCTGGAAATTTCACTTTCCATTTCTTACAAAACTGTAAAATTGCATCAGTTACAGCATAGATCCCTGAAGAATCCCATCAACTATGAGAGAAGAAAACTACAAACTTAAAATTTAGGTAGCCTATCACTTACAGAAGAAATCCTTTTAAAAATCCTAGAGAAAAGCCTGGAAGTTGGAATTCGCCTTGGCTGTTTATATTCCAAGGAGATGAGAGGCTTGGCTCTTGGTGAAGAAAGCTGTAACTTGGCCTGAAGGGCATCATGTGGGCCAGCCTTCATCCGTGTTTTATTAGCATCAGAGAACGGTTTTAGTGAGGGGATATTTAAGTAGGGAGACTCAGTCTTTAGGAAAGCTCTTAGGATTCTGATTCCTAAATAATGGCACCCTAAACTTAATGAAACTGCAAATTAGCAAAGAGAAATGGTAAAGTACATACATAATATTTTACAAGGTACACACATATACACAGAAGCTTTTAAGCATTTGCAATAAGTATTTGCATTTAGGTAAATAGGCTTGCATTGATGTTACCAGGGAGTTAAGGAACGAACATTGTGATTTGTTTCCATGCAGCCAGTTTTAGGCTGATTTTGAAGCTCAGTTAAGATATGGTTGACTAAAAATATTTGCAAGCAATGCTACCAACAAGGGATTAATTTCCAAAATATACAAACAGCTCATATAGCTTAATACAAAAAACCCCCCAAAGAACCCAATCAAAAAATGGGCAGAAGACCTAAATAGACATTTCTCCAAAGAAGACATATAGATGGCCAAAGACACATGAAAAGATACTCAGTATCACTAATAATTATTAGAGAAATGCAAATCAAAACTACAATGAGATATCACCTCATACCAGTCAGAATGGCCATCATTAAAAAGTGTACAAATAATAAATGCTGGAGAGGGTGTGGATAAAAAGGAACCCTCCCAAACTGTGGGAATGTAAATTGGTGCAGCCATTATGGAGAACAGTATGGAGGTTCCTTAAAAAACTAAAAATAGAGCTATCATATGATCCAGCAATCCCACTGCTGGGCATATATCCAGAGAAAACCATAATTCGAAGAGATGCATGCACCCCTATGTTCATAGCAGCACTATTTAAAATAGCCAAGACGTGGAAGCAACCTAAATGTCCATCAACAGATGAATGGATAAAGAAGATGTGGTACACACACACACACACACACACACACACACACACACACAGGAATATTACTCAGCCATAAAAAAAAGAATGAAATAATGCCATTTGCAGCAACATGGATGGACCTAGAGATTATCATATTAAGTGAAGTAAGTCAGACAGAGAAAGGTAAATATGTAATATCACTTATATGTGGAATCTAAAAAAATGGTACAAATGAACTTATTTACAAAGCAGAAATAGACTCACAGACATAGAAAACAAACTTAGGGTTACCAAAGGGGATACTTGGAGCAGGGGGAGAGACAAATTAGGAGTTTTGGATTAACACATACATGCTACTATGTATAAAATAGGGAAACAACAAGGACCTACTGTATAGCACAAGGAACCATACTCATATCTTGTAATAACCTATAATGGAAAAGAATCTGAAAAAGAATATATGTATAACTGAATCACTTTGCTATACATGTGAAAGTAACACATTGTAAATTAACTATACTTCAATTAAAAAGATTCATAATAACAAAAAAGTGGTTGACTATATTAGTTTTAATATGTATTAAATACCAAACTGAAAAAGAAATAAGAAAATAGGTACTCATAATGTTGCTGGTAAGAGTATAAGTTGGTACAACTGCAGTAGAAGGCAATACGGTGATGTCTTGCAAAATCACAAATCCATATAACTTTTAACTCAGAAGTTCTACTTCTAAAATGTATATCCTGTAGATATATTATTTACACATGTACACAATGACACAAGTACAAGGTTATTCACAGCAGCATTATGTTTACTAGTTAAGATTGGAAACAACCTGAATGTCCATTCTCAAGAACTGGCTACATAAATTATGGTACATTCAAACAAGAGAACACTGCATAGCTGAAAGAAGAATGAGAGCTCTTTTATGTATTGACATGGAATGATGTTCAAGATAATTGTTAGTTTAAAAAGATCAAGGGGTCTTCCCTGGTGGCGCAGTGGTTGAGAGTCTGCCTGCCGATGCAGGGAACACGGGTTCGTGCCCCGGTCCGGGAATATCCCACATGCCGCGGAGCGGCTGGGCCCATGAGCCGTGTCCACTGAGCCTGCGCGTCAGGAGCCTGTGCTCCGCAACGTGAGAGGCCACAACAGTGAGAGGCCCGCGTACCGCAAAAAAAAAAAAAAAAGCAAGGTGTAAAAAAGTGTTTACAGTGGGCTACCATTTGTGTAAAAAAGTGAGAGTAAAGTGCGTCAATATATGGATTAGATTGAACCATATGAAATTGCCATTATTAGGCTGTTTTGACCTGCAAAAATGATGACGACTTCCATTTGGTTCCACCTAATATTTGCTTGAAGTTACATAAAATCTCTTCAGAAATGTGCACTGTAAACTGATAGTATTCGTTGTCTTGGATGGGAGGCAGAGCTGAGTTAACTAGGGGGCAAGGAGGAGATTTTGAACACCGTGAATATTAAATCATGGGGATGTACTACCTATTTAAAAACTGATTCACTTAAAAATTATATATAAGTAAATAAAATAGATAAATGTGGCTGAGTAGTATCATTTTCTCATCTTGCTCTAGAATGAAACTGAGAAATATGTTCCTACACTGAAGCAACCAAATAGTTTAGTTTAGTTTCCTTTTTCCTTCCACTGTGCCAGAAGATTCTGCAAATTATCTTAAGATATCTTATCCAGGAAGAAATCAGAGCCTTCAGTGTTTTTGAAAAAAAGAAGACAATATCTATATCACTAATCCTGCCCATAGAGACTTTCTGAGTATTTCTTCCCAGTGACTTCAACTTCTGAGTCTACTTTAATGACTCAAGTACATTAATTAGCAAATGGAACAGTGAAGAAGAATGGAAATGTTAAACCAGATATGAATATGAACACATTAAAAAGAAAATGACTGAGTCTCTATTCCTATTCTATAGATTATTTGTTGTAGTGGACATGATGAAAACCATTTCCTCAACTACTCAGGTGATAACTCAAGAGGTGGAAATGTCAAAAGAGAGGTTAAACTTAGATTCACCTTTTAAAATGATTTGTATGTCAAGTGACTTAAATTTTTATGAATTGAAATGTCCAAGCTAGGGACCAGTTCTGTACTAAACAGAGCAGCTTGTCTTTAGCTGGACACTGGAACATCAGGGGTGTTTTACTCTCACCCTGTTGCTAAACGTAAGGAGTTTTCAAGGAGAAGACACAACCTGTATTACTGAAGGCTAACACATTTTGTTTTCTGTTTCTTGAAAGAATACACAGAGAAGCAACCCAGAAATTTTCCTGAGAAAATGCATCTATACAGAAAAGGACCTTTTTACTTTTCCAAATTTATACAAATTAATTTTTCAATGTGCAAAATTACCAGCTCAAGAATTAGCGTATACTGTTATAAGGTCATACAAGAATGATAGTTTGAAGAAGCACCTATTTAAGGACTGTCTGCAGTAAGCAAACATCTGGTAAATTTTCTCTTTTCTCGAAATAGAGGTACCAAAAATCCATAAATGACCTGAGGTTTTGCTGCAGCCCTGGGAGTTCATTTATTCATTGGACAAATACGTACTGCTACTGTGTATAAAACATGGTCACTTGTATCACAAGAGTGATCAAAAAACAACACACGCACACACCAGGTTTATTTGTTTTGTGTTATATGTAATCTTTTCACCTTCTTTGAAAATTGTTAACCTGATTATTAACTCATGTGTATGCTTTCAGTTAACCAGAGTATTAAACTTATGAGCCCTTTCCGAGCTCATTCTGTGTAAATGAGAACTCGCTGCATCTATAGCTCCTGTCTCATCCCCCATCCTGCTTGTGCCGGTCTCCTGAGACGTTCTCTGCTATTTTAGAACTCTATGCCCAGCTTCATTTAATGGGAAGTGAGCATTTCTAAAATGGGTCTAAGGTCAAAATGGACTCTGCTTCCCTCACAACAGCAGGATTAGAGACCGTTTCCTCCACTGTGGGGTGCAGTGACCTGAGAAAACACAGTTGCCTGTTAAAATTCCTTCTACTTGTTTCGTGCTTTAAAGCTCACAGAGTACTTTCGTGGCCACCACCTTAGTTCATTCTCATAATAAGCCCATGTAGTAAATGTGCAAATACCATTTTCCTCATTTAACAGTGAGGCATCAAGACTACAAAAGGTCTTCAGACCTGCCCAAGCGGTGTGACTGGCGTTAGAAGCCAGTCCCTGGAATCAATGCAGAGAATGGTGAGCATGTGAGGAGTGGGCCACATGCAGCAACTTTATACCCAGGTTAGAAAGAATAATCATGATGTGCTTGTCAGGGAATCCACACACATGTCAAAGCTCATCTAGAAATCCGGAAAGATGAATGATTACAACTGTGTCCAGATGGACTTGCCTATGTGAATGGTACCAGGTATTTACTTTCATTTTGCAGGGCAGTGGGTTTGAAGTTGTGCCTGTAGTTTGCTCTATCCCAGACACTAAACAATTCCGTTTTCTTGAAGATGCTAAAGGAGCTTTCTTTGGCATTCAATAAGTTTCACAGTGTGATTAGTTTATATCTCACGTCCGAAGAGAGCTCCAACTTGCACATCCTAGACAACTTCGTAGCCCCTCGCTTCTTTGAATTGATGTAGATTGCTTTGTGTCTGCAAAATTAATCCAGGCCTTTTTTTTTTTTTTTTTTCTAGCCCACTGCTTATGAAAAGACTTCTGTGCCCAGTAAGAAGGAAAACATGGATGACTCGGACATGAGTTACTCAAGTTACATATCTAGCAGACTCCCTTCAGTTGAACTCAAGGGAGAAATAGAGAAACCCCCCACGACTTCAGGGCAAGGAACAGCACCCAGAGGCACTGCTAAATCCATTGCCCTGCCTAGAACCAAAAAGAAACTCAAACAACGCTGAACAGTACAGAAACAGAGCTGCTCTTTCTAGTGCAATGAGGGTTTAGGAGGGGAAAAGGACAATAGTATGCCGAGCTTTCAGCGTTTCAGCCGCTCTGAGCCCTGCCAAGTGTTTGCACCAGTTTTAAAATTGAAGCAGTCAACTCCAAAGTGGGGTTAAAGGACAGCCAGCAACAGGCCTGATGGCTTGTGCAGCTGAAATCAACTCAAGGTGTTTTCGAGAGTTGTTCAGAGGAGTGGATGCCCTCAAAGCAAGGCTGTGGGCACACTTGTCCAGTTGTACTTCAGATTCTTACATTTAGGCACAATTATTTGTAGGGGAAACTGAGAGCCAGAACCTCAGTGGAGGTTCCAAATGATTATGTGCACTTTGCACTAGAAGATTTGTTAGGAAATTACTAATAAACTTGTCTATAAGCGTAACAGCAGAAGTGCTTCCGCCATTCACGTGTGTTCTTGTAATTTTAGGTTGCTGTAGATGGTTTAAGACAGCTTATTTTAAATGTAGAAAAATAGATTTTGTAACTGTTTGCCATTAACATGCTGCTAAATTCCCAACGTATCGATCGAATCAATAAAAAACCAGATGTCACCCACGCACGTTAATTTTTACGTGAACAAGAGGTGACTATAATCAGGTCCTCTAAGCCCTAAAAAGCAAATTTTGAGCTTGGCCTGCTGCTGCAAAGGTAGGCACACATCTTTGGGGATGGTCATGAGGCTGGACACAGGGGAAGGTACATCATTCCTCTTAGTATTATAGGTCTCTCCTTTGCAGCTGGACAAATAGTTTTGTCATTCTAGGTCACACTGGGTGAAGACATGCTTCCCTTGGCCTCACAGACAAGCTCTGAGGAAGCAATTTGCATCTGCTTTTGCCTTTATAAAGTAAGTAACCTAGGTTCATTCCAGCTCCTCGTGGGATTGTCACTTAAGCCTCCAAAATGCCCCACACCTGGCCAGCTGAGCAGGTCCTAGTTGCACATAAGTCCCCTCAATGGCTGAAGGTAGTAGATGTGCTTCTAGTGATCAATTTGGAAGACACCGTCCAGCCTCCAAATGGGTCAGAGATAACACTGACGTATGTTGCCCCTGGCTGAGTAGTTTGGCCAGTATTTTCTCAGTGCCTTCAATGTGCTTCCCCGGGGGAATCTGCCAGCTTTACTTTAAAACTGGAGTTGAAGCTTCTTCAAGGTCTTTCTCCTTCCTGACTATTACTTCCAATCCTGCCAGGAGCCCGTAAACCATCTCTCCGGGATTAGTGAGCCATCTTTGAGGAGCGTATTCTGTTCACCTACAGAGAAGCCAGTCTCAGCTGAGTGGAGATTTACGTTTCCCAGAGGTGCTCCCAGAGGCAGAGGTGAGGTGACTGGTCTCCCGGCAGAAAAGCCAACCGAGACAGTGGCTTGGATTCTGTCCTTCCCCTGGGCCCGAAAATGGGATAGTTCCTGTGTTCAAAACTGCTCTTACTTTCATGGTGATACCTTCTTCTCTATCATGTATTGGAGAACTCTTGTTAAATTGAATAGTATCCAAATTTCTATCCACATTTCTCTTCAGTCTTTTTGTTTTTTTTAATTGGGGTATAGTTGTTTTACAATGTTGTGTTAGTTTCTACTGTACAGCGAAGTAGAGTTCCCTGTGCTATACAGCAGGTTCTCATTAGTTACCTCTTTTACACTTATTAGTGTGTATATGTCAATCCCAATCTCCCAGTTCATCACACCCCCCACTTTCCCCCCTTGGCGTCCATACGTTTGTTCTCTACATCTGTGTCTATTTCCGCCTTGCAAACCGGTTCATCTGTACCATTCTCTTCAGTCTTAAATTAGTGATTCTGCTCAGTAAACTTGAGCAAAGGTCCAGAACTAAGCACTAAGTGAAAGGTGAAGTCATTTTATAACGTTTTAGTACATCTGTACCTTTTCCCACCCCAGCACCAGGCCAGGCCAGCTGTCCATCTACCAGAAAATGCGTTCTATTAGCTGTCCTCTGTGCAGACCTTCACTTGATTTACGTAGAATCATTTTGACCGGGACTTAGCTCACTCTTTCTAAAGAGAATTTTCGTATTTTTTCTATTTGTTATTTATTTGTGTGGAACACACTTGGGCCAGGCCATATGTGAGCTTTGTTTTCCAACTGTGTACCTCTTTACTATCTGGGGATCTGTGGCCTTGCTTTCTCCATTTACTTTCATGGCTGTGAAAATAGTTACTCTTCTGTTTCAGATGTGTTTTCAGTGACTGCTAGGCCCACTCCAAGGCACTGATAATCACTCTGACACCTCCTGTGCACCACGGCGTGGAGGGCTGGGCTTCGTTATGACCCACAGGGACACAGTCTGCCCAGGACAGTGCAGAGCAGGTGTTATTTCCAAGGAATGCAAATGCCAATCAACACTCTGACTTGAGTAAAAGACAGGTCAAGGCAGTAGGAATATGATAAAAGATAAATGCCTGCCGGGGGCTGGGGAGAAGTTCAGCCGAGGAGAACAAGAGGATGGCAGAGACGGACTTAAACCACAGAGGACAGGAAAATGGGTTGGGGTCAGGGGAGCAAAAAGAGAACAAAGTGTAATTAATAAGGAAGACTGGTTGGATAACAGCACATGGTTCTGCCAAACCCGGAAGCAGGAGTCAGAGGACGAAAGTGCTCCTGGGGTAATTAGAGAGGTCCCTGTCCTAGGCCAGTCTGCATTAGGACTGGCCTCTCGTGGCCTGGACAGCAGCACACCTGGGTGAGGACACAGGCTGAAGAACAAAGACCCGGGGAAATGGAAGCCGAGAGAGGCCGGTTGTAAGAGGTGGCCACAGAATAGTCCTGACATTTTGAGTAGGAATGTTATGCTGTGTAGGGAGGGGAAAGGAGAAAAAATTCAAAACACTTTGTGCTTATCACTGAAATGCTTTGTTTAAATAATTCTGTTTGACTCCAAAATGTAAGTTCCAGGTTAGAAAGATTGAAAGCAGCCAGTCTTGAAAATGAAGCTTTTTAAATTCCAGCCCTGCTGTTGGAATAGAGAATAAAGGCTTTGTTCAAACACGCATTCCCAGCAGTAAGCAGAGCTTTGAAATTGGCCAGGGAAGTTGTGTTCCATAATGGCTGCACTTGGCTGGAGACCAAGAAGCTGTGGCCTCTGGGAAATGACCCTGGGCTGGATATTTTCCATCTGCCCCTCCAGAACCACTCTGCCCTGCTCTGCCCTCTCCACTCAGAGAAGTGATCTTTCAGGAGTGAATTAACAGGCTCCCTTGGCCTCTGGCTTCACTGGGCTTCTGTCAGTGGGGGACACCAACAGGCACTTAGGGAGGGGAGAGGTCTAGGCCTTGATTCCCCCAGTGCTGGGCCACTGGGAAGTCACTGCATTCTCTTTCTATAGATCTGAGCTCCTGCCGGCAGCGCTCCCTCACAGCTGTGTTCCCTGCCCCTTCAGGCTAAGACCAGGGCTATTGCCCTGGGGACTGTGTCTTCCTTCATGGGTTTCCCTAAACTCTCTGGTACCTTTACAAGTAGCCTCTTTGTTAGATTCTCAACTACCCCGTTTGAGTGAGTACCATCTGTCTCCTCCTGACACCCAAGGTGATCCAGACCCTTGTCAGTTCTGCATTGTTTTGACCTGGGGCAGCTTTGTCTATGGTTGCCAATCTCCTACCAAATGACAGTAAAGTGAAGAGCAGAGAGCATAAATGGGTTCTTCGTGAAACAAACTGATGCCCTTGGGTGGTCACTGGGGCTTGAGCGAGGGGGTGACAGGGGAGATATTCCTGAGGTTGGAACCTAGACCCAGTGAGATAAATCTAACATTGCCCAGGTGGATCTGAGATTGTGTGGACCCAGAAGGCTGAAATTTAGGTCTTAAATTCCAACCATGGCCTCTGGGAGCCTAAAAGAAAGCCACACTTGACTTGTAACAGCCAAGAGGACCTACAGGCTGGGACGGGAGCTACCCTCGCCGTCTCCTGGCTGTGGACTCAGGGCTCAGCAGAGGCTTCCAGGGCAAGCACAGGCAGCCTGAAGACAAGACGTCTCCCTGGGCTGTGCATTTGTTTCTTCTCTACAAGTGCTAACGTCCCTTTACAAAGCATTTTAAAGTAAAACCTTTCGCTATTCAGAGGCCTCGCATAGTTCAGTTTTATTCTTCAGGATCCTGTGCTTTCCTGGGTGAGCAGGCTCAGGCTTGGGATTTCTGCTCAGCACATGGTTACCGCTTCATTCTCTCATGGGTGAGCCAATTTGCTTTGCTTTTGTTCTTCAAAGGAAGACCATAAGCAATGTCTGTCTTGCTTTTTTGTGGCTGCCTTCCTCAGTTGCTGGTATAATCTGCTCTCTCTGTTCCCTAAATTATCCGGAGCAGCCCTCAGCTGGAGCCATGAGGATTCCCACCACTGCCCCAGTGGCCTCACTTCAAGCAGCAACACACAGGAGACAGTGGAACACCGGGAAGATTAATAGGGCTGTGGCAGTGTCACCACTGGCTCTCTTAGAGCCTTCCCCTCTTGGTTGCCTGGTGCCACCCCACACATCTTTGAGGGACCCAGCGAACTCAAGGTGAAGACCTCAGAGGACCTTCTCCGCAAAACATGCAGTGGTTCCTGGCCTGGCACAGAGGACAGACCCACAGATGCAGTGCAGACCCCTCCCCCCAGCATGAACTTCTCCTAAGTGGACTCTGCAGCATCTCCAGACCAGACATATCCTTGGCATTGATACAGAGGTTACATAAATCTCCCTGCCCTTGGAGGACTGAGACAGCTTTGACCCTCTCACCCACAGCGGGGTCTGCAGACAAGATCCTGACATCACCCTGTCGTTTAGGAGAGACTCTTCTCATCAGCACAGCAAGCTGTCTCCATCCCCGGGGCAACTGTACCGTCCCAGGAGTCGGCATTTCCAGTCTGACCAGGGGCAAGGCAGCAGCCAGTATTTCCTGGTCCAGGCACTGGTTCACACTGAGTTTACTAGAGATCAGAGTCCCCGTGTTAGCTGGACTTTGAGCTGTATTAGTGGAAGCAATCACTGTCTCTTAACTAAAGCCCCTCTTCAGGGTCATAATGTAATAATAGCAGCAACATCTACAGAGCACTTGCCACATGCCAGACACCATCCTGAGCCCTTTACACGTATTCTTCTAATTCTTTTATCTCTAAAGAGGAATAAATTAAGGCACAGAGAGGTTGAGAAATTTGTCCAAGGTCACACAGCTAAGAAGTAGCAGAACCAAGATTTGAACGTAGGCAGCAGGCTCAAGTGTGTCTCCAGGCATTTGTAGTTCAGGCCTGAGACTGCTGTAAAGTTCAATCTCAGAGTTCCAAAAGGCCAAGTGGTTCCTGAACATTCTGTCTTCCAGCAAAAGTCGAGGTAATTTTGTGAAGTTTGGGCCTTGAGGTTTCGGAACAGAGTAGGATTATTTTGCATGCTAATAAATTTGAGTAAGACCCACCCGCAGCCAGGGAGAGCTGCATTCTGCAGGACTTTGCATAATAAAAATAAGTTCTAAATGCTCTAACAGGTCATTGTCAGGAACAGTCTTTAGAAGCCTTTGAATATGTTTTTGACAGAAGAAAGAAAAGGGGCTCCATTGCCTCCTCGGGAATTCACGCCCTGTCTGTGCAAACATGATAGATCGATGCTTACCAGGCGCCAAGTGCTGTAATTCCCATCGCAGGGCGGTGGGGGTTAAGAATCACTATAAATGTTTTGATTTCCCATATTTCTTCATCAGGTAGTGTGTGTAGCTGTGAAAATATGGAGTTCACAAGTCAGCTGCTGGACCATTTCTCCACCTCGCCCTTCTCCAGTATCTCTAGCATTTGCCATCACTTACCACTTTAAGATAATGCCAGGTGGAGTGATGATTTTCCTCGTCATACAGACAGCTCCCTACTTCAGGGAGCACAGACTGTTTCTGAAGGCTCGGACCCCTTCTGTGGTACAGGATGAGGCAAACATCTGCTCTGGAACGAAGCCCAGCAGCTAAGGGTGATGCCACCTGCCAGCCGCCACCCATCTCTGAGTCTGCTGCCGGCGGCTGGTCCCCGGAGGAGAGAGGGAGTTCTTACACAGGATCCTCATTGCTGTTTTGGAACTTTGATAGAAAGGGCTTCTAATGGAAAAGATCCCAAAGCCCATTGAAATGGGTAATTTTTTACAAGAGTTGTTTTCCCTCCAGAAGCAGTTACCTGGTTGTGGCTTGACATCCTTCCTCCCATCAGTAGAGATCTTAGTCGTCCAGCCATTTGAATTTTATAGCAACTTTCAGCTGACTCTTTTTTTAACACAGTCCCTGACCGTGAACCGTTGTTGGGTGCCCCACCCCCGTATTCAATCTCAGCAGGGATGTCTTGCCTGCAGTACACTCTGCTTGCCTGGAGGGGAAGAGCAGTCTGACCACTGCCCACGTCTCCTTTTTCCTCCATGTTGACCAGCACCGCATTCTGCAGCACCAGCACGAAGGACCAGGAGTTGCACAAAGAACTCAGTAGAATTGGATTGAGAGACTCAGTCCTTCATCCAAGAAGTGTTTATTGACCATCTACTATGGGCCGGGCACTGTGACAGGCACTGGACAGAAAATGATGTAAAAGACTGTCAAGGTCATTGCCCTTAACGAGCTTGCAGTCTTGGAAGAGGGAGGGAAAGATGATTGAGACCTATACAAATAGTAGAATAGCTGTGTATTGTGATTAGAGCAATAAAGGAAAGAGTAATGTAATAGAGAATAACAGAAGAGAAACCTTATCTGAGAGCAATTCTGAAGATGCTTGAAGGCTAAAGGGAAGAATGCTTTAGGCAGAAGGAAAGGGGAAAGAGCTTGTTGGGTTCTAGGACTTGGTCCAAAGACCAGAACAACACGGGTGAGGGAGAGGCAGAGGCCAGGTGCTGCACGACTTCAGGGGCCACGGGAAGGAACCTGTTTATTCTCAACACAGCAGAAAACCATCAACAAGTTTTCAGCTGGGGAATGGCATCTGATTAAAGGATCTCTGTGCCTTCTCTGTAACAAATGACTCAAGTGGAGCAAGAGGTGGGAGATTGGTTAGAGGACATGGAGTAAGATGGTGGCAGAGAAGATGGAGAGAAATAGGTGGATATGAAATATGTTTTGGAGATAGAATTGATGGGATCAAATGATGAGTAGATGTGAAATGTGAAGAAAAGGGGGCAGGGGGTCAAGAATGACTTCTGGCTTCAGTAACCAGACTGATGGTGGTTTCACTCACTGAGGAGGACCGAGTCAGGGGTGGCAGTGGACCAAAGAGGGCTAAGCTGAGAGGCCATCAGACCTTGAAGTGGAGATGGCTGCTTGAGATGGACTTAAAGTCTGGAGTGGATCAAGGTGGATGGAGAGAGGGGAAAGTGGCCTAGAGGAGAGAAAGCATGTGAAGAGAGACCCAGAGTTAATCGTGAGTTTTTGCATAAGGGCTTCTGGACACTGGGCAGGGGTCACAGAACCCAGGGCCCAAGGGAGACCCAGGCATCCAGGCACCATCTTGGTTACCCAGCAGCCTGTGTCCCTCGCTCAGGAACTGGGCAGTGACTGTGCTTTGGCAAGAACAAGGATGAGAATGGAATGGGATGACATGAATGCCATTTGGAGAAGTATCCCTAGGGGATGTGGCCAAACCTCCTTATAGGTTGATTAAGCGAATCTGGATAGTGATAGGTAACACCCTCAATAGCTAAATCATCATGCGATAGCCTCCCATCAGCAGTGAATGAGAAGATGATGGACCAGATACTTTCCTGAAGCCCAAATTCGCAGAATCATGGACTATCTGCTCTACTTCTTCTGCCCAACTCTCCCCCAGGGGAGGGATCCCGACCTGCAGCCTCAGGGGACACGCCCCCTGGGATGGACGGGCTCCCTATGTCTCAAGGCAGATGAATTCCACCGTGGAAACACACAAGTGCTAGAAGAGTCTTCATATTAACTGACACCTGCTCCTTAGTTGCCCCCTGGGAACTATTTAAAGTCTGTTCCTTCTGCCACGTAACGGCCCCTTAGGAATTGAAGGTATCCCCATAGCCCTGTGAGCCTTCTCTAGTCTAAATGTCTCCACTTCTCTTGGACTCCTCCTCAGATGACATGTGTCTTGGCCCTTCATTCTGGCTCATCCAAAATGAACCCAGGCCTCCAAGTGTGGCTGCCACCCCCAGTCCTCTGGACACGGGGCCCCCATCC
The DNA here is from genome assembly GCF_949987515.2 of Delphinus delphis. Classification (NCBI taxonomy): domain Eukaryota; kingdom Metazoa; phylum Chordata; class Mammalia; order Artiodactyla; family Delphinidae; genus Delphinus; species Delphinus delphis. Next base: position 63,903,014 of record NC_082690.1, on the reverse strand, counting down.
CTGGGGCCCGTCATGTTCCTATTGGCAAGGATTTGTGGGCAGTCTGGTTTGAGTTTACTAGGACAGGCTTTAATGACGATGTGTCCCCGAAGCATTTTATTTTCCTATCGATGTCCTTGTGGCAGACTCTCGGTGACCACGAAAGAGCCCCTTCCCAGCGGGCTGCCAGCAGGGAGCGACAGAGAGTGCACCCGGGTTGAGTCTGCGGCACGGAGCCCTGAGATTAGCCGGGAAGACAGACTCACTTTCCTCAAGTGGCTGTCTATTTACCCACTGAGTTATACGGAGAGGGGGGAAGGCGCAAACTGAATGGTAAGGCTGCTTGCCCGAGGATGCGTTAGTGGCTTCCCACTACTGGGTGGCACTGTGGGGCAGGAGAGGCTCGCAGCCTCAGACGGGACCTGTCCCGGGCCCTCCCAACAGGACGAGCACAGGGACACAGGAACATCTGTGCCTAAATTAAATGGCTCTGAGCCGTCCCCCCGGTACCAGCAGGAACCTGAGTCTTTGTCCGAGGATTGCCTCCCCAGACCTCCGTGAAAATTCCTGGGGCTGCTCACGTGTGTTCTTGTTCACGTGCTGCTCTTTGCCTGAAGCAGAGGCTCAGACGTGACCCTCGAAACCAGGGCATAACTTCTGAGGCCCTTGCCCCTCACTTTTCTCTCCAGGGCTTTTGCTTCCCCAGCTTCTGTGCAGCTCCTGGGGAGCCAGGGGCTGTGGCAGCCGCTGCCCGGCAAGATGCTATGTATCCAAAGTGATGAGAGCCAGGCCCAAATCGCAGGTGTCCCACCGAGACGTGGTGGGACGGAGCAGCCCGGGCACCTCCTCGTGTAGCCCCTGCTGCGGACTCAGCCTTGTGTGGTGGTGGATGTGGGTGGTGATGAGTGCCGAGGTGCCTGGGATGTGGGATGGGAGCTGCTGGACGGGGAGGGGGTGGAGTTTGTGGGAGGAGGGTCACTGTGCACAGAGGGACTCGGTGGGAGGGCCCTCGGAGACCTCTCAGGCCTTCCCCTCTCCCAGGCCTCAGGGCGCCCCAGGTAATCCTGACACACAACAGCTCCGCTTCCTATCTGGGCCCCAAAGCGGGTAATGGGATTTGCAGGCTATTTTCAAATGTCAAGGAACGTCGTGGAGAGAGCATCTCTGTCTGTGATGAACGGCTCTGGCCACACTCATACCTGAAGTTTTTGGGTGACAAAATCTTTCAAAACACAGAGTCCATAAAAGAAAAGGCACCTTTGGGGTGAAAAGGGTAGGATGTGGTCCAGCCCCTCTCTGTACAGCAAGGCTCAGTGAAAGGGCTGCTCGGCCGCCACTGGATTAGAAGCCAGGCAGGTGTCCCAGTTGGAAGTGGGAGCTGGGAGCTGGGTGGTCTCTCAGGACTCTATATTCAGGATGTCTCCCATGGGACGAACCTTCCAGATCCAGGACAGGCAGAGCAGGCAGAGGCTCCAGCATCTCCTCAGCCAGCAGCTTCCCTCCTCCTTCCCTACGAGGCTGCAGCAGGAGCCTAACCCTCAGGGGGCGGGGCCAGCAGGAGACCCTCAGCTGACCTGGGTATCAATCATGCACGGGTCCCCATCACTGCCTTTGGGGGTTAAGAGATTTAAAATGAGATTGAATGTTTTTTAGAGAGGATTTGTGAAGATTAAGGGGTCTGCAGTGCTCCCACCTTGGCAGCAGGACAACTGCATCAATCCAGGGCTGTGGGGTATTTACTGGTCATTCTGGGTTAACGAGGACACCATTTCTACCTTCCAGGTTTTGCTTTGGATTTGACATGTTTAAAGGAAAATGGAGGATTTTACAGGGTGTGAAAGGGCACAGTCAGGTCACTGATTTTGATGAATGGACCACCTTCCGCGGGATATGGGACACCAAGGAGGAGAGAACAGACACTAGCAGAACAGCTTCAGATTCTGCCACGGAGGGGCCTTTCCTACCCGGGCAGAGTGTTGGGAACTTCAAGGACTGTAGGAGCCAGTGTGTGGCAGCCAGAAGACGTGATATGGCTTATTTAAAAGAGATGAAAAGCAAGGGCTGCCAGACAAGGCGTTAGGGCAGACCTCGTCCACTTGCAGAGATCCCAGCTGATGACGTAAGCACCCAGGTGGGAGGAAGGAGCTCTCAACTGTGCCTCAACTTCCTGCCTTCTCCTGGCTCGGGCTAAAGGTTTTACATAACACCCCACAAACACACACACTCGTGTGCGATCTCTGACCCTCACTGCCTCAGGGAACGGGTTTGAGCTGCTCACATGACAGGCTCAGACACAGATGACTTACATTCACTGTCTGCCCCACCTGCCCAGGATCCAAGTGCCCGAGACTCAGCCGAGACTCCTGTTCCCAAGAGCCCTGCCCCAGCTGGGTATCACTCAGTGATGCCTGGGTTGGAACCACAACACTGACCCTGCTCATTCCCCCACGGCCTCTCTGGACACTTTTATGGGTGGCTGGCTCAGGAAGGAAGCAAGGGGGTGCACGTGTCCTGATGGAAGTCTGGAAATTACAGTGGCCCGAGGGCCCAGGCAGTGGACTGTGTTCTCCAAGCTGAATTTCCCCCCAAGGCTCACCCACCTGCTTCCATTTTCTAGGCAAAGAGAATTCTCAAGTAAGTTGCAGACAGCTGGCTGCTGGCAGCATGTATGAACTGCATATTTACTATTAATGAATATAAGCTTAAACAGATTATAAAACAATTCTCTGTGAACTTGAAAATCATGCAGTAGTTCTATTATTCTTACCTTGATGGTGCACTGCTGGTTATTCAACTAATACAGATTCTAGGGGTTCATTACCAGTAATGAGTTTCTTTCTGTGCTGCAATGTGGGGAGGGATGGTGAGTAACGTGTACCTCCAAAGTAGGAACAGGACGGAAATGTTCCATGTTTGCACCAACGTGAATGCCCACCTCCAGCCCTCAGCAGTGGGAAGTTTTATGCCGGGAACCCTGTTTTTGCAACTATGTATCCCTACACATTGCAGGGTTAACCAACAAGCAACTGAGTGGATAGCGATGAAGCTAAATTAATAGTAGCCTGTAGCTAATTAAAACCACAACCACTCAGGAAGGCTCGGACCCTGCAAGTGCACTCAGGTGCCGCGGACTCTCAGGGGGGCTGGGCGTCAGGATCTTCCACAGACTGTGCAAACGCACTAAGAAATTTCATTTAGGCTACGTGATGGGGAAGATGTTATTCGTTGAAAGTCCTCCACTTGTTTGCAAAACACTGCTTGGCGGGTCCTTGAATAGAAGAAGAGAGCGACAGGCCTGAATCAGAGGGAAGCATTGAGGGAGCTATGGGGTCGGGGAGGCGCGCCCATCGCTCTGAGAGAGGAAGTTAGAGGAGCACGAGATGGTCGAAACCCTCCATTTGTAACGTGACCTCTGCATCAACATCCCTGTTATGGACTGAATTGTATCCCCCCTCCCAATTCATATATTGAAGCCCCAATCCCTAATGTGACTGTATTTGGTGGTGGGGTCTGGAGGGAGGTAATTAGGTTAAATGAGGTCATATGGGTGTGGCCCTGATCCAATGGGATGGAGGTCCTTATAAGAGGAGACATAGGAGAACTCCCTGTCTCTCCCTGCTGTATGAGGCCACAGTGAGAAGGCACAGTCTGCAAGCCAGGAAGAGGGCCCTCGCTGGGAACCAACCCTGCTGGGCCTTGATCTTGGACTTCCCAGCCTCCAGAACGGTGAGAAAATAAATTTCTGTTGTTTGGGTTACATGGTCTGTGTTATTTCATTATGGTAGCCCAAACAGACTAATTCAATCCCCTGCCTTTATTGATCTACCCCTCCTCCCGACTTGCAAGGTGCCTGAGTGCAAGGGGTGGGGATGGAGCCAAACGGGCTGGGCTCTGTGCTCTGAGTGCCCCTGAGGTGGGCTCAGGTAGACCCAAGAGCAGAGTGAGAGGCGGTGGGAGCCCAGAGGCAGAGAGAGGCACGGGAACTTGGAGAGGGCTCTGGAATCCCTCCCACAGGCCATGTAACTGAAATGTGAGGCAGCTGGGAGCTCAGGTGAGAGCCAGGAGGCACACATAAGTATTAGCCTTAGCAACCTCTAAGGCTTACATCGCTTCGCATTGGTAAAGAAGCCCGGGGTGAAGGAAGACAGGGAGGAGGGGAATGCATGTGATTCGTGGCTAAGAGCCAGAAAAGGGCCTGCGCGCTTGGACTGGTGGCAAGAGGAGGACCCTGAGCTCCCGAGGCTACAGTCACAGCCCCGCTTGACAACCACTGCTGGAAGGTAGGAGTCCCAGGATGTACCTAGGAGGGAAGCAGCTTGGGCTCTTCCAGCTCAGGACAGTTGTGCTTTTCCAGGGGCTCCAGGCCCCACTTCCTGCTGACTGAGCCTCTGCCGCTGGGATGAGCCACCTGCGAAGAGGGTCTGTCCCAGTGGCAGTGGAGCCAGTGAGACCTGGTGATGCTTTGAGCCATCGGACCTGAGGCCATCCTAGGCTCCTTGTGGCAAGCCCACCCCCCGCCCATTCCCTACCTTTCTTCCCTCATATTCTTCCCAGCCATGCCTGGCCTCAGCCCGGCCCTCACACTGTCACTGCCATCCTCTGCCAGGCACTGCCCCCCCTCCATCCCTGTGCCTTTATCCCCGGGGTTCCCAGGAGGGTGGCAGTAGGGATGTCTTACCAACATCACCTGGGAAGCTTTCTCAGCATCCATGTGTGGCTGGGCTCTCCACGTGTAGCCGCGCCCTCACAGCGTGGCTTTACTGTCTATCTCCCGGCCCCTGAGCCCGGGCTGGCCTGTGACGTGCTTCAGCCAGTCGAATGTGGCTCGAAGTGACTCATGTCATTTCTGAGCTGAAGCTTCCAGAGGCCTCGTGTGCTTCCATTCACACTCTTGCTCCCCTGCCTTCCCATCAGAACGAGCCCAGATCAGCCTCCTGGAGGATGAGAGACCACGCGGCATGGAGCCCAGTCATCTAAGCTGAGGGCCCAGTCAAGGTCAGTGGAGGCCCTCAGACTTGGGCCTGTCTACGGGGCTCTTGGCGGGGGGGAGTGGCACACAGACTCTGCCGCTGTCAGAGCACTTGGGCAAACCCCCTGCTCTGGGGCCATCTTTCCCGCTGACCTTCAGGTTCCTGGTGAGCCCTCCTGGCTGCCTCCATGCCGGCCCTCATCTTCCCAAGGGCCGTGCAGGGCTTCCCAGAGTGACTGGCCAGTGAGAGGGTCCCAGAGCATGTGGAGGGGCCGGCACCCAGGCTGGCCTGGCACGGTCTCCGCCTCTCTGGCCGCTTGGCCTGCATGCTCTCTGCAGTTACCAGAGCAAGCTCAGTTAGATGTGATCTTGGTGTGCCTTTTCCAGAGGAAGGTGTTAAAAGTGAAGAGGTGCTCTTGGCTGTGAGAGGCCATCGTAAGAGCCTGCAGTGGGTGACCCTGAGCGCAGCTTGGGGCAATGGGGGAGATGGCGCCTGTCTGAGTCATGCAGACCATGGGCGCAAGACCGGCTGACCTTCGCCCAGGCCTGTGGGGTTGCAGCGACCGGGCTGCGTGAGGAGCAGGCCTCAAACCCCAATGCCCGGCACCAAAGAAAGGCACACTGTCTCCAGACCCCTCTTCCGAGTGCCTGCATTTCTACTAGTTTCTAACTGGGAGGCAAGGTGGCAAGGGTCTTCCTGACAGACTATGGTGTCTACTGCTCGCGTTGGAGCCCAGGCGTAGTGAGAATGCAAAGTATGGGGCAAGCTTCCCCTGCCCCACTCCCACCCACTCCTTCCCAGGCCAAGCATCAGCCGAGGTCAGAAATACCAGGTCTTGGTCTAATTAACCTCTGTGGGTCACCAGAAGCCCCCACCCTTTCCAGAGTGGGCTCCTCCACCCCTACAATGGCCTGATGGTGTTCACAGAACTTGGCCTGAGCCCTTACGGCAACAGAGAGCTCATTACCTTACAGGACAATCTGCTTTTCTGTTAGAAAAGACTTTTTAAAATTTAATTTAATTTATTTTTCTATACAGCAGGTTCTTATTACTTACCTATTTTATACATATTAGTGTATACATGTCAATCCTAATCTCCCAATTCATCCCACCACCACCACCTCCCCTGCTACTTTCCCCTTGGTGTCCATACGTTTGTTCTCTACATCTGTGTCTCTATTTCTAGAGACTGTCATACAGAGTGAAGTAAGTCAGAAAGAGAAAAACAAATATCATATACTAATGCATATATGTGGAACCTAGAAAACTGGTACAGATGAACCAGTTTGCAGGGCAGAAAAGCCTTCTTATTACTCTAAAATCTTCCTCCCATCCATTCTCCCTGTATCAGTTTCCTAGGGCGGCCGAAGCAAATGACCACAAAGTCGGTAGCTTAAAAGGACAGAATTCTCACGGTTCAGGAGGCCAGGAGTCCAAATCAAGGTGCTGGTAAGGCCATGCTGTCTCTAGAGGAGGATGCTTCCTTGCGCCCCCTGGCTTCTGGTGGCTCCTGGTGCTTCTTGGCTTGTGGGAGCATCACTCCAATCTCTGCCTCCCTCTTCACTTGGCCTCCTCCCTGAGACTCTGTGTGTCCTCTCCTCTTCTTATAGGATTTAGGGCTATGGTTTAATCTAGAGAGCCTTCGCTAATTACATTGCAAAGACCCTCCCTATTTCCAAATATGGTCACATTCTGAGGTTCCAGGTGGACATGAATTTCAGGGGTGGGGGGGATGCAATTCAACCCACTACACTCCCCCGTGGTCCATCCTCTGCCCCTGTCAGCCCAACAGAGATCTGACAACATCAGCCATGCCCCTGGCTTTGTTTCACAACAAGCTGCCCCATTGCTTCTCTCACTGTCTCCTCTCCTCATCCCAGTTCATGGTCTCCAGACCCATCACTCTCCTGTTCATCCCACTCTGGACCACCCAGGGTGTCAAAGCCTCTGAAAATATGGTCCTTGAAACTGAGCCCATCACTGAAGCCATGGCTGAACAGTGGGACCGAAGCAAACCTCCCGGCCACTCCTCATGGCTGGGCGCACTCTGGCACTGGATGCCTGTGGTCACGGCACACTTGCCCGGGGCTTCTAGGGTCTTTCTCCAGCCCCGTTTTTCACGTGAGCTGCCTGGTCTCCTCCGTCTTCAACTCCAGCAGTTCATTTTTTTTATTGAAGTATAGTTGCTCTACAATATTATGAATTACAGGTATACAATATAATGATTCACAATTTTTAAAGGTTATACTCCATTTATAGTTATTATGAAATATCAGCTACATTCCCCATGTTGTGCAATATATCCTTGTAGCTTATTTTATACCTAATAGTTTGTACCTCTTAATCCCCTCCCCCTACTTTATCCCTCCCTCCTTCCCTCTCCCCACTGGTAACCACGAGTTTGTCCTCTAGATCCGTGAGTCTGCTTCCTTTTTGTTATTCATTAGTTTGTTGTATATTTTAGATTCCACATATGTGATATCATACAGTATTTGTCTTTCTCTGTCTGACTTCTTTCACTTAGCATAATGCCCTCCAAGTCCATCCATGTTGCTGCCAATGGCAAAATGTCATTCTTTTTTGTGGCTGCATAGTATTCCATTGTGTGTGTATATATATCTTCTTTATTCATTCATCTGTTCATGGATGCTTAGGTTTCTTCTATATCTTGGGAATTATAAATAATGCTGCTATGAACATTGGGGTGCACGTATCTTTTGGAATTAGTGTTTTGGGTTTTTTTTTTTTTAATACCCAGGAGTGGAATTGCTGGATCATATGCTAGTTCTATTTTTAGTTTTTTGAGGAACTTCCATACTGTTTTCCACAGTGACTGCACCAGTTTACATTTCTACCAACAGTGTACTAGGTTTCCCTTTTCTCCACATCCTCGCCAACATTTTTTGTGTTCTTTTTGATGGTAGCCATTCTGAGCGGTGTGAGGTGATATATCTCATTGTGGCTTTGATCTGCATTTCCCTGATGATTAGCGATGTTGAGCATCTTTTCATGTGCCTCCAGCAGTTAATTTTTTGACCAGAAATTCAGGATGTTGCATTTGCCCCTGTGAGGTCCCACCTTTAAGGTCTGGATGTGGTACTTCGGCCTCAAGAATGGAGAATTTTGGCCGGGTGTTGCCCCGTACTTCTCCCTTAAGGCCTCGCTTGGGGAAAGCACTGAGGAGAGTTGTCCAAACGCTCAGCTTTTCATGCCTTGGGCCTGAATAGGCTGTTTTTTCTCCCCTCCCGACCCTTAAGTCTGCTCCAGGCATCCCCAAGCCAGCTCCAAACTCAGACCTGGCCTATGGGAGGGGCAGGTGGCCTGGGCTGGCCTCCTCCTGCCTTCACTGGCCACAGCTGCAGCTGGAGCCTGTGGGCTATTCTGTTCCTAAAGCTGAAGGACCCCAGTCAGAAATTCAGAGATGACAGACACCTGCCTCTGCTTGGCGTCCCCCACCCAGGGCTCTGAGTCCTCATTGAAGAAAACAGACACACGGGATTGAGTGCTTGGTCTGCAAGTCTGCCCGTGGCATTCCTCAGGCTTGGCCCTGAGGTTAAGTAAACCTCCAGCCTCTCCGGCCTAAATGACCCTTGAGGCCTCCAGAGCGAGGTGGACCAGGCTTGACCCAAACCCTCAGCTGTTCAGGGGGCCGTCTGCTTCTCCCCAAGTCCTGGGGCCTTGCTAGGCCAGCCTCTAAGGAGTCTCCACGCTCTGAGAGTTCAGAATTTTCCAATTAAGAAACTGAGGTCAACAGAATGGGAACCAAGGGCTGCGAGCTCCAGCCCCGGGGCTTTCCTCCCCGCACAAGCCAGCAGTACTCTCTCCCCTGCTGGAGTGGGGGGGAGAGGAGGGACAGGAAAAGAGAGGCTGGGCCTGTTTGCCAGCTCCAGACCTCTCCTCCAGGCCCCTCCCGTCCCCCACCCCACCCTCTGTCCCAAATAGTCTTGCTTTCCACGCAAATGAAGAAGTTTCTTCTGGCAGGACTTGCTCAGCTCCCCTGCCCTCTGGAGGCTCCTCCCGGGCCCTCTTCAGTTAGAAGATCCCACCAGCCGCCCCTGGGGCCCCGAGTGCCTGCCTGTCTGCATGCAGCCTTTCAGTCAGCGCCCTCCATCAAATCAGTGCACCTCTGCGGGACTTTATGATTTGAATATATATATGTATATATAGAAATATAGAAATAGACATATTCAAATATATATTTCACCACAAAGAAATGGAAAAAAAGGAAATTAAAAAAAAAAACAACCTGATTTCACCACTGAGAGATAATATCTGCTAACATTTTGGGAACTTCAAAACATCCGTCTCTTGAGCCTTCTTCCTTTCTCTCACTCTCTCTCAAAGAATAAGATTTTCTGTAAATGTCATATTATGAACGCACTTTAGTAACCTACAGCTTTGCCAAAACAGTGTATAAAGGACAGTTTCCATGGCAGTAACTGCGGATTTATGTCACTGTTATTGTGTCACTGTCTACAGGACTGTTTGCCTGTAAGAAGCCATCCCGTACCCATGGACGTAGTTGTGACTTTGGGTTGTGACAATCAGCTCTGTGCTGGAGCTCCTTCTACATGTTGCTCATTTGTGTGATCAGCTCCTTTCCATAAATTCCCAAATGTGGAGTGGAAGGTGAAAGGTCATGTATATTTCATGTCTTGATCTGACTGCCCGACATCTTGGGGTGGCTCGGGCCCCCACTGGGGGCCTGAGATGAATGGGAAGCTGCTGTTAAACAGGGAGTCAAGACCAGCTAGCCTGGGGTCCTTAAGGGCAGGGGCCAGGCTCCCATCCAAGGGGGGGCAGGGCTTTGGAACTGGAGGGGTTAATTAAAGAGGGCTTGAGAAATCTAAAAACACCCAGAAATGACTGACAGGTGCTAATTTCTTCTTTAGTATTCACAATGGCTTCCTGTTAATTAAGAAGAGAGAGAGCCCAGGGGAGGGATGGCAAGCCGGCTTTCTGGCACAGGCAGGCAGGGCAAGCTGTCCGGGGCCTTCTGGGTGTGAGGGTGCGGCCGGGGCACTGCTTGACCTTGAGGGCACAGGCTAGGGACAGCCTGGCCCTCAGGGAGCCTCCTTGGGCCAGAGAAAGCATCGTGCATGGGGCAGGCAGCAGCTTTAGTTTTTATCTTTTTGAACCTAGGTGGCTGCTGGCCCTTGAGGGGACTGGGGACATGTGAGGCTTGGGTGGGATGGGGGTTCCCATTTCCCAGAGAGTCCTTTCCACAGGCTTGGGCAGGGACAGGGTGGGCAGCGTTCTTCCCCCATGGCTGCTAGAGAAAGTGAGGCCATGCTGAGGTCTGCAAAGCAGGCGTGTTTGTTCGGGTGTGCTGCGTGGGGAGGACCCTGCCCTCCATTCTTGGGCTGCATGGGTAGGGTTACAAGGCAGAGAAAACCCCCAGGCACTTCCCTCTGGTCCTCCTTCATCTCATGCTCACCGCCTTCCTCCCCCCAGATGCCCACCCTGGCAAAGCCAGGGCTGAGCTAGAGCTCTGCTCTGGTCTGGGTCACTCTGGACAGCTGGGGACACTGGACACGGCCTGGATGTGGACGTGTGCAATGTGTGTAGGTGCATAAGTGTGTGCCCAGCATGTGTGTGTGATCATGAGTGTGTGTCCATTGTCTCGTCTACATGAGCATTGTATATATGTGCCAATGTGGGTGTGAGTGTGTGTCTGTTCGAATCCTGATTGTCCCACTTTTAAGCTATGTGTCTTTGGGCAAGCTACTAAACATCTCTTTGCCTCATTTTCCACATCTGTAAAATGGAAATAATGATAGTGCTCACTCCATAGGGTTGCTGTGAAGATTATATGAATGTGTGTGTAACACACTTAGAACATTTAGCCTGGAACCCCCTTCCCTCCTTGACTACTTGGTGAACTCCTATTCATCCTTCAAAACACAGACGAAGCTCAGGCAGCATCAGGTCCATGTCAGAGTGCAAGAAGATCTACCCTTGAGAACCCTGGGCTCAAGAGCAGAACCCCAGTCCCCAAAGAAGCAGAGAGGAGCCTCTGCCCCCTACCCCACGCCCATGCAGCAGAGGGGGGATCTGCTGGCCAGGGCCCCTCACAGTCAGCACACGAATGTACAAGCACACATTCACAGGCACGTGTACAGTGAGGCAGGCAGACACAGAATGCACCCTTACACACAATCCGAGTGGATACAGAGGTGCAAATCCTTTGTGTTCTTGGTGTTCACCAACATAGGACTCACACACAGAAGCTTCACACACACACAATGCACACAGATAAACCTCACGTTATGTACAAACGTAATATAGAGGCATCATTTATATGCACATACTTTGTACACATAACAACATACCGTACTTTGCACATATATAACGATTTACACTTTGTACACATAAACATTTTGTATACAGACAATGCACACATACAGAGTGCACACGTGTACACACATAAACCAGTAAAAGATGAACGTTGCCTTTATACACAGGCAACGCAAGGGTAATGAACACACATGCTTACACACACATGCCACACAGACCAGCCTGTAACTCATCCTGGGGAAGAGCCACCCTGAGCCAGTGCCCCTCCCTTTAACCTTCAGCACTGAAGGCTGCAGGGGACCCACAGATGGGGAATTAATTGGTGTCATTAAGATGTGGTGATGATAATGGCTTCCCATTGATCCCAGTGGCAGACGTATGGCCACCCCGAGGTGGAGTTGGGAACTCAGGATTGGGAGGCAGGCCGGCCGTGCAGAGCCCTGACCTTTGGTGGCCACACCAGGCAGCCCTGGCCTCACCCAGGCCATGGTGAGGCCCTACCTTGCAAGGTTCCCTTGGAGCGCAGTGGGGAGACAGAACTGAAATCCAGGGGAGAGAAGCGACTTGCCCAAGGTCACAGGGCTGTGGGAGCCTGGGACCACCTGGGCTCTTCCCCTCTGACTTTCCTCCCCCCTCCCTCCCCCTCCCACCCCATTTTCTCTTCTCTTTCTCCCATGCCCTCCGTAGGAAAAGTCACTCTGTCTCTCCTTGCCCCCTCCAGGCTCTAGCTGTCTCCCATGGGGCTGGCTCCATCCCCAGTCTCTGGCCTCTGCCCCTGGAGCCTTCAGTGGGTCCGAGACCCTGCGGTGGAGGGGCTCAGCTGTAAGGAGGGGAGGCCTGGGCTGTAGCGAGAAGGGTGAAGGCACAGAGGTGGTGGTCTGAAGAGCAAGCAGCAAACTCCTGCTCCTGGTTCAGATGCTGCCTCCTCCAGGAAGCCTCCCCTGACAGGTCCAACCCCTGGGGTCCTGGAGTCCCCTCTTCTGATGCATCTGCAGTTTTTACTCCGGCCTTTATCCAGCCTTTACCTCACAGGATTGTAATGTCTGTTTACTCCTCTCCTTCCCGCTGTGTCATGAGTCCTTTATTAGGGACTTGACGTAACCTAGCTTTGTAGCTGCTTCAGACTTAGCCCAGAACAGGCAAATCATAGGTGCCTAGTGAATGTTGAATGAATGGAGACAGACTGAGACAGACCGACAGACAGAGCTGCGACCGGAGCTGGAGGGACGAGTGGAGAAGGGTTTAGAGAGCATGCGCCCCAGGACTCAGTGAGTGGACGGGGGGCACTTGAGTCTCCCAGGCTTGGCCTGGTGCCCAGTGTTGGGCAGAGAGTCTGGGCTCTCTGGGGTCCCTCGCGGCTTTGGGGTCCCCCTTCCTATCTTGGAGCCAGACTGCCTTCTCCTATGTGGTCCTCACAGGAGAGGAGCGCAGGGGAGGGTAGCTAAGGGTCCTGAAGCTGGGGGCAGGGCTGGAAAGTGTCAGTGGGCAGGTGGTTGGGGGAGGGGATATTTTAATGGTATCCAAGGACTAGGGTTCAGACTGAGGATTCAGACATGGGCACAGTGGCTGAGCTCATTCCCAGTAGCCCCCCACTCTGAAGCCCAGCCTGGGTCACTCCCCTGGGGACACCCCCGGACTGCCTGGTTGCACCAAATTTGTTACTGTCACTGCATTCAGGGCTTCTAATGAGCTGCTAATGAGCTGTCAGCTAATTATGAAAATTAAATGGGGCAGCCAGGCCGGCTGAGCTCTTACTGAGAGTTCTGGGGTATCAGGAGAAGGTAAGGTTCCCGTTTTGGGCCTCCCGGCCCCATACACCTGATTTGACCTCAGCCCCATGCGGATGGGATGAAGGTATTTTCCCATTGAGATAGAGAGAGTCCCACTAGCCCCAGAATAAGGCAAACTCTAGCTCCACAGCTGGGAGGGCTGACCCTCAAGGGCAGCCCTCGGTAGGGCAGGCAGGCCTCCTGGAGGGCAGGTTGAAAGGGGCCCCATAGATCTGACTCTGTGTGACCTCAAGCAGGTCCTCTGGGTCTAGAGTCTATCTTCCTGTCTGTAAAATGGGTCTGGAAGAGGGGAAGGACCTCCCATCTCAGTGCAATTATGACCCTCTTTCTTTACAGATGTTGCTCAGATGCCCCAGCTCTGTGGGGATGGGGAATTGCCTGGGGACACATGAAATAATTGGGTAGAAAACTCTTTAACCAACCAAAATGAGTTCATATGTTGACAGAGACAGGTGCAAGGATATTCATAGCAGCTTTATTCATAATAGAGGCAAACTGGAAACAACCCAAGTGTACAGCAAGAGGAACAAATAAATTGGGACATAGTCACACAATGGAGTAGTACACAGCAGTGAAAAAGAACCAACTATTTATACAAGCAGGCTTCACTTGACACGGTTCCAATATGCACAAATTTCAGTTACCACAGTTTAGTCAGATGATACCAGTTTCCCAATAACACAGTTCAAATTTTAGTTACCATGGTATATTAACTGTAACTGCGTAGAATACAAACTTCCCTACCTGGTCTTCAGTCTGCAAATCACGATCTGTGACCAGCCATGTCACTTCTTTGGGCGTCTGTGGATGACTAGCCACTGGGCATCTGCTGTTTATTTCACGAACAGACAGCAAAGTGTGCCATTGTGTTGCCTCCTCATCTCCAAGTTATAAATACATGCAACACTTTACAAAACTCGTTAAGTGAAAGAAGGAATTAGTCACAAAGATGAAAGTGCAACAAAGAAATGAAAATCGATAATGATGGAATTGAAATTTGAATCAGATGTTAAGTGGAGCTACAGAAGAAATAGCTGATCATGAGAATGCTGACATAGCCACTGTTTGAACCTGATTGTGACTGAAAGGATGAAGATGGCCCAGAGAAAGTGAAGCTCACACAAAACTTCGAATTAAAGGAACTTTCAGAGATATTTCACCACACTGAAAGCACAAAGGCACAACGTTGGAAGCTGATCCAGACTTAGAAAACAGCAGGACAGTCTGCCAAGGCACAGAAAAGACGCTCGCTCTGTATTGTAAGTTACATAACGTGAGCAGAAGGAGGCGAGGACTGTTCAAACGGCTCTTGATAAGTTTTTTTACAAAGAAATACAACACTTTAATTTTTAATGCTTTAAACGACAGGTTACTAAATATTAGTGTTCCTATTTTTTCATTTCCCTCTACATTTATAACCAACAGGAAGAGAGTTTTTAATGTTTTGATGAAAAATTTTAAAAGTCACAGAACAATCATAATATTCCCCATTGATCATCAAGATTGCTTTGCATGGTTTCAGCCTGCATATTCATTTCACAGTCCTGCTGTGCAAAGCAAGGACTGCTGGTACATACAGCATGGATGAATCTCACAGATACAACGTTGAAGGAAAGAAGCCAGTGGCAGAAAAGTACATACTTTATGATTCCATTTATAAGAAGTGCAAAGGCAGGCAAAACTAACGTATGGGGATAGAAGCCAGAATAGTGTTTACCTAGGGGGATGCAGGGTTATTAATTTTGAGGAATCGTGAGGAAGGCCGCTGGGGTGCTGGAAATACGGTCGTCCTTCGGTATCTGGGGGGGATTTGTTCTAGGGCCCTCCCTTGGATACCAAAAGCCAAGGGTGCTCAAGTCCCCTATATAAAATGGTGCAGTATTTGTATAAAACCTATGTACATTCTCCCGTATACTTTAAATTGTCTCTAGATTACTTATAATACCTAATACAATGTAAATGCTATGTAAGTAGTTGCAAATACAATGTAAATGCTATATAAATAGTTGTCAGCATGTGGCAAATTCAAATTTTGCTCTTTGAAACTTTCTGGAATTATTTTTTCCAAATATTGTCAATGCACAAATATTCTGAATCTGCGGATGCAGAAGCCATGGATACGGAGGGCCAACTGTATTCCATATGTCCATCTGGGTGGTGGTTACAGGCATATATAAATTTCTAAAACGCTCATCGAGCTGCACACTTCATATTTATGGACTTTGCTGTAAGACAGTCGTAATTTAAAATTTTTTTGATTGGAGAAATTCTGTGAATGCCTTGGAGTTTTATGTGTCTCCATCTTCTAGAATTTGACAGTATTTGACATGCCTGGTCTTTTTCTCCTGCTTCAAACTCTTCCCTTGCCTGACTTGTGTGATCCAGCTCTCCTGGTGTTCCTCCTTCCTCTGGGCACTCCTTGTCCACCACTACCTGGCTGTGGGTGTTGTTCTTCGTCTGCTGTGCTGCCCTGCTGGGGGACACCACCCTCCACCTCGGAGCCCAAGCACACCCAGAACACTCCCTGCCCTCACTCTGTCCAGATGGCCAGTGGTTTGACCCTGCCACCCTGCCTCCTCACCCTCTCCCCAGAGGGAGGGAGGAAGGGGGGGAGGAGGGAGGGAGGAGGAAAGGAGGGAGGGAGGAGGGAGAAAGGGCAGGAGGAGGGAGGGAGGGAGGAGGGAGGAAGGAGAGAGGGAGGAAGGAGGAAGGGAGGAGGGAAGAAGGGTGGGAGGAGGGAGGAAGGGAGGGAGGAGGAGGAGAGAGGAAGGAGAGAGGGAGGAGGGAGGGAGGAGAGAGGAAGGAGAGAGGGAGGAGGGAGGAAGGGAGGGAGGAGGGAGGAGAGAGGAAGGAGAGAGGGAGGAGAGAGGGAGGAGGGAGGAAGGGAGGTCTGGCTCTGGGGGAAGAGGGAGTGCCCGGAGAGGTTGTGCAGGCAGCAGCTGCTCAAGGTGGATTTGGGCCTGATTCCTGCTCTAAGGAAGCAGCACCCCATTAATGCCTTTTCAGCCACCCAATGCGTCTCCCTGATTGAGCCTGGAACTCCACACTATTAGCCACAAATGGCATTTTGAAATGGCTTTTTTCTTTTTTTGGGGCGAACCCCAAAGACATTGCTAAGATTTACATTTTCAAATATATGCTGACCTTTTTTTCCTCTTTCTTTGAGTTCATTTGTCATCAGTGTATAATTGAATCAATGTATTTCCCGATCAGCCCCAAGATTGAATAAGGTCACGGGGAGCCATGTGTGGGCATTAGACATCATTATTTCACTCTGAATGAGCGGCCATGGCACGGAGCATTCCGGGCGCCAAATGAAATTCTATTAGATTCTATTACACTTTTACAATTATAGAGACGTTCCAATATTACAAGGGGAAATGAAGTCATAATAAAAAGGCCCAGAGGTGTATTACAGAGAAATGGGCACACTATTTTTCTGGTTAAAAACTTGATGGAAGGCGCTCGACTGGCTTTCGGTTGCCAAGTTGTGACCTTGTGCTCAAGGCCCCTCAGCTGCTCCACCAGGCCCTCCCTTCCCAAGACTCTGCCAGCCAGAGAATGGTCAGAGCCAGAGCCCAGGGAGCTAGCTCACCCTCTCTGTTCAAACTGAGTCCAGGGCCTGAGTCCCAGGAGGTATAGACACTCTTCAAAAACACGTCACACCTAGGGAAACAGAGGCAGCCCAATACTGAACCATTCTGGGCGGGGATCCCAGAGTGTGTGACAGAGAGCACAGCAGCCCGGGCAGGCATGTGAGAGGGTGGTGAGAGGGAGGGACACTGGAGGGGGGTGGTTATGGGGCCGTGTAGGCTTGGGGGCAGCTGCCCCTGCTGGACACCCCCTCGTGAAGGGCAGAGTATCACGTAGGGCAACACCGGCATTTTAGGGTGCTTACTCCCTTCCAAGGAACAACCCCCATATGTAACTGTGCTACCACTGGGCAGGGCTCCCCCCACCCTGTCCTGACCCTTCCAGAAGGAGTTCCACCCAGCCCTGGAGCAGAGTAAGACAGGGTCCAGGGGGTAGTCTGGTAGGGCTTCCTGAAAGAGTGAGTAAACTAGGCCTTGAAGGATTGGAAGGATGTGGGTAAAGGGATCAAAGAGGAAAAGCCCTGAAACTCAGCAGGAGGGGCAGCCAGCGTGATGAAAGGCCTGGAGGTTGCACGAGCCTGGTGCACAAGGGCACTGCAGAGAGCAAAGGCTGGAGAGAGGCAGATGGCCTGGGGACTAGGATGAAGGGACTGGACCTCAGCCTCTGTCCCAGCATGTGGGGAGTGTCTTGGGAGATCAAGGGGCCTAGTCAGGACTGGAGGGCCTGGCTCACCCAGGTGAAGTGAAGGCTGGACAACCGCCCGCAGTGAGACAGGATAGGGGGCCAGAGGAAGGGGGTTCAGAAGGGTCCCAGGGCCTGCGTGGGGCTCAGACACCCAAGTCCATCCTGGGAAGAGAACAGTGATGGAGCATCTTGGGAACAGGCCTGGGGCCCTCCCTTTCTGTGGGGTTCTGCCCAGGTACTGCTGAAGATTGTCTAGTGGTCAGATGAGTGGATTTGGAGAGGGTTTTTCAGGAACACGTGATAGGTAAGATAATGGTTCAGTAACATTTCACTTGCCTCTCTGGGGAGGTACATATTTTCCCACCCATAGATGCTGGACTTGGCCATGTGTGCTAAGCAGAATTCTAAAGATGCCCTCCAACCCCCGAGTTTCCTGACCACGAGTTATTCAATGAAACACGAATCTAGCTGCTGCTATGGAGGGATTTTGCAGATGTAATTAAAATCCCAGGTCAGCTGATCTTACAATGCAGAGATTATGCAGGTGGGCCTGACCCAGTCAAGTGAGCCCTTTAAAAGCAGAGCAATTTCTCTGGTCAGCAGCAGAAAGGGAAGTCAGAAAGGTTCAAAGCGCGAGATGAATTTGTTGCAATGTTGCTATATTGAGGATGGAGGAGGCCATGTGACAAGGAATGTGGGCGGCCTCCAGAAGCAGAGAACAGCTCTGGCTGCCAGCCAGCAAGGAAGTGGGGACTTCAATAGGCTCAAGGAACCATCCTACAACCACAATAGCAGGAATGAGCTTGGAAGAGGATCCCGGGCTCTAGATGAGAACACAGTCAGCTCACACCCTGATATCAGCCTGAGCAGAGAACCCGTCACGCCAAGCCTGGCTTCTGACCTACAGACTGTGAGCTAATAAATGGATGTTGTTTTAGTGGCTGGGTTTATGGTAGTTTGTTACACAGCAGGAGAAGACTAACACATCCACTGTCTGGACAGTGGAAGCGACAGTGTGTGGGCTCTGGGACAGGGCCCTGTGTTTCTGCTCAGCCTCCTGTTTCCTTTGATGGGGTAAGAAGCACATGCCTAGGGAGCTATTACCCCTTCTGCTGGGCCCAAGGAGCAGGCTTAAAGCCAACAACGACCTGCAGCCAACCCAGCCAGTCTGCATCCTGAAGTAGCCACCCACCTCACCTGTCGACCTGAGAGAGAGGAAAGAAATGCTGCTGTCTCCGTGCACTTCTGGAGGGGGTTGTCACAGTGATGTCACAGCAGTTGTTGGCTGTTACAAGCATCTATATCTGAGCAGCAGCTGGAACAAGCTGGGGTAGGAGGCAGGGGCTGTGTTAAGGTTCTGGAGCAGGACTCTCATGCAAAATGAGCCCTGGAGGCTGCGGACCGGTGCTGAGTAAGCGCTCGCTTTGACCCATGGACTTAGGGCACTCAGAACTCAGCTTACTGTGTCCTTTCAACCACCCTGGGCTTCTGTGTGCCCTTCCTGTTGGAGTCACCTCCTGAAGTCACTGTGCTGTGCCCTGCCAGACAGTCTCCTTGGGGAGGATTCTTCCAAGAAAGCTGAGCCCTGTGACCTTTCCCTTGCTCCTAGGGACGCCCTCACCTTCGTCGAGCCAAACTCCACCAGCATGCCTGGACCACCCAGGGTGGTGAGTTCTCTTCTCTCTGCAGCACAGATGGCTGCAGCTGACCTCTGACCTTCAAACTTTCCTGGAAGATGTCAGAAACCTGCCCTCAAACTCAGGGGACAGGCCATGTTCCCTCAAGAACCCCCTCGATGGCCTGGCAGCCCTTTCCCACCGCTGGGGCAGGTGGAAGGTAAGCAGCAATACGTGATCTCTCCAGAGAATTCCTGGCTCCCAAATCTTTCTTTGGTCTCTGGCTTCTCCCTCCGACCATCTGGAAGCAAGTGACTGGGTGAGGCACCTGGGCCGATTTGGGCCTCCTGTTGGCAAGCCTCGCCTGGAGCATCCAGCACCTCCCCTAGAACATGGGCAACTGTGGTCTTGTTTCGTCCAGCTTTGGGCCTCAGCCCAGAGCAGGACCTCCCCCACACTTTTCAAATTTTTAATTCTTTTTAAAAAAAATTTATTTTACTGAAGTATAGTTGATTTACAATGTTGTGTTAATTTCTGCTGTATAGCAAAGTGATTCAGTTATACATGCATATATATTCTTTTTCATATTCTTTTCCATTATGGTGTATCACAGGAGATTGAATATAGTTCCCTGTGCTATACAGTAGGACCTTGTTGTTTATCCATCCTATATATACTAGTTTGCATCTGCTAACTCTGCACTCCCAGACCTTCCCTCCTGCAACACGCCCCCCCAGCAGCCACAAGTCTGTTCTCTCTGTCTGTGAGTCTATTTCTGTTTTGTAGATAAGTTCATTTGTGTCCTATTTTTTAGATTCCACATATAAGTGATATCATACGGTATTTGTCTTTCTCTTTCTGACTTACTTCACTTAGTATGATAATCTCTAGGTCCATCCATGTTGCTGCAAATGGCATTATTTCATTCTTTTTTATGGCTAAGTAGTATTCCATTGTGTATATATTCCACATCTTCTTTATCTATTCATCTGTCAATGGACACTTAGGTTGTTTCCATGTCTTGGCTATTGTGAACAGTGCTGCTATGAACATAGGGGTGCAAGTATATTTTCAAAGTATGGTCTTCTCCAGATATATGCCCAGGAGTGGGATTGCTGTATCATATGGTAGCTCTATTTTTTGTTTTTGCTTTTAAGGAAAGTCCATACTGTTTTCCCTAGTGGCTGCACCAATTTACATTCCCACCAACAGTGTGGGAGGGTTCCCTTTTCTCCACACCCTCTCCAGCATTTGTTATAAAGTTTAATTCTTATTTTGAAATAACCTCAACTTTACAGAAAAGTGGCAACTACAGAACACATGACTGTCTTTTTCCCTGAACCATCTGAAAATAAGTTCCTTACATTATGCCCCATCACCTCCCATCCCCATGGGTTACAGTACATTTCCTACCAAGAGGGACATTCTCCTACATAACCACCAGCCAGCCAGCAAAATCGGTAAGTTAACATCAACACCTAACTACCATTTAGTCTTCAGATCCCACTCAAGCTTCACCAGTTGTCCCAGTAATGCTCTTTATAGCAAAAGGATCCAGGTTTGGGGATCATGTCTCATTTAGTTGTCATATTTCTTTTGTCTATTTCAATCTAGAAACAGTTCCTCAACCTCTGCGTGCATTGTCACTTTTGAGACTACAGGCTAGTTCTTTGGTAGAATGTCCCTCAGTTCGGGTTTGTACAACGTTTTTCAAGATTCATTTCAGACGGAGCATTTTTGGCAGAAACACGACAGACGTGATGTAAGGTTCTTCTCATTGTCTCCAATCAGGTGGTGCCTAGTTTTGATTTGTTCCATTACTGACATTCACTTTGATCACTTGTTTAAGATGGTGTCTGCTGGACTCCTCCATTGTAAAATCACTTTTTCCCTTTGTAATTAATAACTATGTGGGAAGGTACTTTGAGACTATGTAAATATCCCATTCCTCATTAAATTTTCCATGTATTCATTTATGTCAGTATGGATTCATGGTTTCCTATTTTATTCAATGGGCTATAAACTGCTACCATCATTATTTATTTTGATGTTCAAATTGCCCCAGATTTGGCCCATGGGAGCCCCTTCAAGCTGACTTCTGTTTCCTTTTGATATATGCACATCAGGATTTGAGTACACTGGCTTTTTGGCACAATAAGATGTCCTAGGTTCATCTGGTACTTTCTCTGCTCTCGCCCTGGAATCGGGCATTCCTCCAAGAAATCCTGGTTCATTTTAGGGGACAACTATATTTAGAATTCAAGAACTGGGTGCAAGGTATGCTCTTTGCTATTGGTGTGTCACTGTTCGCAGGTCCTCTTGGTGGACTGAGCAAAGGAATAGATGAATATAGGTCAATTGATTGACAGATCACGTTTATGTCTATGTTTTTGCTTCTATCTATCAATCTGTCTATCATCTATCTGTCTCATCTGTTTCTGCCGAGAACTGTGAGTTCCCATCGCCAACTCCAACTCCGACCCAGGATCATTCTAGTTTTCTCTCTTTCCTTATTTGTAACTCCTTTCCCCCATAGCGTGAAACATGGATCCCATTAGCCTCCGTATATTTATGCATTTGATCCCCTGTGTGTAATCAGGCTCCCCCTGTTGCACCACTCTCCCAGGTGGCTTCCTCACCCTGTGTTCTGACCCACCGAGGTAGACACTCCCCTTCACATGGGAGTCCGGCTCATCTGCTCAGGCTCCAACATGACATCCTGCTCTGGGCCACTGTGGCCCCTCCCCTGGCCTTCGGTGCAGACAGTGACCTTGCTTGGCCTCACCTAATGGCTTTGGGGCAGAGTTGTTCATAAAAGGAAGGAAAGGGAAGGGGTGGGCAGGGGAGGGAGGGGAAGGGAGGAAAGAGGAAGAGGAAGAAGAAGAGAAAGAGTAGAAAATCCATTTAAAATCATTCTTATTTGCCTGCCGTGGGAAACCACTCCCTTCCCCGCAGGCTCCATGTGGCGTTGCCATTTTGCAGACCTTGGGAATCAGACTGGTGAGTGGCTTTGCTTGTGCTCAGCCTTCCTCTCTACTCCCTCTATTTAACTTCTCTGTGCCTCAGCCTTCTCATGTGTAGAATGCAGATTACAGCAGCGTCCGCCTCACACGCTGTTGAGAGGATGCAATGCTCCTGGCCCTGATCATACCAGACCTTCCGGGGGGCCTGCCCCAGGGCCTTGTCACAGCTCCCACCTCCCCCTCACTGTTCCAACCTGTTCCTGGCTGTTGCTCAGGATGTCCCTGGACAAGCTTAAAGTCCAAGCTTCCACCCTCCTGCATTCACTGTCAGGCTGGCATGATGAGCGCCCATCTCTCATCCCCACTGGAGCTGAGTCTGGACAGGTTTGGATCTTGGCTGGAGGGCACAGGCAGGCCCTTAGCCCGGTGGCAGACCTCAGCCCCTGACCCTGGCTGAAGCAGATCTGGGGCTGAGCCAGGGACCCCCTGGCACCCCACTCACCAGTGTGATGATGGGCTATTGGCTCAAAGGGGTTCTGCACAGCTGCCGCCGGTGTGGGCTCATTCCCAGGGCTCAGACATGCCCTCCTCCTGGGCTGTGACTCCACCCAGTCCCTGGCCCTGAGGTCTTCTTCCCTGTTGTCTCCGAGTTGAGGATACTTTGCAGGCGAAGGTAATGCTCAGCATGGCTCTGCGGCCACCTGCAGGCAGTCTATGATTTTTTAGGATGCAGAGAAGGCCTGGTGGCAACTGTGTCATAATGGAGGACATCTGAGCAGAGTCTGGGGAAACGAGAGAGGGTAAAGAAGAGAGGCTGAGTGACACCAGGAGCCTGGGTGGGGCGGTGCCTGGAGTCCCTCTGGCTACATAGGCTGGACCCCCAGAAAGCCAGCCTTTAGGGTGAACAACAGCCATGCTGGGCTGAGTCCCTACAATTTTCTGGCTTCAATTCTCATGCATCTCTAGACATTTCCTGGTGTGGAGCTCTGGTTACAGACTGGGCGTGAGCCCTCTGGGCTGACAGCCTCACAGAGGAGCAGTGTGTGTGGTTCAAATGTGACTCTGGGGTCCACCTGAAGATCGCAGTTCGCGTTAATTCCTGTGGGATTCCCGGAGGGGACTGCAGGCTGCCTTCTTCTAGCGGGGAGGGGTCTCAGGGCAGAAGCACCCTGGAGTGTGCAGGGTCTTCCCTGCAGGCCGGTCCCGGCCCCTGTCACCGTTAGAGCCCGGGTTCCCGCGGCGCATAGGCCTGGAGCTCCAGGCTAATTGTGAATTAGGAGCGCAATTATGCCCGGCAGAATTGGCTCCGCGCTGCCGCCTCTTCCCGACAGACATGTATATTAATAGTTGGCACTTATTGAACCAAATATGAATATTCATCTTCATTTATATTTCAAGGCCTTTCCTCCCGGAGGCCCGCGGGGCTGCGACCAGCTCCAGCCCCATCACGGAGCTGACAGCTCGCACTCCTGGGCCCTGACTCCTGGCTCGGCGGGGCGGCGGCGGCGGCCCGGCTCCCAGCTGTCCACAAACACTCATTAGGGGCCGGACCCAGCGAGCTGCGGAGAATGTGTAATCGCGCCGCGCGCTGCTAATTAGGGAGCTGATGGGGCATTGAGGGCGAGAGGACGAATTCTTTAAACAGAGGACGGGAAACTTGAAGAGCTGTAATTACTTGGAGCAGAGTTCATTTCAGAACTTGGGAGCCAATGAGTCTGATGACAGCCCTGCCCGGAGGCGGGCGGGGGCGGCGGGGGTGGGAGGGGGGGAGAAGCGAGCCGCTGGCCCAAACCTCCGCAGTGCCCAGGAGGCGGGGCGCCGCCCTCATTTTGTTCAACGCAATCAAGCTGCGCGCGCTCGCCCTCCCCTCCCGGGACAGCTTCCTCTCCCTCGGGGTCACCTTGGGCTCGGGCTCCTGTCTCTCCAGAGTGCTCCCCTGGCCTGGCGGGTCGTCCCTGGGCGCTCCCGGCGCCACCCAGGGCCTTGGCTCTCCCCGACAGCCAGCCCAGAACGGTGGGTCAACGATCCAGCCACCTGACAGCTGTTGTCGCTCTTTCCCGGAGCCAGAGGAGATGGAGGGCTTCGGGCTCCCCCAGACACCCGGGCTGGCCCTGACAGGAGCTGTGCCACGTGGAGGTGGGGGGCCGCGGTTTAGAGCCCTTGCCAACAGGACTTCCTCCAGAATTTCCCAGGCGTGTCACCGCAGGCCTCAGACCCTAAGAGGCGGTGTTGATGCCTGGGTGCTCTTCAGTCCTCATCTGCCTCCCCCAGCTCCAAGGCCACCGCGCCACCAGGAGTCTTCTGCAAACCTCCGCCTGAAATCCCACCCACCTCTCTCAGGGAAACCTCACCACTACTAGCTGGCGTCAGTCCTTGTGGCCCAGGGCAGAGTCCCACATCAGTCATGCATTTCAGAGCACCTGCGGGGGAGGGGGAAGAGACACTCCTCCACCCTCACCCTCCCCTTTAAGGTCCAGTGCCACCCAGGTCTCCCAGGACAGCTGTGGGCAGGAAGAGCGCTAGGCCCATGGTCAGAAGTGGACGTGGGAGCTTCTGGGGGCATTGTCCTGTCTCCGTCCCCACCGGGGTGAGCTTCAGGCCTGACTGTACCTATAACATCCGACAGATCCCATTCAGCTGGTGCACCCCGCCCCCAGCCCCACCCAGGTGGCAGCAATTGTTAGGTCTGAATCCATACTCTGACCACTTCCTCAACTAGCAAGAGGTGTTGGCCCCCTCCCCATTATTGGGTGTTTGGGTTTTTTTCCTGATGGCCTTTACTCTCTGTTGCTCAAGGAGAAGCTTGTGACTCAAGCTGCGTTTTTCTTTTTTTTTTTTTTTGCAGTACACGGGCCTCTCACCGCTGTGGCCTCCCTCACTGCGGAACACAGGCTCCGGACCCGCAGGCTCAGCGGCCATGGCTCACAGGCCCAGCCGCTCCACGGCATGTGGAATCCTCCCGGACCGTGACACGAACCCGTGTCCCCCGCATCGGCAGGCGGACCCTCAACCACTGCGCCACCAGGGAAACCCACAAGCTGCGTTTTTAAGGTCTGTGGTCTCCCTCCAGAAGATAGTTGTCAGTACTTGCTTCTAATTCCAGCTGCTGCTTTGCGTGCTAACTAGTGGTGATTGTGGTGGTGGTAATAGCAACAAAAACTCCCACTTATTTGAGTGCTTCCTGTGGGCGAGGCACTAGTCTCGGTGCTTCACATGTATTAACTCATTCAATCCTCACAGTAACCGAAGTGGATATTAGTATTGTTTATGATACCCATTTTACAGATGAGGAAATTGAGGTTCAGGAAAGCTTGGTGGTTTGTTGGTAAGTGGCAGAGCAGGGATGGATTTGAATTCCAGTCTGTTTGGCCCCAAAGCCTGTGCTTCTAACCTCAATCCTCAACTGCTCCTGGAAGCCCAGCCCGCAGGGCCCGGAGCTCCTGGGGCAGGGACCCAGGCTGACATGGAGAGAAAAGAAAGTCCTTTGGCGGGTGGAGAAGATGGGGTCAGGGGACAGTCATGCCATTCCTCAGGTTCCCCAAGCGACCTGGGAGGAATTTGGACAACATTTTCCTCACTTCAGTCTAGATCTGTGCTGTCCAGTGCCGTAGCCTCTAACCCCATGTGGCTATTTAAATGAACTCAAATAAAATTACAAATTGGGTTCCTCAGTCATGCCAGCCGCATTTCGGTGTTCAGTAGTCAGATGTGGAATATTAACCTCCCCTGTTATCAGTCACCCCATACAGAATGCCAGTGGCCTTCCTAGCTTGGGGGTAGAACTCAGAGTCAGCAACCTTCAGGAATCTTCTCCCGGATGCCCGTCAAGGACTCAGAGCGTGAACACCTGGCAGGGACAGAGTGGGAAGGGGCTGTGTGGGAAAGCATGAGAGCCCTACCCTTACACCTGCCTCTGCAGCCCCCAGGCAAGCATCAGGAGCTGCAATTAGCAGACAGGGCCCCTGCTTAAACCTGCCATTCGTTCCCCTCCTCCCAAAGGCAAGCAGCTTACAGCAGCTTTGCTCTTTTTCCTGCAAGAAGAGATCAGAAACAGAAGCATTCAGGCCTTGCCTGGCGCTCTCCTCTCTCTCAGCGTGAAGTCTGCCCAGCCCTGCCAGGCTCCGCTTCTAATTAGGGAAGCCAGGCTGCGGCCACAGAGGGGCCGGCGCCCAGCCAGCAGCCCACCTGGCCCCCTCCCAGCTAATCAGGTCCTAATTGACGCAGGGGTTGCTCGGCCGTGCTCCCCTTGCTCCGTGGGCCCAGCTGCCACTCCTCCCCAGAAAGGGGCTCAGCCCTCTGTCCCAGCAAGTTTGAAACCATCTGGACAGAAGGTGGGAGACCCGTGTTCACAGCATTCAGGACTTTCTTCACGCCCCCGGGCAGATTGCTGGGAGAGAAAGCTCCTTGACAAGATGTAACCTGCACTGCCCTGGGCGGGGCTGGGTTCGATGTGGGGCGTCTGAGGGGTGTGCTTCTGTGCTTGAGTTCAGACCCTGACCACTAGGTATCCTCAGGCCTGTGCCTTAGGAGACTCTATCAGGGAAAGCAAAGATGGGAGGTGGGGGTGGATTAGGAAGGGAGATAAGGCCTGAGGGTGAGAGTGGAGATGGGGGCAGGGGTGGGAAGCCCCTGGGAGTTGGCTCAGGCTGGGCCTGGCAGGGGTTTTTCCTCGCTGATGCCGCTATGTCCTTGGATCTGATCCACAGGGAGGAAAGCCAAGGAAGGGAGGAGGGAATACATTTACAGAGCACCCTCATCTTGCATCTCCTTTTACGGTTCCAAAAGGCTTCCTCTTGGTTTATCCCCACAGCTCTGGGAAAGAAGTGGGGCGGGACTGTCATTCCCATGCTGCAGAAGGGGAAAACTGAGGCCCACAGTGGGGAATTGATTCGCTCAAGGCCACACAGGGTCAGAGCTGGAGTTGAAAGCTGACCTTTGTCCTCTCACTCCCCAGCCCAGGGCTCCAATGTGGGCTGTGGTCCATGGCTGACTATAGAAATGTCAGACCCTCACTTCACTTACCTTGGGGAATGTTATTGATTGCTGAAGTGGCCACATTTGTTTCCAGATGGCCTGGAACTGGGGCTGTGGCTGAAGTGTTTTAGGAGTTTTAGGAAACATGGCACAGATAAGAGAGTTTGAATTCGCTCTCCATAACTTTGAAAACCACTCCCAAGAAATTTGGTCAAGGCTGCAACGGTACAGAGGTACCCTCGACACCCCCCAGGCCTCCGAGGAAGGCCCCCTCTCTCTGAGACAGCCGGAAAACGATAGGAAGGGAGAATTTTGAATATGGATTAACACATAGAAAGGGATTTCATTTTGGACGTTAGTTTCTCTGTAAGAACTTAATGAGGAGGTGAGGCTCAGACTTGGGAGTTTTCTGCTGCCGCCTAGGCTTCTGCCGCCTGTGCTGTCTGTGGCGCCCCCTTTGTTGAACTAGCTGGGGCAGTGGGGCTGGTCAGAACTTAAGGTAGGGAAATAGAAGGGTGTGTGAATTTTTGACTTAAGTGTGTGGGACAACCTTGGGTTATTCAATTATCAATTAATGTCCTGTTCTAACCTATTCAGAGACCTCTGGACCTGCAGCTCTCCTGTAGGTTTTTTTTTTTGGCCACACGGTGCCTCACGGCATGTGAGATCAGGGATCGAACCCATGCCCCCTGCAGTGGAAGCGCAGAGTCTTAACCACTGGACCGCCAGGGAAATCCCTCCAGTAGGTATTGACCAAGGGGCCTTCGTGAGCTGGGAATGGAACTGTACCAATGGGCTGCTGGTTGTGGCCCCCTCCCTTGGGAGGCAGTCACGCCCCCCCACTAGGTAGACCAGAAAGTCAAGAGAGGACAAAAACAGGGTGCTTCACCCCTCCACTCTCCCCTTCCTAGACCTTCCTCTGACTGCTGTCCTCCCACCGAAGGAGGGCTCTGCCGACTCGCATGGTCAGAACTCAGGACGTCGGCTGGGCCAAGGTCATGGCCTTAGTGGACCCCGATTTAAGTTCACGGCATCTCGCGGACCCAGGCAGGGCGCGAGCCCTGGGTCCTGCGACCACTCCTGCTCAGCATCCCCTCTGATTGTACATTCTGGGAGGAGGAGTGGGCTGAGGGCCTCTCCCGGGGCCTCACTCTCTTTCCTTGGGAGGTGCTGATGCCACATTTAGATTTGGGGAAGTGCTCGGGCCCCCTGAAGCCGACGCTCCATGTTCCGGGTTCTGGCCGCTCAGCGCGCTGCGCTGGGCCTTAGGCATCACGTGTCACGTAGCTGTGAACACAGCAGGGCTCTGATCTGTGCTGTGCTCTCGCTCCCCCAGGAGTCCCGCCAGGAAGTGGAGGTTACGTAGGGTAGGATGCAGGCGTTCCTGGGTCCCTGGCAGTAAGCTAACAGCACAAAACCTCACCCTTAACCTAGAATGGTTATTAACATATTAATTAATATTTAAAAACTCGTTATGCCTTGATGATGGCTTCCTTAAGCTGCTTTTATATTAACTGCAGCCACCCAGGAGCAATAACCGTACTTATGTGGCAAAATGGAGTCATTCTGCTTAATTACCGAGGAGGCTTTACAGTCAGTCTTCAAAGCCCACAAGCAATCAGAGAGTTGATGTCATGTCTTCTTTTTAGATTTTCTTTTAAATTGGATGCTGTGATGGTTAGGAAGTCGTTTCTTACATTGAGGAGAAACCTTCCTGTCAACACCCTGCTTTCCTCCCACTATGCCAGGCTGGGGCACCTGGTCCGGTCAGGCACAGGGCCCTGTGAGAGCCTGTGGACCCAGTGCGGCTGGGGGGCACCCTAGCACCTACCTTGCACCTTGGGGGTTACACCACCGGACAACCCCACAGGCTGGGGCCCCAGGTCTGGAAATGCTTCTCTGTCTCCCCCTGGCAGGGTTCTGCCTCTGAGCCCTGGGCTGCAACCCTAGCGTTCTGTCTGTGGTTAACACCAGTCTTCCGGGGGGCTGTGCCTTCAGCATTTTCAGGTCCCAGGGGGTGATCCTGTCAGGCTCTGTCACAGCGTCCCTCCTCCCTGTTACCTGCAGGCTTCTTCCTGAACCCCTTTCCGCCACACCAGCACCCAACTCTGCAATGGGTCACGCAGCCACCAACCACCCACTGCCTGTGGGGTCCCGTGACAGCAGTAGAGGCAGCTCATGGTCAGTCTGTTGGGACAGTTGCAGGTGGGGAAGGCGATGGGAGAGAGGCCACAGCAGGCCCTGCTTATGTCCCTCCTGCCTGTGAGGACAGGTGCCTGAGCACCGCTGAGGATTTTAGGATTTCTGTCACCTTCCTGAGGGGCTGGAGGCACAGTGTGACAGGGACCCCTGGTGGTCTCTGCTTCACCTGCCTCCTGCACGCTCCAAGGCAATGGGGATGCTCATGGTGACATGGAGGCCTCAGATGAGCCAGGAGTGCTGGGGCTGAGGCAGAGGGGGCCTGGCGTGACATCTGTCCAGGAGGCCAGCAGAACGTGTGACAGCTGATGCAGCCTGCCTGTCCGTGTCTGCGAAATAATCGCACCAGGCTATTCCTTCTAGGTCCTGGCCCCAAGGAAGCCCTCTGGGGCAGGGACGGAGTCCAATGATGTTGAGAGATGGCATCAGCTTACTGTGCTTTAGAAAGTATGACGAGGTGACAGGCGGGGAAATGGGTGAATCCCTCCCGTGGTGCTGATGATGGCAGGCGTGGCTGGAAAACTTCAGAGCCCCGACCACTCTAAGGTGGTTCCCTGCGGTGCTCAGGATGGGGCAGGCAGAGGCTGGCAGCCGCCAGGTGCCGGGCACAGTCCTTTTAAACTACAGTAAGTCCCCTACGTATGATCCTTCAGCTCTACCATCTCCCACTTCCTTTCCCCCCTCCAGTCAGTACCTCCTCTTGCCTCTTCACTCGATGCCAGCCCCGGTGTGCCAGCTGTTGTACTGTACTACTGTACTTTTCAAGGTACTGTACTGTAAGACTGAACATGTTTCCTTTATTTTTTGTGTTTCTTTTTTATGTATTATGCGTGTGAAAAGTATTATAAACTTATTACAGTACAGGACAGTATAGCCAATTGTGTTGGTTGGGTACCTAGGCTAACTCTGTTGGACTTACGAACACATTGGACTCACAAATGTGCTCTCAGAATGGAATGGGACTCTTCCGTATGTAGGGGGCTTACGGTAACAAAGCTGTGTCCCTGGACGTGCACAGGCCAAGGCAAGCGTGGAGCTGTCAGGACCGAGGTCGTAGGCTCGTGGAGGATGTTCAAGGTCGGGGCAGAGCAAGAGTGAGGTTTCCAGTTGGGTCTGCACTCAGTCAGGGTAGGCTGGACGTAAGGCTGGATTCAGGTCAGGGGTCAAGAGAGGCTTCCACGGGAGCTTAGGAGAGAGGTCAGGTTAGGGAATAGAGCTGGAGTTTGGTTTGGGGGAAAGGATTTTTTCCTGGATGAGGGTGCAGTTGGGATTATGTATGTGTCAGGGTGTAGGATTTCCTCATTTGGGGGGTACCATCTAGGGACCCAGACAGAGGCCAAGACCAGGCGTGACATGCCCAGAGTCCACTCCAGCTCACCCTCGGGGAACACCCAGAAGTCTCCTTCTCTTGCTTCTGGCCCAGTGTTCTGTGCTTTCTCTCTCCTTTCCCTGTCCCCTTTCCTGCCCCAGCCATTTTCTGAGACTAAGGGTATTAGGGGCTGGTGACGCCATGGAAGCCCTGAAACTGAAGGTCCCCAGTCACTTCCATTGCTGCCGGTATGGGCGGTGCGGCACCATCTCCAAAGGACGGTGATCTTGGGCTTCCTTCTTCTCTCTCTCCTGCCCACAGCCATGGCCACCCACCCACACCTGCCATTAGCTGTAAGCCCTGTCCACAGCTCAGGTGGAAGCTTGGCCCCAGATCTTAGGAAGGGGAACTTTGAACTCCCAGGTTGGCTGCACTTGACTTATAGCCACTCTTGCGGCCTCCGAGGTCTTAGGCAGAAGCTGCTCTGTGACAGGTCCCGTCGTCACAGGAGGGGAACACAGGGCCACTCCTGTCTTCCCCTCCTGACCCTCACTGCCCAGCTGAGGTCCATGCTATTCCCCTGGCTCCCTCATCAGGGGCTGGATCAGGGTAATCTCTCTCCCAATTCAGATCCAAACATGTCCTGTAGGGGTTGTGTTTCCAAGCTCAACCCAGGACCCTCTCTGAGCAGACCCTCCTGCCCTGGGTCTCCCAGTGGGCCTATCCCTTCCTCCCTGGGGGCTGGAGCCATGCTTGGAGTGTTCTAGTACAAGAGGAGGTGGCTGAAACCAGGAGAGTGACGTGGTGTAACCAGGGTCTCTGCAAGGGAATGGTGACGTGTGAGCTGTAATCCCCCGGGCGTCCCTGGTGCGTCTGTGTCACAGTAGCGCGTGCACATGCCACGCTGCGTATCCTGGTGGGGGCGTGTGTGTCGGTGTGGGCGGGAGAGGGAGCAGTGTGCAGTCTGACGCTTCTTTCTTCTAGTGCCCGTGGGCTGGCTCAGCCCAGCCCCTTCCCAATCCCACGTGCTGGCTGGGGTCTGCCTCTCCACCCATATCCCCACTTTGAGCTCTTTCTGTTTTGCTCTTCCATAATTCCTCCAAAAAGGATCTTGGTCTTCCCTCACACTAACTACCTTACCTCTTGTCACGGGACTCTCGGCTGTGTTCACCCACTGTGCGTCCTGGGGTGGGGTGTGTGTTAGGGAGGTTGACTACAGGGTCCCACAGCCTTGGATCCCAATCCCGTTCCGCCATGTACTGGCCAGATGGCCTTCAGCGAGTCACATGACTGCTCTAAGCTTCCGTTTCCTCATCTGTAAAATGCGGATAATAATATCTCCTAGCTGGAAGTTCAGTTGTGAGGATTACATGAGACACGCACGTGAAGGGCCACGCACACTGTAGGCGCTCAGTAATTAGCTGGTATTCTCAGCCTTACCTGTGCCTGCTTACAGCTCTGAGGGGCCTGTGCTGTCTCAGGCTGGGTTCTCAGCAGTGAACCCTGAGATGAGAAATCGTGTACAAGTGGTTTATGAAATAGGTGCTCCCAGGACAAGCCTGTGAAGCAGAGGAGGGGGCAGAGGGCCAGCCGGGAGAAGCCAAGCTGATGTGTGGGAGGGGAGGACGGAGGCTGGAGGATGTTACACAGAGGAAATTCCCCTCCACAGGCAGAGGAAGTTAAGGGATGGGCACCACTGAAATGGCGAGTAGGAAGAGAGGCAAAGTGTCAACACCCTGGTTGCTCCCGGAGTGGAAGCAGCAGGGAAGTGGAGTTGGTCACCCAGATGGGGCTGGGAGTCTCCGTGTATGCTAATCTCTAGGTCCGCCCATGTTGCTGCACATGACTTTATTTCATTCTTTTTTATGGCTGAGTAATGTTCCATTGTACATATGTACCACATCTTCTTTTTTTTTATTTTGTTTTAGAAGGCTGATATTTTTTATTGAGTGCAGTGACTTTATGAGGTAGGCGCTATTGACCCTGGTTTACAGCTGGGGAGACTTACTTTTTTTTTTTTTTAAGAAGATGTTGGGGGTAGGAGTTTATTAATTAATTAATTTATTTTTGCTGTGTTGGGTCTTTGTTTCTGTGTGAGGGCTTTCTCTAGTTGTGGCAAGCGGGGGCCACTCTTCATCACGGTGCGCGGGCCTCTCACTATCACGGCCTCTCTTGTTGTGGAGCACAGGCTCCAGATGCGCAGGCTCAGTAGTTGTGGCTCACGGGCCCAGTCGCTCCACGGGACGTGGGATCCTCCCAGACCAGGGCTCGAACCCGTGTCCCCTGCATTAGCAGGCAGATTCTCAACCACTGTGCCACCAGGGAAGCCCTACCACATCTTTACCCATTCATGTGCTGATGAGCACTTAGGTTGCTTCCATGTCCTGGCTATTGCAAATAGTGCTGCTGTCAACATTGGGGTGCATGTATCTTTTTGAATTACAGCTTTTGTCTTTTCCAAATATGTGATATCACTTATATGTGGAATCTAAAAAGTAGTACAAATGAACTTCTTTACCAAACAGAAACACACTCACAGACAGAGAGAACAAACTTATGGTTACCAAAGGGGAAGGCGGGGAGGGAGAAGTTGGGAGTATGGGATTAACAGATGCACACTACCATATATAAAACAGATAAACAACAAGGACTTACTATATAGCACAGGGAGCCGTATTCAATATCTTGTAATAAACTATAATGGAAAGGAATAGAAGAGAAGAATATAGATGTATACATATACATGTATAACCGAATTACTTTGCTGTACACCTGAAAGTAACACGATATTGTAAATTAACTATACTTCAATAAAAGTAATACATACATACATTTTTTTTAAAAATGGCCAAGGAAGGTACCCGGGTGACTAAGCCGAAAGACAGCTTCACAGGACCTCCAGCACTCTGTCAGGGGTGGGGCGGGGGGAGGTAGAGAAAGCCCGTTTGTGTTCCCAGCCCACAGAGGTCATGCTGGGGAGAGCGATGGCACATTCAAGTAGGTCTGGTGTTGGTCACGTACTGGAGCTACAGAATAGGGGTCTTAAGCGTTCCAGTTTCTTTCTTTCCCCTTCCTGGCATGGGGCAGGTCTGAGATCCTGGCTCCATGGTGGGACCACGTGTCTAGTGCTAGTCAAAGCGTCATGAGCAAAAGTGCCTCTTCTAGGACAGAGCACTTAGACCCTGAAGTGAAACCCTCCGCAGCACTCGCTTCCCTCTGCTGCGTCGTTCACGACGTTCTGGATGGTGGCTGCTCCATCGGCCTGGGTCCTGGAGGGAGGATGGTGATGACGTGGATCAGGGCCCGTGGCTGACTTGTGATGGACACGTAACACAGTGAGAAATACGTCCCTGAGATGTGGGGGCTGTTTGTTGTCATGGCGTAACCTAGCTTATACTGGCTGATACAGGCTTCATGACTAGAAGCCAAGATGGGACTCAAGGACTCAGCACCTCAGTGAACACCAGGAGCTGGTCACACCGTCTGAGACCAGTGAGAGTACAACGGGCAGCATGGGTTCCTAATGCCTTTCCCTGTGCCCCCATGAGAGGTGCCAGCCGCCCCCTGCAGTTGGCTGCCGTCTTTGCAAGAAGGGAGTAGAATGAAGACATAATGAAAGAGGAGAGTGTCCTGAGAGCTTGAATTTTGGAAGACTGAGTATTTATGCAAAAGATATTGAGTTAACCTGAAAGAGACTGTTTTAAACAGGAAAAGGCTGAGCTATCTTTAATTGATGAGTTAAAGGATCTCCCCTACTCCTTTCCCAGGCATCGGTGGGAATACAAGTGCAAGAGCAAGATGAGATGAGTCATAGAAAATAAAGGTCTGTGCTTTTGCACATCTGAATGTATACAATTCTGCCATTTTGTGCCTGCCCAGCTCAGTTCTGCCCGACTCCAGAGGCTGGGCCCTACTCTCCCCAGATAGCTCACGTTCCCTAAAACATGGCTCCACGTGCCATGTGCCAGCCCAGAGTTGTGGCAGCAAGAAAGGTGGGAGCTGGGTGGGGGGACATGAGGAGGCCATTTCAAGTAGCTGGTTAAGTGCTTTGTTTTAGAAAGAAGGAGACCAGGGATAAGACGAGGCAGGTCCTCCGCGCCACAGAGCCAGTGCAGGCCATGTGGGAGCCTCGGGGTGGAGGCAGGAGCGTTCCCGCCACAGAGGTCCTGCCCTCCTTTCCCTTTGACTCTGTCTCTGAGCATCACACCACCATCTGCCACTAACGTCCAACCAGAAACTGGGTCAGCCTTGACTCTGCATTCAGTCCCCAGGCCCTCTGGCCTTGACCGTGTGCTCCAGCCCTCTAGGCCTGTCCTCTCCCACCCCATGCCCAGGAGGCTCGTCACCTGGTCTGCCTTCATGTGGTTGTTACATTTCTCCTAGTTCTCCTTCCTGCAGGGTCACCACGGGCTCACTGTGTCCCCCAGCTGAAGCACCCCACCTCCACGGTGGCACCCCACAGCTCTCCTCTCTCTGGGTCCCAGTAGCTGCTCCCTCCCCATCTCCTTTCTGACCTGGGCTGGTAATGGCTCCCCATGGTTCCAAGCTCTAGGGTACAGCACCATTCTTTAGAGCTTTCCTTGACCCTGCTCATATCTGTGAGACAGTCCGTTGATTAAACTCTTCTCATGGTGCCGAGTCTGAGGGTGCTATCTGCTTTCTGCCAGGGTGTGGCTGATAGATCCTTGGTGGGAGGATTCCTGTAAGGATGGAGATAATGGATATAAGGCACAAAGGTCTAACCCCGAGGACACAGTTGTCGCTCATAACTAGAAGCTATAATTAACTGTAACCTACTAAACACTGTCGAAGAGTCATTTATCTCCAACCTGGTTGCCACTTTGCTAGGAGAGGTGGCCATTATCTTCCTCCTGACCATTTTAGTTGTCCTCCTTGGTCTGCCTGCCTCCTAGGACAGAGCACTTCCTTCCTAGAACAGAGCACTTCCTTGAGCACCTTGGTGGAGTCCAAGCTGCTCAGCCTGGCCCACAGGCCCTTCCTGCCTGTCCCTGCCCATCACACACACACACACACACACACACACACACCACCTCCAGGTGGAGGACTGTGCCCTCAGCTCTCTGAGCTTCCCTCTGCTAGTGTTCTCAAACCTCATGCCATGGATGGATGTTAACCACAAAGATCAGTGTTCTGGCTTTCAGCACTTCCCCCAGCAGCCAGCACAGGCCTTGGCTCACAGCAGGTGCTCAATATATAATTATGGAAGGAAGGAAGGGAGACTAAAGTTTAACGAAATCTTCTCTGTGCCAGGCCCTGGGCACATTACCTTCTGTTGGCATAAGAGTTGCTGGCCTTTAACAGTGGTAACATAGATGTAGTGGTTTTATGACTAATATTAGCCATAACTTTCTAAGGGGTGTTAAGATTACACGGTTGGGATTGTCAATAGTTGGAATTAGGACTAGAGCAGGATAATAGATTTTGAATTGAACTCTGCAAGGCCTCTTAGGGAAGTTCTGGAGATGCCTGTTGTCTTGGGCTCCAACCTCACCCTTGTCTGGGGCTGAACATGGTAGAGGGTAGAGGTGAGAGAGTGAAGGGATTTGGAGGGGAAAGTTTCTGGACTGACCCTTCTGCTAGAGAGCCTGAGCTGATCTGAGGACTATCAGATCCAACAGGGGGGCCTTTGCCAGGCAGCTCCAGAGACACACGGGAAATGCTGTGAAAAGCCAGGTGCTGGGAGAGAGGGATAGAGGCTGAAGATGGTGCCCGGTGCAGGGGACCTGCCCTTATGGGATGCTCTTAATGATGCAGCTTGGCTTTGGGGGTGGGGATCAGAGCCCCCTGCCCAGCCAGGTCCTCAGCCAACTGTGGGATTCAATCCCACTCTCAGGCAAAGGGCTTTGCAGTAAAGTAGACATAGGCCCAAGCACTCCTCTTCATACCCTAGAAGGAAACATAGCCTATAACCAACACCCCAACCTATGAGTCTCAAATAATGGTTAAGACTCTGGAGCCAGACTGTCGAGGTTTGAATATCAGCTCCACTCCATACAAGCTGTGTGACCCTGGGTGCATTACTTAACCTATTCTGTGCTCAGTCTTCTAATCTGTGAAAGGGGACTGATAGAATATTTCCCTCATACAGCTGTAAGGGTGAAAAGAGTTAGTGGGGTAAAGCTTTTGGAATAGTGCTGGCACAGAGTAAGTGCTATAGAAGTGGTGGCTGTCACTTTTGTACTTATTGTCTGGAAGCTCAAGGGAGGAAAAATGGAGATTGGAACTGGCTTCATGGAAGGAGCAATGGGTTGGGGCTTTGAAGGACTAATACAATTTCCCACGGAGGACAAGAAGGGCCTTCAAAGCTGAGGGCAGAGTTTGAGTTGGTAATTAGATTGCCCTTTAGGGGAATGGTAAGGGCGTGAGGTGATGGGGGCCCAGGGAGGGAGAAGAGATGTGGTGTGAGATGAGACCAGGCTGAGGGATTGGGCTCTGCCCTCGGGGTGCTAAGAAGCCTCCAGAAGGCTGTTACCAGGGTCAAGGCATGGGCAGCAGTATGTTCTGGAATCAGTCTAGGGCAGTGGAGAATAAGGGGCTATTGGGTGAGGGAATTATGGAGTAGGGGTGGGACAGGGAGGCCAGTTAGGACGCTTGCCCCCAGCTTTGGTGAGGACAGGGGCCCCCAGAGTGTGGAATGGAAGCAGCCCTCTGAACTGGGATGGGGAGGGTGCTTCCCGGTGCCCAGGCCTCCGACCCTTCTCCCTTTGTTTGAGGCATGGCCCAGGGCTCAGCCACTGCTCTGCGGAGCTGCCCTCGTCTGCTCTGGTCCTGGGCATTCTTTCCTTCCTGGGTTGCAGGGTGAGAAACCATCTGTTTCCGCAACTGTCACTTTTCTTCATAACCCCCAACAAGACCCCTGGCTCAGCCTACTCGGAGGGGTTTCCTGCAGACAGTGGCAGAAGTCACAGTGGAGGCAGCCACAGGTTCCCAGAGCCCTGACAGGCCGGCTGCCTGGCTACAGCTCTGCTGGCCCCTGACGTGGAGGTTGAGACCCCACTGGGCCTCGCCTTCAGCTACCCTCCTGCAGAAGGAGCCCACCCTCACTCCTCCCAGACCCGCCTGACTGTGGGCCATAGACCCTTATCCAATAGGAAGAGGCCACCTAGCCAGGACAGCCAGGGCCTTCTTGGCCCCAAGAGGACACTCCGGAGGGCCCCTCTCCAGGCTGGGCCCCACCCAGGTCTCTAGGCCTTAGCCCAGCCATGCAGGACCCACAGGGGCACTGCCCCATGCGTTGGGAGGCAGCCTGGAAAGGGGCTGTGTGGACCTGGGGCCAGGCCACCTGGGTCTGATCCTGGTGCCACCACTTCCTAGCAGTGTAATGCTGAGCCTCTCTGGGTCTCAGTTTCCCCATCTGTGAAATGGAGTTAACGATACCTGGCTGATCTGTCATGAGGCCATGAATGGGTCAGGACCTGCAGAGTTGTAGCACACAGTCCCCCTGCGTAAGTGTTAGCTCACTGTGTCTGTCATCTTTTTGTGCTCTGTGGCCATACAGGGGCCCGATGAGGCATGAGCAGTGAACCTCTGGGAGAGAAGAGCATTGGGTGGGATGAATCAGGAAGGCTCATCTTACACCTCTCTGGACAGGACTGGAAACCTCTCCTCAACAACTCTGGCAGACAGTGGCTTACCCTCTACTTGCATACTCCCAGCGATGGGGAGCTCATTCCCGTTTCAGGTTGCTGGATTTATTGTTAGACTCTCTGAATTTAGCAAGTTCTTCCCTGTATGTCCCAGGCCTTAGCAAAACATCTGGATCTCCGTGGCCCCATTCCAGTTCAGGTGTCTGTAGACCTCCCTTTCGCAAGTGTTTTGGGGGAATTTCTGGAGTACGTCACATGATTTGTACTCACAGGGGCAGCCAACTGAGCCAGAATCCTGGCCAAGATTTCACTGCCTCAGCCACCACTACTGCCGCCTCGGAGCTCATTGTGCCAGGCATTTGCTGCTGCCCCTACTGCCAGTCACATGGGAAATGAAACCTGTGTCTTCTAGGCCTCCCTTTCCAAGTGAGGGGTGCCCCGCCTCCAGCCATGTCCACTTAGGGGTCCTACAGCTGGTGGCTTGGCTTCAGGGTATAAGCGTAGCGACTCAGTCTGTGATGGTTTTCTCCGTAAAGGGCACAGCACACGCGTGCTCCCAGGGTGGCCAGCTAAGCTGTATTCCTCCCCCAGCTGCAGGGCCAGACCCCACATCCCCACTGGGGCTCTGATCTGGCTGGGCTCGCCCTCATTCCAGCCACCATCACTTCTTTGGGTGAGCTCTTACTTAGTACCATTGCTCTCTGTCAGGGCCCTGGAGTCCATAGAAAATGATTGTATGTGGTCTAAATTCAAGGCCTTTTCCCAGTATACTTCTTGGCTCTTACGTAAATCTTGGATGAAAATGCTTCCATGGGGATGTGCCTCAGTGCTCCCATCAGAAGTATCAGAGGTAGCTCTTGCCTCCCCCCCACCTCCCGCCCCTCCCCTGCTCTATTACACTTTCCCTACCACACAACTTCCTCCCTTGACCTCCGTGTGGCCCTCATTCTGCTCTTTGGACTGGGACAAAGAAAGTCAAGTCTTAATGATAGCAATAATAATATTTATTGAGTGCTTACAGTGTGCCAAGTCTATTACATCCATTGGAAGAATGCCTACTAGCTGTGTGACCTTGGGCAAATAACCTAACCTCTCTGGGTCTCATTTTCCTGATCTGTAAAATGGGGAAATAATACCTACCTTCTTCTGTGTAGTGCAGATCAAATGAATGAGTAACAGTAAAGTGTTTGTTTAGAATAGTGCTTGGTACGTAGCAAGTGTTCAAAAAAATGTTAGCTCTCATTATCAAACAATTTAATGACTTAGGTGCTATTTATCGTGCCACTTTCCAGGCAAGGAAACAGTCTGTGAGAGGTGGTGTGACTTTCAGAAGCCACACAGTTGGTTAAAAGAGGGGCAAGGGTTATTTCAGGACCCACTCTCCGGACCCCCAACTATTGAACTGCTTCCCCACACAGCCCGCTCTGCAAACATTCTCTTTGCATTTGGTCTTCGTAGCAAAATGCTTCCAGTTCTTCCAGCTGTTGCCCTCAGGTTGTTATTGTTGAACAACTTGTTTCTTCTCCCTTACGCGAAAGGTGAGGCCACATTCACCGAAATCCACAAGGAAGCCAGTGCTGGGCGTGGGGGGAATGTGGCTGGGCAGGTGGCGGGGGAGCTGGTCTGGGAGCCCAGGGGCAGGAGCAAAGAAGGTTTTGGGGAGACCACGGGAGCCATGTGGGAACGGCCCCCTTAGGTGCTCCAAAAGCCGCCTGGGATGGGATGGGGACAGTAGAATGACCCAGGAATTAGAAGCCAAAGAGGCAGCCTCCCTGTCCCATGGGGTCCCTGTCCTCTGACAAAGGGGCCTTGCTAGATAGAGGGGCCCAAGCCTTGTGACCCCCAAGAAGACCCAAGGTGGTGATGGGGTGCCTGGCCCTAACTCCTAGGCCGCATGTTGATGTCTAAGAGTCTGGGAAACAGCCCCCTCAAGGTGTGACCTGGGGCAAGACCCCCCACTCTGTGAGCCTCAGTTTCCCTGTTAACCAGAGGTATGTAGCCAAAAGTGCTCTCAGGGGGCCTGCTCACTGCTAGGGCTCTTTTGATGCTGTTTGCTGTCTGATGGGGCCGGGCTGATGTTGGGAGGCAGCCTGGACTCCAGGAGGGATGGGGCTCTGGAAATTGGAGACCCAGGTTCTAGCCCTGCTTCCGCCTCTGACCTGCTTTGCCGTTGGGCCTAATACTTAAGTCTCTCAGACCTTGCTTCCCAGACTGGAAGAAAGGGGAAGAGGAAAAATGACAACACTCAAAGAGTCTTTCCAACTCTGGCGTCTTGTCAGCTCTGCTTTGCTCAAGGTCTGAAGACAGGCTGTGAGAGGCAGCTGAGGAGGGGTGCTTGGCCTCTCCACAGGTTAGGTTCTCTAGGACTACATCTCTGTAAACAATATTTGTTGCACACCATCTCCTGGCAGGCACTGTTGTGGGCACTTGGATGTATCAGTGAACAAAAAGATCCCTGGTAGAGACCCCCGTTAGGCCAAGCATGGGTTTGGAGGCACTGAGTTATACTATATGTGAAGGAAGCGACCTTGATCTTCCAGGAAACCAAGTTGGAATCCCTTTGTAAGTCAAGGGAAGTCCCTTTATGACGCTCCTGAAAAAAAGAACCCAGTTTTTATCAACTGTGTTTGCTTAACAGGAAGGGACCAGAGCCCAGCCAGTTTCCGTGCTGTTGGAGGTGCTCATTTGCATTTGGATATGCTATTTATAAACACACTCCTATTCATTAAAGCAGGTTCCCCAAGGCCCTCAGCTGCTCAACAAGGTGGGGGCTGGCCTGCGGTGCACCTTCTGCGTGAAAGGTGCATTCACCGTGCAGGGCTTTGCACAACCTCACCAGGTGTGCAGAGAAGGGGGCGGGGCCGGGTCTGGGACCGGCAGGGCTGGGAGGGTGGAGATGAGGACAGTCTGGTGAAGGGATGCGGAGGGATGTGGTGGGCGGGTGGGGAGCCCCGAGGGGGAGGCTTGAGCATCAGGGCTGCACTGGGCTTCAGGCAGGCCCAGGGGTGGCTGGGGAAGTGTGAGCCTTCTCTCCCCAACCTTGTGGACCATGGGCGGGTGACCATCTCCAGCCCAGGCCTCGCAGCCCCCCTGCAGAGAAAGTCTGCGCTGGTCCTTGTGGGTGCACCCTGGTCTGCCTGGGAGGCTCCCACCTGTCCAGGGCAGGACAGCAGTGACGCGGCTGGGTCGTCCCTCTCCACCAAGGCCCGCCACCCTCTAAGCGCACATCTTTCTAAAGGGATTAGGCTTCACACGGGTCAGGGAACGATTTGTTATTCTGCTGGCTAGAGCCAAGTTTCCCTTTGAAAAATGGTTACTCTCGGAGTCGGCGATTACTTCAAAATAAATTTACCAAAGACAAAATTGTGCCTCTTGGGTCAGTAAATGACTTGCCTGTTTGGGGCTGAGGAGACAAGGTGTTTATTAAGGACCGCCTTCGTTTCCTGTGCAGGTTTTTCAGTTTGAATAATTGTCCAATTAAATATAATTTGGAAGTCAGTGCTAACCCAGTGCCTTGATCACAGGAGGAAGAATCACTTGGAGGCGTGCATTAATAAATCCCTGGGAGCCCCATCGCTCCCCAGACCCCTCCTTTGGTTTAATTTTGAGGAATTTTTTTGTCTTCCCATGGTCTATATGCCTCCCATTTGGAAATGAGCTGCTTTTCCCCAAAGAATTCCTTGGCCTCACTCGTTTCCATCTGTCTGTCTGCTTCTCTCTAGCAAGAAGATACATGAGGCTTCTCCTCGGGATGGTTCCTTTATGGGCCTGGGGACTTGTGGGTTCTTCTTTCATTCCTCCAGTCATTCATTCAACAAACACCTACTGAGAACTTACTCTGGGCCCTGCCCTGCGCTGGAAAGGGGAAAAACCAGATGTTGCTCTGGCCCTCAAAGATGACTCAGCCCACCGAGAGAGAGGGACCCAAAAATGGGCCTGAGTGGTTCAATGTGGTTCGTGCTGTGTTCTGCTCCCAAGGGGGCCCTGGTCAAAGGCTTACCTGGAGAAAGTGACAGCCAAGTGAGGCCTAGAAGGACAAAAAGAGACAGCCCTAGGAAAGGAGAGGATGCATCAGGAATGTGCAGAAACGCAGAGTGGGAGGGCACTGAGCGGGATAGCCCTAGGTGCTTTGGTGTGGCCAGGTGCAGTCATGTGGGGTTTGGTAGGAAATAGGCAGGAAAGGGCCGGAGCTGGGATGTGGTGATGCCTTGAGGCTAGAGAAGGAATCTGGAGTTTATCTGGATTTAAGGGTAATGCCAGGCTAGGACTGGGTGAGTCCAGCAGGGCCCCTAGGGATTTAAGGAGGCATTGCTATTTAAGGCTGACCCTACATTGCACAACCAGAGGACGAGTGCATTCTTAAATTTTGCACCCTAGTCTGGGTCTTGGGGCAATGGAAGGTTTCCAAGAGAGAGATATGGGAACAAACTGTTTTAGAAAGATCATTGGCGGCTGTATGCTAGAACTCATCCTCCCAGCCCAGTGCAGCCCAAGGGTTAGGGTCAGGGTCAGGGAGGCCAGTTAGGAAGTGACTGCAAGGGTCCCAGGGAGAGGAGAACACCTCAATCAAGGGGAGGCAGGGAGAATGGGGGAGGGGCCGTGCTCAGGCAGACCAGACAGGAGGAATCACGATGGGCCTCACTGGGAGAGTCCACAGACTAATGAGAGACGCAGGCCTTCTGGAGCCTGGGGGGTGTGTGTCACTGTGGGCAAAGCTGCCACCTGCATGGCCTCAAGATGAAATCTGGTGGAGATGGATGCAGGGAGACAGCCATGCTCCCTGCAGCTCAGCTCAGCCAGGAGGCTGGCAGCCTGAAGCGTAGCATGGCCACTGGGCTCGGAGGTCTTGGCTGGGCCTGGTCCAGGGTCAGGGTCAGTGATAGGGCCAAGCTCAGGACTGAGCTGGTGACCAGAATTCTGTTCAACCTATTCGGGCTGGTCGAAGGGGAGACCCCAGGGTCATGGGCCTAAGTCAGAGACCCCTGGCCACCACCCCGTGAACTCCTATCCCTACCGTGAAGAGCTGATCAGAGTAAAGTCTCCTTGAGGGCTGCGGTCAGGTTTGGTGGCTTTTCGATGCTCACAGCCCTACCACCTGACCTTGTGGCCCATTTGAGGCCCAGGAACAAAGGGGAACGAAGTAAGGACTTGGCGTGTGTCCCTCACCACCGCCCTGCGACCTGTCCAGAGCACTGCTCCAGACCCAAGGCTCCACCCTGCCCCAGGCTCTCAACCCATCCTCCTGGCCCAGTGCAGCCCAAAGATGCGAATTGCCCTAAGAAGGTCCATCTAGCTGGTGGGCTTGCCCTGCCTGTAGCCCCAGTACCTCCAGTTGGCGGGTCTGATTTTCCCCAGAATGAGCCAGAGAGGGCTCTGACCTACAAAGGGGTCCTCAGGTTCTCTGGATCACTCCTCCATATTGCAGATGGGGAAACTCAAGTCAGGAGATGGAAGAAAGTCCCTCGGGGCCATACAGAGAGTAACTGCAAAGCCAAGGCCAACCCCAGGGCTCCCAGTGGCCAGCCAGGGTGTTTATACAGCATCTTAGTCTCTTTGGGCTGACAGAACACAATACCACAGACTGGGTGGCTTACACACTATAGAAACGCATTTCTCACAGTTCTGGAGGCTGGGAGTCCAAGATCAGGGTGCCAACGTGATCAGGTTCCAGGGTAAGCCCTCTTCCATGTTGTAGACTGCGACTTCTCGCTGTGTCCTCATGTGGTGGAATGGGCTAGGGAGGGGCCCATTTTATAATCACCTCCCAAAGTCCCCTCTTCCTAATTACCTGGGGAATTAAAATTTTTGCATTTGAATTTGGGGGGAACATAAACATTCAGACCGTAGTGTACAGTAATTATTATACCACTTGCCCAGCCTAGGGATGTAGTGAGGGAGATGGGCGGCAGCCCTGGGGTCCCCACAGGAGAATCCGTCCTCTGGGAGTGGCTTGGGGAGGGCAGCTAAGGACCCAGAGCATTTCTGTGGTACTGCCCTGGTCAGCTGCATCTGATGGGGTGAAATACCCTCACACAGGGGCCTGTCCCCAGTAGGAGGAGACCGATGGGCTCA
The DNA here is from genome assembly GCF_949987515.2 of Delphinus delphis. Lineage (NCBI taxonomy): Eukaryota > Metazoa > Chordata > Mammalia > Artiodactyla > Delphinidae > Delphinus > Delphinus delphis. The sequence goes on along the minus strand of NC_082690.1, from coordinate 63,858,960 downwards.
GAGGTGTGGTCATGGCCTTAGAAACTATCTGTCCTGAGACCAAAGCCTGACCAGGCAGTGTCCAGGCCAAGCTGCAGGCCTAGGGAGAGGATATTTTTGTCTGGGAGCCTGAGGTCACTTCAGTAGAGATGATGGTGAAGTGAGGATGCGGTCCGGACATACTGCGTGGTGTCCTCTGGAGGCTGGGGACTGGATCAGAAGGTGGGGTGCTGGCGCTGGCTGGGCCCCTGCGTGGCCTGCATTGAACAATCATTTATAGAGCATGTTGGTATACTGAACACTGTTCTAGGTGGCGGTGACACTGTAGTGAACCAAAGGGGCAAACAGCTCTGTTGGCATGGAGTTTAGCCTTTAGAGAGGGCAGATAACCAACCAACACAAGCAAGTAAAACGTAGAGCGTGTGAACTATGATAAGTGCCACGCAGGAAAGTGAAGTGGGGAGGGGAGGGTGCGGGGGAGCCTAAGGGGATGGGTACCGTTTTACATGGGGTGGCCTGAGAAAGTTTCACTGAGAAGTTGACATTTGAGTGGAGACTTGAAGGCGGTGAGGGGAAGAGGCTTGAGGGTCCTTCTGTGCGTGGGAACAGCAGTGCTAAAGCCCTGAGGTGGGCATGTGTGTGGCTTGTTCAGCAAAGAGGTCAAGGCTGGAATGGAGCGAGCAGAGGGGAGCGTTTGGGAATGGGAGTCACAGAGGACAAGCTGTAGGAGGCCAAGGACACGAGAAGACAGGCTGAGGGCAGCGCGCGTGAGTTCAAGGGTCCCTGGAGCTGTCCTCCGAACCCAGGAAGGATTGGCGAGGCCCCATCTGCTGGCTGTAGTCACAGAGCCTCCCTACGGGCCCGCCGTGCCTCCCCAGCTCCCCCAGGAAAATGCTGCTCCGGGCCACTCTGCTGACTTCTGTGGGAAGGCACACAGGGGTGGCGAGGAGGGTGCAGTGGCCCCCATCTGCTCTAGCTGCCACCCCCATTCTTCCTCAGCCCCACCAGCAAGGAAGGAGCGGGATTTGTCTGCCCATATTCACAGCGATGGAGGTGATCCAGGTTGAAAGAAAATCAATAAGATGTGTCCATTTATGTGGCACAAAGGAAGAAAGGTCTGCAGACAGAAATAGGCCGGGATTCACACGCAGGTGACTTAATAAGACTTTTCGCCAGTTTGAAGAGGACGGTAATTTAGATTTGCCTTTGAACGTCTCTTTTTTTTGTGCCTCAATAACTCTCGGGATCAGCCTGCTTAGGAAGCAAGGGAAAGGAGATTGGCCGCCTTCTTAGAAGACAAGCCCGTTTGGGAAGGCCGCTTGCTCGGAGAAGTTCAAACACCGGCCTTGAGAAAAGATGAAAGTGCCGCTTCAGCACATCCTCGGCCCATTGATCATGATTGAGGCCTGGGCCTGGTGCATTTGGGCTGGAGCGGGACAATGAGAACAAGGCTGGGCTGCCGGGAGGCCTCCTCTGAGCCGCTGTGGAGCCGGAGGTGCTCATTACCGGCTCTGGGGCTTCGTGGCCAGGTGGGGGGCAAGAGGCAGCGAGGCCCTGACTGCAGACTGCAAGCCCCACAGGCCCCGTGGGCTGCCACCCAGCCTTAGCCCCGGAGGCAGCTCAGCTCTCCCCGCAGGCGGTGGCTTCCCTGGCTTTTGGCAGGCAGGACTCAGGCTGCCTCTCTGGCTCCAGCTTGGCCCACGGGCAGACCCAGTTCATCCCAAAGAAGTCTGGAATGCCTGAAGGAAAAGGCGAAGGGCTGAGGCCGGACTCCTCGGGGCTCCCCTGAGGAGGTCACGGCACCAGCCACCTCTGAGGCTGGGTGTCGCCTGATGGGCAGGGCTGGGCTACCTGAGTGGGCTCTCCTCACCCTTCAGGGGCAGCTGGGGTCCCGGGGTCTTAGGAAGCTGGGGCGTTGGGGCGGTGTCCCAGCCTCCAGGTAGATCCTGTGCTCCTCTCCCCAGACCCAGTTCAAGTTTTGCCTCTCCCAAACACCCTGTCCTCAGTGCCTCCATAGGGCCCCGTGCTTGCCCCACTGTGGGCCTCATCACCTATGCTGTCACTGTCCCATCCCCACCCGCAAGCTCCTCAGGATGAGGACAGCCCCCAGCCACCACACGGGGCCGGGCACAGAGCAGGCGCTGGAAATGTCTGCCACTCTGGTGCCTCTTCATTTGACCTCCTTTCACAGCCAGCAGGAGGTCCCCACGTTCAATGCAGTTCCTGACCCACCCAAGGCCATGTGTGGGGAAGGTCAGCAGCAGACCCAGCACATGATGCCCGTCTCTAGCCCCAGCCCAGTGTCTTCTGCTTCAGTGCCCTGGGCCCTCTCAGGGTCCAGCAGGACTGTGGGAGGGACAGAAGTTGGAGTCAGGGGACTTCCTCCCACAGCCTGGTTTGCGTTTAATCCTGAGCAGGTCTGCCTTAGCTGTGATAGAATACCATAAACTGGGTGGCTTATAAAGAACAGAACTTTGTTTCTCACGGTTCTGGAGTCTGGAAGGCCAAGATCTGGGCGCCTGCATGGTTGGTTCTGGAGAGGGCCCTCTTCTGGGTTGCTGACGGCCAGCATCTCACAGGGTGGCCAGCAGAGAGAAGAAGCAAGCTCTCTTGTGTCTCCTGTAAGGACACTAATCCCACTCCTGAGGGCTGCACCCTTGTGATCTCATCTAATCCTAATTACCTCCCAAAGACCCCACCTCCTAATACCGTCACACTGAGGGTATGGTTTCAACGTATGAATTTTGGGGAGACAACAAACATTCAGTTGATAGCAAAGTCCATTCCCCTCCTTCCCAGTTTCTTCCTCTGGAGACACGCTGGGCTGGTCTCTGTGCTGTCCAGTATAGTGGCCACTAGCCGCTTGTGGCCATGGAGCACTTGAAATGTGCCTAGTTGGAATTGAGATGTGCTGTCAGTGTAAAAGATTATACACTTCAGTAATAATTTTATGCTGATTACATGTTGAAATGATAGTGTTTTGGGTTACATAAACCCAATAATAATATGGGGCTAAGGAAAATATATTATTAAATTAGTTTAATCTTTTCAGTGTGACTACTAGAAACTTTAAAAATCATGTATGTGGCTTGCAGTGTATTTCTGTTGGACAACACCAGTCTATGTGGGTTCTGAGCATGAATGTTCTAGAAATCTATGATGAGATATGGGTGGGAAAGTGCTTTGAACAGAGCCAGTTTTCACAGGGATAATACAGGCAGCCAGGAGGGACCAGGCCTGCCTCGGAAACGGTTATTGCCCAAAGCTGGGCCTTTTGGATATCTCCTTCAGGCTTTTCTAGTACCAGAAGCCAGTGACCACTGTCATGGATGAGGCAGTGCTTTCAAGGGGTCTCTCTCATTGTGGCCTAGGGTGTCATGGGCACTTCCTTCTTTCTCTGAGGTTCACGTGCTGTGCAATACTGTTACTAGAACAGGTGACCAGGACCTCGTGGTCTTCATGAAGGGCTTGGGGACCCGGGCTACGGATCAGGAAGGGGTACTGGTCTTAAAGTCGGGGTTCTGCCTCGTTCCCAGGCTTCCCTGGCCTCTCTGTGTTTGCACACCACTCCACCTCCTAGAAGGCCCTTTGCTCTTTTGCCCACCTGGTGACTTCCTATTGAAGCTCATTGGCACCTCCTCAGGGAGCCCCACGGATGGAGTTCTCTGATCCGTCTGTACTGTGATGGACCAGCATTCCTATTTGGCTGGAAGCACCCCAAGAACAGAGTCTGGTCCCTGTGCTCCAGCACTCACACAGGACCAGGCACAGAGCAGGTCTACACATTGAAGGAGAGTTTGAGTGAATGGACAGAATCTGGTTCCAGATCAGCCTTGGAATGGGGCACAGTGCTTAGTGGGGACTGGGCAGGTGATGGATAGAACTTGGGGGTGATGCAGAAAAGCAGTGTGAACTGGGGGAGGCGGGGGAAGACTGAGAGTCCAGGAACTTCCATTAACAGTCTTCGAGGTGTGAGGTCCTCCCTGGAGGGGATGACACCAAACAGGCTTAGGGCAGCCTGGCTGAGGGGAGCGGGAAGGTTAGGTCCTGCCCCCTGGCTTCCTGGGAAGGCCAAGCAGGAGCCAATAGAGGAAGTGGGGGATTTGGTCCAGGATCTGAGAGGGGCCTAGGAGGTCCTGCAGGCACCTAAGGGACTTCAGAAAGAAAGGGGCTATAGAGACTGGGAGAGAAGAGCCCCCTGTCTGGAGATAGGGGCCTCCTCCTGGCCTGGGAATCTGGAATCTGGAACAGGAGGGTCCCTTGAGAGATGGAAATGCCAGAATGACTGATGAGGGAGACCTTCTGGGGTAGGCTGGGTTGTGGGGTGGGACAGGCCAGGGTGAGGCTGGGCTGGGGGCACTAGTCCAGCAAAGGGAGAGGTCAGGCCTGGGGGTGGCAGGGGGCTCACTGGGTTCCAGAAGAGAGGCTGCTGGGACTGGAGGGAATGTTAGGACCCTGCAGTGGCTCCAGACATGGCCGTAACATGGACAGGTACGTTGGCAAGACCGTGGGGCTCCACACTCTGCCACTGAGCTGCCTCAGGACACCTGTCAGCCCCTCTGCACTCCTACTAGTCCTGTGAGCTGCGAGCACCATTGAGGCCTCAGGCAGGCAGACCCGAGGCCCACCTGGGTCCAAATGCCTGGCTGTAGCTGCAGCACTGGTAGCTGATGGCCCCGGATGCTACCTCCCTCTCTGAGACTTGAACTTCTCATCTGCACAGTCCTTGGGGTTTGCCACTTCCTGCCCACCCTGGAGGGCCCAGGCTACGGCCTAGCCTTTGCCTCTTTGGGGAGGGGGCTTCAGCATCTCAGCCAGCAGGGGCAGATCCCCAGAGCTCCTGAGGGTAGGCAGATGAAAGTCACTGCCCCCACTCCCTCCCCCAGCCTCCCGGCCAGTCACTTCCCCTCTCCTCCTCTCCTCAGCAGAACTGTAAGAATTATTATTTTTTAAATCCTCATTGGAATGCTAATTTTGATTTTGAGTGTCTGTCATGGGCTCTTTGAAGTTTTTCAGACAAAATAAGTATCTCCTTAACAGAGGGGATTAGTGCCTACTTGTTTAGAATCCTCAGACCGAGAGTGACAACCAATTTCAGAATCTGTGGGGTTTAGGGAGGCTGCAGGAAGAGGGGCCGCCTCCCTCCCTGGTGGTCAGCTTTCCATAAATGGCTTAATGGGGTTAGAGTTTAACCCCTCAAACAGGGATCAGAGCCCCCAGCTTGAAAGCCAGTGAGCAGTGAGGCAGATCTTGCTATTTAAATCCAGCAGGGCTTGGTTAGAACTCTTTCATTCTCTAGAGTTTAAAGAAAACAAACCCACTTCCCTTGCAGAATGTAGGGCCCGCTCCAGACATCCGTCCCAGGCTTCCTCCCCAGAATGCAGGCCTTCGTGCCGCAGGTAATTCCTGGCCCAGGCTCGGCCCAGGCTGGGAGGCTCCTGGCGTTAGAATTCCGTTCAATTCAGGAGTACTAATGGGCCAATTGGTAAAGAAAGAAATGTAATGAGTTATCACAAAGCTCAGCAAGAACTCGACAAACCGGGCACTTCCCCTCCATCAAGCATCCCAGCGTGCTGGCAGACCAGCCGCACTAGAAGTCCTGGGGGTCCCCTGGGAATGCAGCCCTCCCTCAGCTGCACAAGCAGCGGCAGCCCTGGCCGGTTTCCTTCCCCCTTTACTCCTCCCCCAAGTCATAGTCCTTAAGGGCCGGGTGGCTGAGGGTGATGGTGTGGGGTATATGGAGGTACAAGGAGTGGGGGGACACTTAAGGATTTATTTGCCAAAGCAAAATTATCATTCAGGACATTTTTAAAAAGAGCATTAATACCACGTGAGGGCCCGTGAGCCCCCGCTGGGCTGCAGCATTTCCCCGGGACTCCCATGGCTAGCCCGCACCCGGGATCTGAGGCTGCGGCTTGGTCTGTCATTAAGGCTGGGGTCATGGATGGTGTTGGGCTGCCGCATCCATCCAGTCTGTCACATGAAGCCAAACTGCACCCAGCCTGGACTTGTGGGTGGGCTGTGGGACCTGCTCTGCAGAGAACAGGTGAATGACACGCTGTGTCCATTCTGCTGAGATAACAGGCTATGAACTTGAATCATAGACCCCTAGGCGGGCAAGACCCTCCTGTTCTTCTTTCAGATGTGCAAAATCAGGTCCCCAGAGGGGAAGTGAACTGCCGGAGGACTCACATTAAGGCACTGGCAGCTGTCACACGGTGGATGTGTTGAGCTAGGACAGACTGTCGTTGAAGCTGGTGAGGGGCAGTGGGAAGGGCTGGGCCTACAGGTTAGCCCTGGAGGCCTAGAGTGAGGCTCTGGGCTCAGCCTGGCCTGGCCTGCTCACCCTGCAGGCTGGAATGCCTGGAGTCACCCCCACTCTTCCTTCCCTGGCCACCCACTGACCTGGTCTAGCCCAGGCCTGGGGACCGGGAGGACAGAGATCTTGGCCAGCTTGGGAAAGAGGGCTGACCCATGCAGAGGGTCTCTCTGGGCTGATGTGCCCCTATGGTCTCATTCCTGCCCCTTCGGCCTCTGCTGCCCGCACTGCTGGCCTGTACCCCAGAAATCTGTCCCATCAGGCACATCAGGAGGTTCTTCCAGAGCTGCAGGTCATGGGAAGATCCCATCACCCATAGATGGGACAGGTGGAGGTCTGGCCACTGTAGGGACTGCTTTATCTCAGAGACATGTGCTCCAGACTGGTCCTCAATGAGGTGCCAGGTAGCCTGGTCCTGCCCGCTCAGATCCTGCCTCTTTTCCTCCTATTTTTGTAGGCTACCTAAAGATCGCTCAGGCTCAAGGGAGGTCAACCTGGAGCCTCAGGTTCCACAGAGAGGGCCACAGTCATCTTCCTCATACGAATAATAAATAACAATAACCAGCACAGCTAGTGTTTACTGTGTGGCAGGCATGATTCTGAATGCCGTACATTAACTTACCAAATCTTAACAGTACTATGATGAGATACTATTGTTATGATTCCCATTTTGCAGGTTAGGAAAACTGAGGCCTAGAGAGGCTCAATAACTTGGTCAAGGTCACCAAGCTAGTGAATGACAGAGTAAGAGTTCACATCCAGCCAGCGTGGCCCCAGAGTCTGTGCTCTAGCGGCCACTGATGCCTGGAGTCCAGCAGAGTCCTGAGATCCATCCCTGGCATCTACCATGAGGGCAGGTTGAGTGGCCAGAGGCTGAGATTTCCCTGTGCTGTGAGAGATGAGACACAGGGAGAGGGCAGTGGATGCAGGGCATTGACTCAGGTTTGGGGAGAGCCCAAGGAGCATGGAGCTGACAGAAAAAACACCTGCCGTGTGCCGGGCACTGTGCCTGGCACTCCACCCACAGTATCTCATAAAAGTCTCCAGCAGCCCTGTAAGGTAGGAATGACTGTCTCCATTTAACTGATGAATAAGATGGAGACCCAGAAAGGTTAAGTTACTTGTCCACGGTCACACAGCTTGTAAAGAGCATAGCTGGGTTTCAAACGCAAGTTCATATGGTTTCAAAGGTGGGTCTAAGGCCATCGTGTGCCAGAGGGTGGGGTGCGGCTGGAGGGAGAGGGGAGGGAAGGGGAGGACTGAGAGTGACGTACCTGGGCAGCCGTTCCGCAGCTGGCCAGAGCTGGGTACGCCGGGAAGTCACACTTAGAGCCAAAGGATGCTGAGTCAGACTGGCTCACGGCCAGATGGGGAGGCTTAAGAGCAGCAGGGACCCTTCCTGCGTGCAGGCAGGGGGCTGCAGGGAGTGACCTCAACTCCTAGTTAGGTCATTGCTCTGAGCTTCCTCTAGGGCAGGGGGGGAGGTGAACTGTTACTAACCAGGGAGGGAGACTGCACCCTATGGACCGGGGTGGGGCAGGGGGAGAGGCCAAAGCCCTTGCTCACATCACCCCAGGTTTTCTAACTCCTGGGGGTTCCATCGCTGTGGCAGCGTCCCCCACCCCTGTGTCCTTTGTGTTCCCACACCTTCTGGGTCACCACCTGCCACGTCCCAGGCTCCCACATCCTGCAGCCCGTCCTGGGAGCGGAAGGGTTACGGCTTCTGCTGCTGAGTGGAGGCCGCTGTTCCCCAGCATTAAGCAGCTTTAGTGTCTCCTACCCCAGCCCTGATTTAAAATTCATAAATGCTAATCCTTCATAATTTACGGTTTAAAAGCAGCCCCACTCACAGGCCCCATGGCTACAGCTCTGTCAGAGTAATTATGCCGCCAAGCTGAAATTGGACTACTAACTGAGATATTAAACAGGGGGGGAAATCCTCGCGCTGGCAGCCGACCCAATTATTCCAAATAAGCAAACAGATTAGTGAGTAATTTTCCAGTTAAATTTGGTGATTGGTGCCAGAATTGTATGTTAAATATTCAGAAGTAAATAGATTAAAGATGAAATGTGCCCCCCTCCTTTTTTTCTGAGCTTAACTTACTGTGTATATTAAAACTTTTTCATGAGGAGAAAAAAAGTAAAAATGATAATTAAAAAATCCAAATAAACCCCTCTGGGCCTCCCCAGTGCAGCTTGGCACAGGCCAGAGCCGGGTACAGACCCCTCCAGCCTCCTTGACTTCCCAGCCTTTCCTGGGCAGGGCCGGCCAAGCCGCCGCCAAGCCCAAACTCCAACCCTCCCCAGGGAAGGTGGGGCACGTGGGATTCTGGGCATCTGGGTGGGCTAGGGACCTCCCCGGCCTGGTGCACTGGGGTTGTATTTCTTTACAAAGAGAAATCACAAATCTATTAGTCCTACAATCAGAGCTGAGAAAACCCAGGCAGGGGTGGCAGAGGGAGGGGCAATTCGTGGACCCGCGAGGCCGCGGGGGTGCTGGGTTCCTCCAGGCACAGAGCAGTCTCTGGTTCTTAGGTCCCCGTGCCTGCAGCTAGGTCCCCAGCCACCATGCTCCCCCACCATGCTTTCCTGGCCTGTCTGTAGCCTCTGGTCTGCTGTCCTCGGGTTGGGGGTTACTGAGTGGAGGCACACACACCTGCTGGGGCCTCCCCACTGCTTAGCCTCCTACACTCCTTCCTGGCAGCCTGAACACTCCTTTCTCCACCTCCTCCTTAGATTCTCTGCAGCGGCTTAACCACAGCAGAATACCCGATAGGAAGGGGCCTGTGAGTCATCTCCTCAGAAAAGCCAATGTAGAAACGGAGGCCCAGAGAGGTCAATGGATCGTCCCAAGGCACGCAGCAATTCAGAGACAGAAATGCATCTGGAACAGGGCTCTTTGGCCGCTCAGCCTGTTCATCCTCTCTCTGCTGCCCCCTAGAGGCCCAGGGCTGCTGGCACAGGCTCACCAGGGCAGGTGCAGAGACCTGCGCAGGAATAGGGGGAGAACAGGGCAGGAGCCCCTGTGTCAGCCCAGGAGTGAGAGGCTGGGTCTGCAGAGAGGACAGAGGGTGGAGGGGGAGAAGATCGTGGGCCCAAACTGGGACAGTCAGGCAAGGGGAGCTGAAAGAAGGGGCCTGGGGACGGTAGTCTGTGGGTAGGCAGGGGCCGGTAAAGCCTGCAGGCCCCAGGACGGGGGGACGGTTTCGGGACCAGGACCTCCTGTCTGGTTCCACCCCAGCCCCCTGCCCCTCAGCGTTCCAATTCCAAGTCCCAAGACCAACCTTAGGCACAGTTTCCTCCAGGGCAGGCCCCCTTTCCCCCTTTCTCTTAAGTAACCCCTTCCATTAGGTTCCAACTCCCAAAGGACTGAGAGGGTAGATGGGGGAAGGTGGGGAATCCAGGGGCCGAGTCACCCTCTGCAAAGGTCCCCTTCCTTGTCCTGAGGAATCTCTGTGGCCCCAGCCATGGGGGACAGCTCCCTGTCCCCTGGGTTGAAGGGAGCCCCCTTGTCTCTCCTTCAGCCTCTGAGAGGCACACCCGAGGGCAGGGAGGATGGGGTGGAGGGTGGTCCAACCTCCTCTCTCCAACACGACCCACTGAGGCTGCAGTCATAGGAAGGCCTGCCCAGGCCGCCAAAGCAGCACCCAGATAAGCACAAGACAGGCAGGCAGGCATCAGGCCCACATCCAGTCAGAGGAGGATGGTGTGAGGACACAGAAAGGACATGATCTGTGGGACCCGCCCAGCTTGGCCTTCTCTGACCCACTAGGCTACTGGTTCTCACACAGGGCAAATCAGGGCCCCAGAGAATCTTTTACAAAATACACACAAGCCCTCCACCCCCATGTGGAATCCCCTAAAGGTTATTAACAAACCTACCTAATGAAATTGCTACTCCTAGAACAATGATTTGCAATTCTTAAAAAGTAGCTGAACCCTTTCTTCAAACAAAATCTTTTGTATAAACAAGGCTATTAGGCAAAGCAGATAACAGAACTCGAGTTAAATGTCTTAATTGCCACTCCCCTACCCCCTATTCTGAGGCATCTGGGAGAACCCCCAGAATTCCACCAGGGGGCAGCCGCCTAGGCACCAGGAATCTGAGCCTCTAGTTTGTGGTTCCCAGGGACTCCTCCTGAGGGGCTCCCATCGGTGGGGACAGCCAGCTGAATGTGGCTGAAATGCCTGGGATGGTCAGGGAGTGAGTGGGGACACAGCCAAGTTCCTCCAAGTGCTACTGAGGACAGCTGCTGTGGCCAGGAGGGCTGAGAAACTTTATAAGGTACCTTTCTGAGAGTTCCCCAGAAGGAGGGGCCAGTTAAAACTAGAGAGTGAGAGGTCCTGGCCTGAGGTCCCAACCCTCTTGGTCATCCATCGTGCAGGTAGATTCCTTTCTTGGCTTCTTTCCTTTGGGGACATAGCAACATAGTCCTTCCCTCTCAGAACTTCAGGGAAGATGGGAAAGGGGCCTGAATCATTATCTTCACATCCTGGGCTCCAGCCAGTGACCAGGAGATGAAGGGTATGCAGACATATTCAGTCGTCATCTGAGAGAGAGAGAGAGAGAGAGAGAAAAGGAGGGAAGGAGGGAAGGAGGGAAGGGAGGGAGGGAGGGAGGAAGGAGAAAGAAAGACCCCCCCCCCATATAAAAGAACAATAAAAAACACTGATTGAGTACCTTGTGTGCCTGGCCAGCACGGAGACATGGCAGTGTTACTTAATTGTCAGCCTTCCCATCTGAGGTGCACCCAGGTCTGCCTCATGACCTCTGTTGACTGAGAGAAACAGTCCCACCTTCTTCTACCAGAGCCTGGCTGAGCTGAGCCCAGCCCTGGTAGTGCACTGAGCTCATTTCATACACTGTCTTTTTCCTCATCAGGCTGGAGCTGCCCATAGTACCAGGTCCTTCCAGTTCTTCCTTCTCACTGGTCTTCTCTGGATTTGGTATGAGCATAACTTTGCATGACAAGCTAAAGATTATCTCCTAACTAACTTCTAATAGTTTGTTGTTTTGTTTTATTTTGTTTTTAACTGTTTCAGACTTAAGACTTTCCAAAGGGGCCAAATTTTGTTTTCTGTCAATATTAAAATGAAATATAAACAACCAAAGGAAACAGAACACAGTTTTTGAACAGAGCTACACCAGGTGCAGGGATTGGGGTCAGGCAGGAGAGCCTGCATGGTCAGAGTGGAGCCTCTTGCTGGCTCTCTGGGGGACATTTCCCCTACCGTGGGAAACTCTTGCTACATGCGCAGTTTTGGTTGTCAGAGAACCCACACTGCCAGTCCCTGTGCTGAAACATGCAGAAGGACACACACACCCATGTATGCACATGTAAACTCCTATAGGGACACGCACAAGAGCAAACACACACATGCACATATGTACACACACACACACACACACACACACACACACACACACACACACACACACACACACACACACACACACACACACACACACACACACATACATACTAGGAATCACCCTAGGCCTTTCCAAACACTTGGCCCCTGGGAATCAGGCCCCCAGGCTGTGGTGAGTTAGTAAACTGCTCTCCAAGGGAAAAACAGGCCCTGATTCGTAGTGTTTGCCAGTTTCCTCGATGGCAGATTTTAAGCTACCGACAGTTTAACAACTGACTTGCAGAATTCCTGCATATTTAGTAGTTGGCTCTTGCAGGCTGCAGGACCCTGTGTCTTCCATCCCAGGCCTGGCTGCTGTTGGAGTGACTGTTTGAGGGGGTCTGAGGGGACGGAACCGGGAAGGGTGTTGGCCTGGAGCAAGCTAAGTCTCAGGAGCAGGCTTTTGAGCTCTAGTGAGTGGAGAGGCTGCAGAGGACCCAGTTAGCCCCTGGGGGGAGGAGCTACAGGCAGGAGGATGGTGGTGCTGGACTGACCAGTGGCATTCTCACAGCTACCCCAGGAGGCAGTGCGCTCCCGGTCCCTGGAGGTGTGGCGTCAGGGCCAGAGGCCCAGTCAGCTGGGACGTGAGGAGGGGTTCACGCCTCCGCCTCTTACTCCCTCCGTGGAGCCCACACTCGGGACTTTTGCCCTGAATGACAGCACAGAGTAGTGAAGGCTTAGGTTGTGACGGCTCCCGCCTGGGGTGCCAGGGGTAGGGAGCAGGTCCAGAACTTGTTCCCGGGGAGGGGGTCAAAGCTAGACTGTGCTCCAAGCCCCTGGCACATGCGCCACTGTCCCAGTAGCCTTCACACACAAAACACAGATTCATAGATAGAAGAATTCCAAGACAGCAACCACAGAGCATTAAACCCCAAGCATAGGGCCCTTCTGAGCCTGGGCCACTACATCCAGGACACAGCTGTCTGTTCAACAACCAGGTCCCACGGATCCACATCCAAATGCCTCTTCACCAGGCCTTCTGCACAGTCATTTCCCTCCTGACTAGTTGGAAGAGTCCCCTTCAACTCCAGGAGGGAGTCCTTGCTTACTGGCCTTCTGTGACCAGAGCCCGCTTCCTCCCCAGCCCCGCCTGTTGCCACTGCACCTGTGCCCTGGTTGTGTCAATCTACTTACACTCTGTGGCCCTTTTCTGTCTCCCAGCCTTTGCCTGTGCCTGTGCTCAGCGCCCTTCCCAGCGCCACCTGCAAGCTCTGAGTCAACACTTCCGAGTTCATCTAGCTCGTCACCGGCCTCGTGAAGTCTTTCCTATCTCCAGGAAGAGGTAAAGAGGCTTCTTTTCTTTTCTCTCCTTGTGCTTTATCCTGCGATAACCTATTGTGGTACTTATTACATTTGTTCACTTATTTATTTAATACATATTTATTGAGCATCTATTATGTTCAGTTACAGCCTCGCTAACACTCTCGTTTGAAGGTTAACCAGCCCCCAAAGATCACTGTCTACTCATTTCTATATCTTCAGGGCTTAGAAGCAACTAATAAATATTTGTCTAATTAAAGAAAGAGGGAAGGAAAGAAGGAAGGTCCACCTGAGGCCACTCCTGGCCCCATCGTCTACTGGTATTTGAAGCCAGCTTTTTCAACCTGCATCTGGTGACACAGCCTGGGAGGCATGAAGCAGTGGCCTGCTGGGAATGGCGTGGGCATTGGGGAGGCAGAAGCAGAAGAATAGGTGGGCAGGGGCTGGATCATGAAGGGCCTGGAATGTTCTGGTAAGGGTTTTGCGCTTTACTCTGTGGGTGATGGGGAGCCACTGAAGGGTTCAGACGCTCTAGTGACTCGATTCCATCTTAGTAAGGTCACTGTGACTGCCGTCATAGGATGGACTGGGGACAGTGACATTCACTCCAGTGCTGACATAGGTGGGTGAATAGTTTGGGCTCAGTGAGGTTAGCTGCCAGGGCATGAGAGCTGCAGGGTGGGAACATTCCAGACTCAGGGGGGTCAGTTCTTTACCACGGTGGTCCCCAATCTTTTTGGCGCCAGGGACCAGTTTCATGGAAGACAGTTTTTCCACGGACCATGGGGCGGGGGCTGGTTCAGGCGGTAATGCGAGCGGTGGGGAACAGCAGAGGAAGCTTCGCTCGCTTGCCCGCCGCTCACCTCCCGCTGTGCGGCCCAGGGGCTGGGGACCCCTGCTTTACCAGTTGCCCCCCACCCTATTTCCACCAACTGGGAATGCATCCTCCTGAGGCCAACAAGGACCAGAGCTCTTCTTTCTCCACATGGCTTCCAAAGCTCTTCAGCCTTGAGAAGTTATCAGGAAATAGCATGGGATGTGGCCATAGCTTTTTTTTTTTTTTTTTTTTTTTTGTGGTACACGGGCCTCTCACTGCTGTGGCCTCTCCTGTTGCGGAGCACAGGCTCCGGACGCGCAGGCTCAGCGGCCATGGCTCACGGGCCCAGCGGCTCCGTGGCACGTGGGATCTTCCCGGACCAGGGCACGAACCGGTGTCCTCTGCATCGGCAGGCGGACTCCCAACCACCGCGCCACCAGGGAAGCCCCTTGGCCATAGGTTTGAGGGATTTGTATCTAGTTTCTGATTATAATCCTCAGTCCGTTGTGTGCTTTTAGAAAACATAACATAACCACAGATACACTATACAAAATATGCACTCATGTGCCATGCCCACAAGTGAGCACACATGTACACTCGAAAAGGGCACGTCACACATGTGCACACATGCAGGCCATGTGCTCTGGGCACACATGGTACCCAAATGTGTACCTATGCACATACTTGGGGGTGGGGACGGGACGGCTCTCATCGTCATCGTTGTCACCACCCAGCATCACCACCCAGAGTGACCACGCCCCCATGCTCCTGCTGATGTCCCACTGGCCTGATCCCACCCTGACCTCACTCCCTCAGTGGGCGATTCTGACCGCATCCTGTTCCCACCGGGATTTCATGAGCCCAGATCTCACTCCCTCAACACCCCGACCCTCCAGTCTCTCCCCCTCATTGTTTTCATCTGACCGTGACCTCGCCTCCCACACCAAAGTGACCCGTCCCTGACTTCACGTCTTGACCTCACCTTGACCTCATGTAACTGATTTTGTCCTCATGACTCAGACCCTCATGACTAACCAAGGGGGCATTTCAGTGCAGGCCTTTCTCTGAGGTGATCATGGAAGACGTGGGCCTGGCCACACTTATATGTCCTTCCCTTGCTCTAAATAAGGTCACATTTTCCTCAGCTGTCTTAAATTGTTTTAGAAAGGAGGCCGATATAAATTAAAATCAATAGGTAACTATATATATGCAAGTCTCCTCAATCATTACACACACAAAAAAAATTTTTTTAAGTATTTCATCCCCTCTGGCATCCCGCCCAAGGCATCACGAACCTCCTCCCTTCTTGTCAAGGTTCTGTGGGCCACACGGCTGACCACGCTTCCATGAATTCTTTTCCTCTCATCTTCCCTGACCCTTCCTTCCTCTCTGGCTGCTCGTCCTCACTCCCTTCTCTCTCTTCTTCCTCCAGTGACCTCCTAGATGTCAGTGTTCCCCAGGACTTTTCCTCTCATTAAACACACCTCCTTACAATCTGGCCTGGCCCTGACTTTCTTCCACTGTTGAACTGTACACTGAGGGCCCCTCACCTCTGTCTAAAGCACTGAGCTGTCTCCTGGGCTCCAGACCCTCATAGCCAAGAGATTCCATCATCTTCACGTGATGTCCCACATTCAAAATTTATCCCATCACTTTCTACCCCCAACAATCCCTGGTCCAAACTGCCCTTTCCTCCTGTATTCAGCGTCCTGGTGAATGACACTAACCATCACACAACTGCCGGGTAATTCTCCTACTAGGCCCCCCACTTCTCTTTCTCTTTTCCTTCAAACACAAAGTCACCAAGGTCTATTGATTTTACCTCTTTAGTGCCTCTTGAATCTGGTTCCCATTCTCCACTGCCATCACCACCCTGATCCTGTCTGGTCTTCCTGTTTCTGCTCCACATGCCCCCGGTCCAGAGCAACCTTTCTAAGACAGGAATCAAAGCATGCCTTTGAACTGCCTGAAACTGTCAACGGCTCCCCCATTGCCTACAAAGTAAAGTGCATAACCCTTACCAGATATCCCAGGCTCTTCACGATCTCACCCCTGTGCACTATTTCTTCTTCCTCTGCCTCTCCCACCTCTGCAGCTCTGCCCCAATCACCCTCCTCCTCAATGCCCACCCCACCCACAAAAGGCCACTGCTTCATGACTCTGACACATAGTGGTCAGTTGCTGGTCCAAAGTGTTGACTTTAAACATCAGTAGAGATGGGCCTGGGGAGGTATACATTCATGTATTCACTCAACAATCATTCCACGAGCCTGTTTCATTCCAAGCACTGGGATAGGCACTGGGGTTACAGTGCTTAAAAATCCAAGGGTTAAAAAAAAAAAAAAATCCAAGGGTTCTTCCCTGGAGGAGCTCACTGGCCCCCTGGGGGAGATAGAAGGGAAGGTAAGCAAGTACAGATTAAAGAGGAGCCACTGAAGACAGAAAATCAGAGTGGGATGGAATCCTGATTTGCTTCAGACTTTGGGCATCAAATGCAGTGGAAAGGGCAAGAGTGGATTTGGGGAGGCCCGTCTGGAGCTACCGCAGTCATCCAGGAGAGAAATCACGGGGCCTGGATGGGCGAGGAGGCCACGAGAATGGAGGGGTGTCCAGAAAGTGGAATGGGCAGGACTGGGTGACTAATTAGCATGGGGTACAAGGGAAGAGTCTAGGATGACTCCAAGGTTTCTGCATCAGGCAATGAGGGGATGGTGGTACCACTGGTGAAGCGAGAACCGGGCAGGGTGAGGAACAGGTGTGAGCCTCAGCGCTACCCTGAATCCTTGATATTTATTGTCGCTGTTGTTTTAGCTAATAATCTGGAACACTACTAGAGCCAAGCACGTGCCAAGTGCTTTACTTGCTTTATCTGATGGCATCCTCACGTGAAACCCTTAAGGAGACGACTGTAATCCCCATTCTCAGTAGATGGGACGACTGAGGCTGAAGAAAGTTAAATAATTTGTCTGGGTTCACATACTTGGTGAGTGAAGGAGCCAGGATGCCAGTCCAAGCCTGGATGACTCCAAACACCCCACTCTTAACAGCTGCACTATGTCACCTTCTCAGCTGGTGACCCCTGCTTATGGGTGTGAGCCTAGGGGGCTGCATCGGCCTTGTATCCAGGGCCACTCACTGTAGTTTCTGCCTCTATTCCTTGCTTCTCGCTCCAGGGTAGAGCTTGCTTTTCCTTTACATGGCTCTCGATCTGTGTAAGGACAGGCTCCAATGCTGGGCGCTCACCTGAGTGCCTGGACGCCGCAGTGATTGGTGAGGGTAGGGATCTAAAGGAGGGCAGCAGCCTGGCCTGTGGGCAGTGGCCTGCCCTCTGGTCACACATTCCAGAGCTGAGAGCTGTGTCCTCCCAGGCCTTTTCTGCGCACTGTCACCTGTCCTTCCACTGTCTGAGCTGAACCCCTGGGACAGAGGACAAGGCATTTCACGGGGTTTGCAAAGGCTGGGCTGGGGAGCTGGCCTCTGTGGAGTGGAGAAGCAAGGCAGGCAGGGGGCGCCACAGACCCCTCTAGGGTGGTGGACGCCTGGGAGGTTGTACCTGATGAGCTCCCCTGAGCAACCAAGCACTGGAAAATCAATACCGTTTTCCACTTTCAGGGCTGGGCTACTACTTTTCATTACATGTCGCGCTTCCTCTGTGCTGCTGGGGACTGAGACGTTTCTCTGGCCACGGTCCCAGCCCTAATCTCTGTGCAGGCTGACAAGCCTGGTGAACACATGGCTCTGGGACCCCTGGTTTGTTTCACAGTACCTGGGAACCCGGGGCCTGTCACCTAACCCTTAGCTACACGCGTCCCTGCCTTCCCTTCTCTCTCTCTCTCTCTCTCTCTGTACGGTGTGTGTAGCCGCCAGGGTGTCTGTCCCTAGCATCTCTCCCTCTCTCTCTCTCTCTCTCTCTCTCTCTCTCTCTCTCTCTCTCTCTCTCTCTCTCTCTCACACACACACACACACACACACACACACACACACACTCGACCCTGACTCACGTCATCCACATTTTCCAGATAGTGGAATGTGTCACCATACAAGCACCCACTTTATCATTTTAACCTTTTTGAATGAAAATTTTTCCTAAATCTCCTGACATTAAGTAAAGACTAGGGCTTCCCTGGTGGCGCAGTGGTAGAGAGTCCGCCTGCTGATGCAGGGGACATGGGTTCGTGCCCCGGTCCGGGAAGATCCCACATGCCACGGAGCAGCTGGGCCTGTGAGCCATGGTCATGAGCCTGCGCGTCCGGAGCCTGTGCTCCGCAACGGGAGAGGCCACAACAGTGAGAGGCCCGCATACTGCAAAAAAAAAAAAAAGACTATATCTTTATCTCTTTTTGTTAAAATAATAAAATTCATTATACAAAGTCTGGCAATTATAGGCCATTATGAGGAGAAATGATTTCGTTCAGGAGTCATTAATGAAGAAGAAACTGCACACAGGTGTGCATGCATATGGAGTCTGTAAGGATTTGCATGTGGGCACCAGGAGGGGGTGTGTTTATCTCAGCTCAAGCATCATCTCCTCAGGGGAGGAAGGAGATTCTGTGACCCTCAGGGCCCAGAACAGTGCCCAGACCACAGCAGGAGCTTAACACATAAAGTATTTGTAGAATGAATTAATGAACATGCTTCAGTGTAAGGATAGAGCTCCTCCTAGCCTCCATCCAGGCCCTTTCTCAGCTCCAACTCAGCTGAGAATCGGGAAGGAAACAAAGAGCTCTGAATAAAACACATGTCCTGACTCTTACTTTGAGGAGAGTCCCCACGCTCTCAGCCAAATCTATTTCCTCTTCTTTTACAAATAATGTATAAAGTTTGGTTTTCTAGTCTTTATGCTGCAAAGTTGATTTCCTGGTCTCCAAGCTCACCAAAGATTAGGAGTAGCACAAGAAGTGAAGATGCTAGGGACAGACACCCTGGCAGCTACACACACCGTACACATCCACACCGTACGCATCCACACCGTACACACAGGGCTCAGAAGCCATGGCGCTGGGGCATTCTGTGCAAGGACTAACAGCCTTCAGAGCCTCTGAGTGCATCTAGATATTCCACTTTCAAACATAACGGTGACCGTAGCCATCTCAAGAAGATGAAATCCTGTCTAGAATGCCGTCTTAGCGAAGGCATCAGAGGCGTATGATATTCGAGGTTTATTCTTCCCAAGCGGCTCCCCACCCTCACCTTTCTCCTCTCTCTGGCCGAGAGGGCCGCCCTAAACTATGTTGGGGACAGAGAGGAACCCACCTGTGTTGTCTCCAGTGACACAGGATGATCTGGAAAGCACAGCTGTGGCTCCTGGCCCTCCCCATCCCCTGCACCCTCACGATTTTAGATTTTTCGCCTCGAAACTTGCGCCCCAGTCGGGTGGATTCTGGCGCACCAGGAGCAGACCGGCCTTCGCAACAATGATTAATTGAGCCAAGCACTTTAAGAATGCTTATTTGCACACAGTTATGAAGTGTCATGATATGTCTCAAATGCAAGCGGCTTCCATTAGAAGCGGAACGGCAGAGCAGGAAGCACGAGCAATATTTCCTTAAAAGTTCATCGTAGGCAATGGGCTAGTGTGCCAAGCCAAACAAATCCAGGCAATAATGGAAATGTAGCATGAAATTACTTCTGTAAACAACAACCATTCATTATGTGAACATTTTTCATAAGCGAGCAGGCAGGGAGAGGGGCAGGGGCTGCCGGTGAGAGGGGAGGGGGCCGTGGCGAGCACGGCCCATCCACCCACTGGAGTTTCCGGGCGGAGCTTTCTCGGGGCTCCCCGTGCCCATCTGTCTTCGGAAAAATGCGGAGGCGAGGCTCCATCCTGCCCGGCTCCCGCCGTCAGGTTCCCTTTCTTCATTAAGCGGGATTGGCGCAGGCAGAGGGAATGTATGATTTAAGGAGGAAAGAGAGGCCCACTACTTAATGTTGATTTGGCGGAGTGTATAACCCCGGAGAGAAATGTAAATAGCAGCCTGCAATAACATGACAGCCCACTAATCATATTTACAAACGATATTAAATCTGTCCGCACGCAGGCCTGCCTGTGGATTGGCCCGGCCGTAATTGTCATTGTAACCAGCGCCGGCTTATGGGAGGATTTAACTGCAGTGATATAAGGTGAGTCGCGGGCTTATTATGACTTTATTATTACCCGGTTTATGTTTATTAAAACAATTTGTCATGCAGAGCAGGAATGGAGGAATGGGAGCATTAAATCGTGCCATACTCAACCTGGAGAGATGAGTCCGGGGATGAATGGTAGCAGGTCCCAAGCCTCAACTCGGTTGCCTCTGGAGCTGGGACCCACGGTACCAGCTGCCCAGGGCCCTGGCCTGGCCGAGGAAGACCACTCCACCAGAACCTCAGAGCCCCGCAATGCACGGCCGGGGTCTTTTCTGTGGCTGTAACTGCCTTTCAAATAGGAGTCAACTCAGGGCAGCCGTGGGAGGGATCTGGGCCCGAGTTATTGCTGGACATTTGCAGGAGGGACCATGAGAGCCAGGTTTGGGGCTCCCCTCGCCCGCAGGAACAGAGCCAATCCTGCGAAGGCTGCACCCAGAGAGCCTGCAGAGGCTCAACACAAAAGGTCTTGAAAGAAGTTTAATAAAAGCTGCTTTATTTTCTCTGGGGGTCCTTATTGGTTATTATCGAATTCATTTCATCCCCAATCTTCATTCTTTGGCAAGGCAGAGAATGGGGGCGGGCTGAGAGGAATAGGTCTAAGCGACTGGTAAATAATATTCCCTTTCCCCAATCCAGTTATCCAAGGACAAGTGGCATTGGGAGGTGGGAGGCCTGAGGTGGCAGCTCCCGAGGTCACTGGGGCTGAGGCCTTGTGTGCAGACATGAAAGTTACAGGCACCAGTTCTTGCTGCCAACCCCAGCATGCAGGAAAGGCCCCATGTGCTGGGGATGCACCCATGATGCACTAGAGCTGAGCCTGTGGCTATCACAGAAGCCTCAGAAATGTGACCCTTGGTCCGAGTGCCCTGGAGAGGAAAGGCCAGTCCTCAAGAACCAGGTGACTACACATTCAGGGTCTCCACTAGCCCTTACAGGGTCTCTGTGTATCTTAAAATTAGGAAAGGTTCCCCTTCCTCCAGGCAAGGGTGGGCCAAGCAGGGCCCACAGGTTGGTGAGCAGAGCAAAGTCTGGATTCCAGGCCTCATTTTCTCCCTTTACCCTTGTGCAGTGAACAACCTACACAACTGTACGTGCTGGCCCTACCCCCTGCCAGCAGCATCGTGGTCTGAAATGCTACTGTTTAAGCAACTTACTGTCTGCACGTCTCCAAAGCCATTAACGTTTTGGGCAGTGAAGCAAGGCGAGTCTCCAGAGGGGGCGATGGACAGCAAGAAAGGATGTTCCCATCATCACTATCTACCGGGGTGCCCACGGATCTCAGGCATCATGGCAGGTGAGGGCAAGCAGGACAGAAACCATTCAGGCTCCCTTCTGGATGCCTGGGCAGTGCTGCCTGTGGGCTATGATAGCAGCTGCTTCGAGCAAAGGGTGCTCTGGGACGTGGTGCCACATTTCAGTCTCCATTCCCCAAGGGTATGGGATACCTGGCTCCCAAGTGTGTGCAGCACCAGGTGGTGGCCTCAGGTTCAGAGTATCTCTAGAAATGTCAGCACACCCCTCTGCTCCCCCCATTCCTGCCTGGCCAAGAGGGCTCGCTTGGGGATCCTGAGTCTGGGCTTTTGGGCATTGGAAGTGAGCTCGTTGTGCAGAATTCAGCCTTCATTCTGGACACCCTCCTGGCAGGTGGGCTTCTGGCCTCGGCTTACACACCTCCTGCAGTGGGGAGCTCACTCTCTCCTGTGGTGGCCTCTCTGGCGGTGGAAACCTTTCCTGGAGCACCCCTACCCCCAGGAGGACTTTGAAAATGAGGCTTGTCCCCAGCGTCCCATTAGCTGCTCCTCTGCTGGCTGTGCAGCTCCCCTGCAGGGGGACTTCGGGGCCCCTCCTTGTCAGAGTCCCGCCTCCCGGAGCTCTAGCGTCCCCTGGAGTCCCCACTGGAGTGTGGATCCCATGGTCAGCACTCCCAGCTTGCCCTCTCCCGTGAGTGCAGTCCAGATGGAGCCAGAGTTGGGCCCTCTGCGCCAGACCTGGCTCTGGGGTGGCTGTGGGGAACGCTTGCTAACTGTGGGTACAGCCCCCCAAGCCTGGGGAGGCCAGTGGGCCTTGGGTTCCCTTTGTCTCACTTAAGAAAGGAGTCACCAAGCGGTGGCTCAGGGGAGGAACAATAAGCCTTTATTGCAGCTGCCCTTCTCCATAAACGCTCAACCTGCCGGCTGGCCGGCAGGAGTGGCCGTGCTGGCAAATTAAAAGTCTCTAAACTTTCTTTATGTCTCCTTGGACACTCCAGCGGCTTTAACACTGCACTGGCCGGCCTGGCTCGAAGATAAAGAGGCAGGCTGGGGTCAAGGAGGATCTGCCTGGGCAGTCCCTTCCTGGCCAGTGGATGCTGGGTGGGTGGAGTGGTCGTGGGTCTGGGGAGCCCTGGGGCACCAGAAGGCCTCTTGGGGGAAACTTGCTTCCTGACTGTCTCCATCCTGTGGATGGCAGACACAGTCCCTGCCAGCCACCTCTGAGGTCCACCCTCAAGGAAAGGGTAGCCTGGGCCCGGCAGAGCTAGGTGAGCAGGCTGCCACCAGAGGCAAAGGAAGCCTCTCCCAGGCCTCCGGGGTGTCTTGTCTCCGCACCTACCCCCACCACCCTTCTTGCTGAGTCCCAAGGCTGGTGGACCCCCAGAAGGGGTTGGTGGGCCAGGTCTGGTCCTACTACAGGTGAGGGCCTCCACAGCCTCCACCAGAAACCTTGCCTCAGCGCCTCTGGGCTCTCCCTGAGGGCCGAGAGGCAGCAGGCCTGGGTAAAGAGAGAGACTGGGACAGTCCCTGTTAATACTTGTCGTCCTGACATCATTAACTCTTTTCACTCCCCAGAGTGCCAGGGTTTCCTCCTATGTGTCAGTCGGGGGCTGGATCATGCCACCTTTCCAGCAACAGCTGAGTCCTAGGCACCAGCGGGGAGCCCTGCTGGGCCAATCGATCCTCTGGCTCACAGAAACGTGCCAAGATATGCAGAACAGAGGTGACGTTTGTGGGAGTGTACTGACTGGAAGGGGGCACGAAGGCGCCTTCTGGGATGCTGGAATCTAGACCTTGAATCGCGTGACGGTTACACGGTGCACACGTATGTGAAAACCCATTGAGCTGCACTTGCACGCTTTGCTATGTGTAAATTTAAATTTTGAGTAGTAACAACCAAATAAACATAGGCCTTGCCCTTAAGGCCTTCAGTTGGAATCCCAACTCTACCTCGCCCCAGCTGGGTGACAGGACACATCGGCCAGTCTCTTCATGTATGGTAAACGGGGCGGGGCGGGGGGGGATATCACCTACCTCTTTCCACTGGCCTGTGAGCTCCATGAGAGTAGGAACCACAGAAAGTGTTCTCAGTAGAGAATAGGGACTCCCCTCTGTGTCCTCCCTCACCCCTACTAAGGGTCTAGCTTAAGAACTGCCAATATAAGAAGACCTTCCCCCACACCGTAGGAAGGGCCATGGGTCTGAAGGGAACCCGCAGCTCCCCAGCAAACATCTCACCTTGTTCTGCCAACATCCCAGTTATGATGTGGCTTTTGGTGTGTCCCCACCAGCCTCTAGCTGCTCTTCCACAAGGGGCTTGGGGTGGCCTCTCTCTCTCTCCCTTGGAAGGGGAGGGCCAGAACTGGGGTGCTGAGGTGACACGGGCCTGGACACTGGAAATGAGGAGCGGGAGCCCTCAGAGGTTTTGGGGCTGCTGGGTTCGGCTTGGAGAGGGGCCAGAGTGGGCTTTGCTTTCCTGGGCAGGAAGGGGAGCATTGAAGAGCTGTGCTTAGGACAGAGGCCCTGCAATGAGACAGGTAATGGGACTGGTTCTCTGGGAGAGAAGAGGAATTGGCGATGATAGGGAAGTGCCCTGGTCTCTGGCACTGGGCACACCCAGGACCAGACCCTGCCCACTGGTTTACCTTGCCTCTCTCGGGGGGCCCCCCTCGGCCTGGATGTTCCAGGCTGCTTTGGAGGGGAGGGTCCTTTCCCCCCATCACTCTATCTGATCTTCTGCTAGGCTAGTTCGTGGCAATTTCTTGCTCCGTTTCTTTAATCCCTGATTCTCTTCAAGCACAGAGGGAAGAGAAAAAAGCAAAAACCGAAGGCCTGTTGGGGGGAGGGTTGGGGGAGGGGTGAAAGGAGCTGAAGGAGTGGCTCCAGCCCTCGGCATCCAGGCTTGATACGGGGTGGGGATAGCGAGGGCCTTCAAGGGTCCTCGACCAGAGCTGTGAGACCCAGGACTGAGGCTACCTCCTCTTCCTTGACCTCCCCATGATGGGCAGGGTCAGTGTTAAGTGGGCTGAGACTGCTGGGCTGCAGTCATCTTTATAGGCCAAGGACGGAGGCCTGGGGTGAGCAGCAAAAAAGGCAAAAGCTAGACCACGGGGGAGAAGATACTGTCAGCTCACTGCAGCTCTGCAAACTCCCAGGCCTGAGGTGACACCCAGGCAAGACTCCAGTCAGGGCTCAGACACAGTCTAGGCCAGTGTTGGGGGTCCACAGACCCCAGAATGGCAGCTTTCCCACTGGCTGCTGGAGCTGGTGGCAGAGGAGGGCCCTGTGAGCTCAGGTGAACCCAAAGCTTTGTGCTCCCCTCCAGGGGCTTGCCCCGCCCCCCCTCAGGCCTCTGAGACCTTCCTGCTTCCAGGGGTGGGGTGGGAGGGGCAGTGGTACAGGAATAAGCCCTGGAGAATGGAGCCCATGCGGAACCTGCAACTTCTTAGAGGAAAAACTTACTGAGACGCTCAAATGATGGCAGTAATTAGGCCACTTATTTTGCAGAAGTCCAAATTAAATGGAAAATTTGGTGCTAATGAAAATGTTCCATTTTCCCCTTTTATTAAATCTAACTCTGTGCCTTCCAAGATTTTGGGAATAGCCAGCCCCTGATGGCTTTCTCACAGCCAGTTCATATCCTCCGACTGTAGAGCTGCTGAGATAGAACACACTCTCAGAGCCTCCAGTTACTGGCTCAATTGAAAAATGTCCTTCATAAGGTAGCAGCGTTAACCCACCCCCAGCCACCTCCTCTGCTACCAGCCTTCTGCCTGTCACCATCCTCTGCGTGGGCCTCTAGGAACCCAGGCCCAAGAGGGAGGGGCCACATGCTCACTGCAGAGCTAGGCTTCTGGTCTACTCCTCCTGGATCCCGGGAAAATCTGAGCTCAGCCTCTTCTCCCAAGAGACCCCGGCCTCTACCACTCCAGGCTGCCTGCCTCCTGACAGCAGGAGTAGGCGGAAGCACCCAAGATTCTGATTGGACCTGCACTTTGATCCCCCACTTAAAAACTAGGGGCCT
Source organism: Delphinus delphis (assembly GCF_949987515.2). NCBI lineage: Eukaryota > Metazoa > Chordata > Mammalia > Artiodactyla > Delphinidae > Delphinus > Delphinus delphis. The sequence goes on along the minus strand of NC_082690.1, from coordinate 63,833,773 downwards.
CGGGCAACCCCGTTTGCCTCTCTGGCCTCCAGTTTCCTCATCTGTACATTGGGGACAGCGCTAGTGTCTGCCTTGTAGCGCATCGTGGGTGTGAATGGAGGGAGGGCCTCGCAGAGCCCCGTCCATGGTGGGGTAGAGCACCTATCTGTGGCCAGGTCCCTCCTTGAAACACCCTCTCTGCCTGGGCTTAGGACATGGCTTCTGTCACTCCAGCCTCTCCAGGATTTCCTCTGAAAGGCTTGGCAGAGGTGGGAAGGGTGGAGCTAGAGGAGGAGCAGGTTAGGGTCGGGACATTCCCCACGCCAGGTTAAGCAGCAGGGGCAGAGCAGCCTACCCTGATCCCTCCAGCAGGAGGCATGGCTTGGAGGCCTGGCTGTCCGGGATGGGGCTGTCAGTGGGAAGGAAGGTCATCTCCCACAGACACACACGCTGGCTCAGCCCCAGCCCTCCTCAATGGGCCTCTCAAGCACTTGGCAATGGGACCTGAAGCAGACCTACAGCTTGAAGCACAAGCCACAGCGAACACCTACCTTTCAATGCAACTTCCAATTTGTCTACCCATAAAGGTTTCTCAGGAAACTAGTGTGTACCCAGCACTAGGCTTGAAGCAGTTGGAGAGAGGAGCTTATTTAAATACAGCCATCATTCAAAATACTGGGCTGATCACACTCATGCTTCCCATCTGGGTGATGAGCACCCCGACACAGACACCTGGTACCCAGATGAGAAACATGGCTGTCACCTCGACTCCTCTCTCTTCTTTGTCTTCCCATCCTTTCCTACCCCATCCTACAGTTTCTACTTCTTTGTTAGTTTACTATCTGATCACTCTCTGCCCTCTGCCCCACAAGGTTTCCTTTTCCTCTACCTCATTTCAGGCTCCTCACCAGAATTATTATAACAGTCCTTGCTCTCAGTCCCTCCCTCCCACAGGTCCCAGGGGGATCTTTCAAAATGAACATTTGAACTCCTCACCCTCTGCTTCAATCCCTTCAATCACTGTAAAGTTCCCGTCGTGTTCATGATAAAGTAAAACTTGATAGTTCACATATTCTGCATCTCCCCCAGTACGTCCCTCTTCGTCACACCCTCCAGTCATACCAAATAGCTTGTCGTTTCTCATACTTGGCGTGAACTCTGGTTGGTTTTGCTTTCTTAAGATTTCTTCTCACTTCTGAGACCCGAACCAGTTCTATGTGGTTTGAATGAAGATGGGTAGGTGATCTAGGTCTGTGATCTAGGACAATGACAATACCCCATCCTTCTAGGCCCAGTGATTAATGCAGGAAGTGAACTTGATCCAAGCAGGGCCTATTACGATGCTCCCTGGGAACCATGGCTGAAACTTATGAAAGAAAATACTTCCTACTAATAATGTTATGCTGAAAGTAAGTGAGTCTAGAGCTTTTGAGGACTGTCTGATCTATTACATAAAGAAAGCCTATTTGAGTGATATAGAGAGAATCAGAACCTGGAAATCAGTTAAGCTCCTGGATCCAGCCATGCCTGAACCCACTGCACATGACTTTTCAATTATGTAGGTTAAAAACAATTTTTTTTTTGGCCTAGTTTGAATCTTGACTAAGACGATGGCTTAGTTTGCTTTACAAACTTTGTAAACTTTGTAAACTTTACAAAATTTACAAACTTTACAAAAATTGCTTTACACTATGTGTTCAAAACTGTCAGTAATTATCACCCCCCCTTGTCTTGGAAAATAAGACAACTCATTTTGAGACTCATCTCAAATGTCAACAGCTCCAAGAAGTCTCTTTTTCCCATTCTGATTATGATAATACCCCTTCTGTGTGCTTCCGTATCTTACTTCATATTGTGTCATAATTACCCATTCCCACAACCAGATGTGATCACGTTGATGGCAGGATCCATGTCTAAGCCATCTCTATAATCCCTTTGCCCAGCACATGGTTATAGACACCAGGCAGAGTATAGGCAGTATGATTCAATTAGTATAAAGATAAAAACCAGACAACTAATCAATATTTTTTTAAAGATTTTTTTGATGTGGACCATTTTTAAAGTCTTTATTGAATTTGTTACAATGTTGCTTCTGCTTTATGTTTTGGTTTTTTGGCCGCAAGGCATGTGGGATCTTAGTTCCCTGACCAGGGATCAAACCCACACCCCCTGCATTGGAAGGTGAAGTCTTAACCACTGGACCACCAGGGAAGTCCCTAATCAATATTATTTAAGGATGCATACATAAGTAGTAAAACAGTAAGAAAAAACAAGAAAATTATTATCCTAAAAGTCAGGATGGTGGTTATCCCTGGGAAGAAGGAAGAGAATGCAGCTGGAGAGAAAGAGTCTGGAAAAATAATATTTTTAAATCTGAGTGATGGTTGCACAGATATTCATTTTATTATATTTCCTTGAATTCTATATATCATATGTATACTCTTTTACACACATAGTATAGTTCACTACAGGAAGAAAATGGATGAGATTTTTTAGATCTTTTTTATTGTTTTCTAATTTTATTGCACTGGAGTCATAGAATGTGCCATTAATTATATCAAATATTTAGTGTCTGTTAAGACATCCTTTGTGGCCTATTATATAGTCAATTTTGTTAATGTTCCATGTATACTTGAAATAAAGTGTAGTCCTTAATTATTGGACACAGGGGTTTAAACAAATGTTAAACAAATGTTTAATGTTATTAAACAAATGTTAATTGTGTAGTTCAATCATGTATTCAACTGCTTATGTTTTTACTAATTTTTTCTGTTCCATCAGTTTCTGAAAAAGCAATGTTAAAATTTCCCATTATGATTGTAAGTCTGTCAGTTTCTCCCACAATTCTGTCAATTTCTGCTATGTAATTTTGCTTAATATACTGTCAATTTTTCCTCGTAATTCTGTCACTTTAAGGTTATGTTATTAATAGCAACCAGGTACAGCATCAATATAGATTTCTACTGAATTTTTCCTCTTGTCAGTAAATATTCACCTCCTTTAAATCTCAAAACTTTTTTGTCTTAAAAGCTCTTTTACTTGCTATTAACGTGTCTCCTTTCTTTTGGTTAGTATTTACAATATATTCTTCTATCCTTTTACTATCAAGCATTCTGCAAAATTATATTTTAGTTATTATGTCTCTTATAAACAACTTATGACTAGATTTTTAAAATCTTACCTGAGAATATCTCAGAATAAGTGGGTTTAATTCATTTAAATTTGTTGTGATTACTGATAAACTTGGACTATTTTATACCATCTTTAAAATTTTTTACCACGTATTTTTCTTTTTTCTTCTTTTTTGCTTTCCTGTATTCAATAGGATTTACTGAGTTCTTTTTTTTTTTTTGGCGGTACGTGGGCCTCTCACTGCTGTGGCCTCTCCCGTTGCGGAGCACGGACTCCGGACGCGCAGGCTCAGCGGCCAGAGGCTCACGGGCCCAGCCGCTCCGCGGCATGTGGGATCCTCCCAGACCGGGGCACGAACCCGTGTCCCCTGCATCGGCAGGCGGACTCTCAACCACTGCGCCACCAGGGAAGCCCCTGAGTTCTTTTTATTACCTGTTTTCTTCTCTCTACTGGTTTGCTTGTTATATCTTTTTAAAAAGTCTAACTTTAGTCAATATCTTTATTTGCCTCCAACAATACAAAGATCTGTAAATGTTTTAACTCCAATCCCCACTCCCATCTTCTTGCTATTGTTATAAAATATTTTAGTTCTACCTTGTTTTTTAACACATTCTAAAGATTAGTCGTCATTTTCTGTAGTCAATGCTTATTTAAATTAACCAAACATGCTTTCTAATTTATTTGCTCATTGTTCCTTCCTCTTGGTCTCAATTTTCTTCTAAGTTACACCCCTTAGTTGTTAGTTCAGAGAGAATTGTGCGTTGTAAACACTCTCTGACTTTTTCTAATATCTTTTACTTTGCCTTTACTCCAAATAAATTATAAGTTGCCAGTTATTTTTCTGTAGTGCTCTGAAGATGTTATTCCACGCTCTTCTGGAATTAATTGGGCTTCTGAGAAGTCTGCTGCCAGCCCAACTGTTGTTCTTTTTTAGGAATTCTGCTGTCTCTCGTTGCTTTTCTCTGTTATTTAATGTTTTGAAGTTTCCCCATAATGCATCTAGATGTGGATTTTTTTTATTTGTCCTCAGGATTTAAGGTATTTAATCAATTTGAGGACTCAGCTCTTTCTTCAATGGTGGAAAATTCTTAGGCATTTTCTCTTCTAGGATGCCCGCCTCCATTCTTTCTACTCTCTTCTTCTGGAACGATTGGGAATCTTTGAACCATCTGATTTCTCCTGATACTCCCTCATGGTGCCTCCTTCCCTCATGTAGTTGGTAACTTTTCGTTGAGCTTTTGTTTCTCTGAGCTTTAGCAGGGGTTGTGCTTCTAATGGAGTCTCAAGTACCGTATTTGTCATAATATTCCTTGCCGACCAGCTTCATGCTTCTCGTTGCCGGTTCCCTAGACCCATCTTATTCTCTCAGCTTGTGGATCCTAGGCCCCCAGGTAGTGTACATTTGGACTTCATACCTGCTTCTGGCCCATTCCCAAGGCTGCAACTTCTTGTGGACTTTTTTTCTCTCCCATCCACTGCCCCAGACACACAATACGTTTTCTTGTTGCTTGCTACACTTGTGAGTTTAGTTTCTCTAGTTCCATCTTCATATAGATGGCAGACTTTCAGTGCCCTCAGCTGTATGCAAGGGTCTTAATTCTATTTCTGTGGCTTTTCATGGGCAGGAGGCTAAATCTCCTGTCCCTACTTGGGTGTTAAAATGCCACTACCACCACCACCAAAGGACACTACAGTATCACTTCCTGCTTACCATCCTAGCAATAAATACACTCTTCTGCTGGTCCTGGAGATTTCCCCTTTTTTTTTTTTTCCGCATGTAATGCTATATTGAACATGCCCATCCTTTTCATTATCTTTGTTTAGGGGTTTAGTTTAACCTTTGAAAAATACACAAAATATGGCTATTGTTATTTTTTATAGTCAACACTTGATTGAATTTACCAACATGTTTTAATCACTTCCTGTGGTCATCCATGGTCCCTTGCACCCCATTTGCCTTACCTTCATGTTTACTTCTCTTCTTACTCAAGGGACATCTTTATTTCAGTGAGGAGCTGCAGGGGCATAGTAGCTTAGTCTTTGCGTGTCTATAAGGGGGTTTATTCTGCCTGCACTTTTAGATAATAGATTAACAGGGTATAAAATTCTAGATTGATTGTCATTTTTTCTCCAGTATCGTGAAGATATTATTTCATTTTCTTCTCTCATGGGTCACTGAAGACGAACCTGCTGTTGATCTAATCTGATTTTTGTAATGATCTGTTTCTTTCTTCTGATAGCTTTTAAAATGATCTTTTTACCTTGATGTTCTGAAGTTGCACATGATGTGTCTGAATGTGGATCTATTTTTATTTTTCCAACTCAGTACACTGGGTAGATTTTTTAATCTGAAAACTCACATCTTTCTTCAATTTTGGAAAATTTTTGACAATTATCTTTTGAAATATTGCTTCTCTACTATTTCTTTCATTCTCTTATTAGATAACCTTTATTAGAAGCATGTTAGAGCTCTTCAATCTAATTCCATGTTTCTCAATTGCATAATATATATATGCATTAGATATCTATCCTATCTTTCTACATGCAATCTAATTATATATATATATATATATATATATATATATATATATATATATATATATATATATATATATATATATATATATATATATATATATATACAGGATTTCTATTCCAGTTCTGGTTCATGGAGTTGTTAATCTTATTTTTGAAACTGCCTATGAGCTTTTGGTTTTCTCTTTATATAATCGATTGTCATTGCTCCTTGTATAGACCAGATCAGACCATTAAAGTGTGAACCACCTATGTAATTCTGAAGTTGACAATCCCTCTCTCTCTATTCAGAAAATCTGGATAAAGAGAGTGATGGGTCCAACTTGTGTCACTGGGTACAGGGCATGCAGTGCAGTAACTTAGATCACATGCCCACCTTGTGGTGGAGGTGGTGCTGGACACCTGGACTGAAAGCCTTATCGTAGTCATATGGGGCAGAAAGAGGTTTTTTTCCCCAGGGCAAGAAGGAACAGTTCACCAAGGAAGGGAGATGGGATGATACACTGACCAGAACAAAATCATGGCTACCACAATCCACACTGGGACCCTTTCTCATGATCTGGAGTACCCGGGAAGCTTAAACTTACCCTTATATTTCTATTTCAACCCTTTGAGTTCCAGATAGGCAGGACCTCAGCTGGATGAACAGGAGAACACATTAGTACAACCCAGGAGAGGACCAACCTGGGAAAATCCTCCTTCCCTCAAGCTCTTCTCCAAGGACAGCAGAAGCTGAGAAGCACGTAGCAAGCTTGGTCAGCGTATGAAGTTCCTTCAGCTGAGACGTTTTCTCTACTTTTCCTCAAGCCCCAGAGGTATGTAAGTAGACAAAGAGGCCTATGGTTCCAAAATCAAGGGAAGAGGGGTCTGGTGCTGAGCTGGGGCTCTGCCGTCTGTTGTCATGGTGGGAACAATCATTTGTTTGAGCCCTAGTCTGAGTAACCAGCCCAGGGTCATGGGATACTGGGCAGGTGGGCAGCCCACCAGGGGGCTTTGGTAGGAAGACAGGTGGTCCATGGATCTTGGCTAGCCAGGGCACAGACCCCTGCCTCCCACACCAAGGCTGCTGGGCTGGAAGGGAGATTAGAGGGAGGTTGGTGGGTTCCCAGGCAGGGGCCCTGGGTCAGTTTCTACTCTGTACCCCCAGTCCCCCACATTGAGGCCTGCTCAGCACTGCCACTGCTGCAGTCCCAGTTAATGGCATCTTTCATTGCATTTAGAGCTTGATTTGTTTACAAACTAATAAATATGATTTATAAAATGTGCCCGTGGTTTGCTAATTACTGCACATATGGCGTTTTCATTTTGTAAAACTGGCATTTGCATTCTTTGTAGATTATGACTTTGTGTCCCCAGTGCTAATTAGTCTGATTAGGCAGATAACTTCCCGGTTACTAGGCTAAGAGGCCGAAGGCTGTGGCACTCGGGGAGAAGGGCGGCTGATATGGTCAGCCTTGCCGGGAGGAACCAGGGAGGCCCCAGGACTGTGCTGAGGACCCTGGAATGTCAAGCAGCCCATTTTGTGTCCTTCCCCAAATCCAATTAAGCACAGTTCGTTAGCATGAATTTCTTAATCAGGCCTAATCTTCCCAGTGAATGCACAATTTCTGAATTGTCACAGAGCTGGGTCCGCCTGCAGGCGATCAAGGGACTGGCAGGGCTTTGGTAGGAGAGTAAAGGGACAGCAGGCTGCCGGACCCTTCCCAGTGGCCAGTGAGAAGGCCACACAGTGCTGGGCTTGTTGAAAACCAAGACCTTGGGTGACCAAAGGGGATCCCAGAACACTAGGCCAACTTATGAGCCTCAGACAGGAGGAGCCATGGCCGCTGAGCCTGCGCGTCCAGAGCCTGTGCTCCGCAACGGGAGAGGCCACAACAGTGAGAGGCCCGCGTACCGAAAAAAAAAAAAAAAAAAGAAGGGGAAGAGAAAGCACACTACAAATGACTGGCATTGGATCTCTCACGAACATTGGTGAGCTTGGGCCGGCACCAGATTTAATTTGTGTTAGAAAAATAAGATAAAGTTCCGTTGCTTGTATCCTGAGCTTCACAGAGCAATTTGCACCTGCTCCGTTACCTCCAAGGGAGATGATATCCCTAAAGCCTTTAGTATGAGGTGTGGCAGGCATCTTTGAAGTGTTAGTTGTATTTAAGCGGTTCTTAGAGAAGGGCCCTCTACTGATGAATGTGCAGTGGAGGAATTACAGTGGCTGTTCTGTGGAATCGGCCTCGGTAGACTCTGGGTGAGGCCAGGCAAGGGCTTCCTAGTAACTCCGTGGCACTCCACAGAGGCAGTCCTGGGCCCCAGTCCCCACCCCCACCCCCTACCTTTGCTCCCAAAAAACATCTGGAAAGAACTTGGTCATACACTGTCCAACCTCCCTCCTCTCTGGGAACGTGTGGCTAGCTCTTCCATCTGTCATGGCTCAGGAGGCTGGATAAGTGACATGCCTGTGCCTCCACCCCCCCACCCCCACCCCGCAGCTCCCTGTACTTTTCTGGTCACGATGCTTAACACACTGGGTTGCAATGACTATTTTCCTGTCCTCTCACAGATCTGCGAGCAGCTTGAGGGCAGAACTGTGGCTGCCTTACTCTCTGCTGCAGCTGCGGTGTAGCTGAACTTGTTGGGTGGATGGAAGAACGGATGCACGGGTGGATGGATTTCCATGGGTTCTGGAAACCGTCTCCTCCTGTGCAGGCCTTTGTCCCAGTTTGGTGCTGGGGCTTGAAGGGGCTGGTTCAGGAGAGGGATGGGGTGGGGTTAGGGCAGCAGCATTAGCCTGGCCTAATTCTCTGTCTCTTTGGGCAGGATAGGACCGGAGGCCTCGCAGACTCAACAAGGGAGGAGCTAGGGACCCAGGATCACCTGGGCCCAGGTTGGCCTTCCTCACAGAGTCAGGAACCTGGGAGGAGCCGCAGACCTACGCTTGGAGGTCTGGGAAGTTCTAAGCGGAGAGTCCTGCCCGTGGAAGAAGACGACTTCAGATCTGGTCCTGCTTGACCTTGGAAGGGTCACTTCTGCCATCTGAGCTTTCATTTTCTCCTTTGAACAGCAGAGATCAAATAGCCTTCCAGGCTTCCTCCCTGATTCAAAGAAGTAACTGCAGACAGGGAGGGACCAGCGCGTGCACACATGCTTGTGGATGTGCTGGTGTGAAGGTGAGTGTGTACATGCGTTGGGGAGGGAAGCGAATGCAGATTGGCCCAGGCAATGCCAGTCCTGCCACGGCCTTCAGGAGAGCAGCACTTTGTACAAGGGTCAGAAGTTTCCTCAGAACTCAGAGGGGTGGGCCCAAGCCCCCGCCCCATCTCCCAGTTTGACGTGAGGGAGGCAGTGTAAGAGGATTGCCTTGGCCCGTCCATTTGACTTTCATAACGAGCATCCTGGTGTAGGGATATGATTCTTTCTCTTTCTTCGAAAATCTTAATATATTCTGCTTTAAAATTGTTTTGAAGTAATAAAGGGATTTTCACAGGCAACAGATGAGTCTCTGGACAGACTTAATCTGAGGCCAAAAGCCAGAGATGGGGATTTACCTCCCATAATGACTCCTTTCAAGTGAGACAAAGGGGAAGAAGGGGATCCACAGAGGGGCAGGAGGGAGCGCCCCAGGAACCCCTGCTCCTGGCCCAGAAGGCTTGTTTATGAGCAAACCCAGGCCAGCAGCTCCACGAACCCCACTTCAACCAGGTGTTCGCTGCCACCATGGCCACGGCTCGACTGCCTCAGCCTGCCTTAGGGGTAGGCTGATCTGTCCCGATCCTGGCTGCACAGCCACAGTCAAAGCTGGGGAGGGGCACTGAGGCTGAAAGCCACAGCGAGGTGTTATGGGGCAGGGCAAAACCCATAAGCCCAGCTCAGAACTTCTCCCCAGGCTCCAGACCCACACATGCAACTGCCTGGACACCTCCCCTTGGATGTCCCACCTGTGCCTCCAGCTCACTGTGTCCACAGCTAGACTTATCACCAACTCCCAGGCCTGCCCCACCTCCTGTGGTCCTCATCACCAAGATGGTGTCGCCCCTTTCCTGATCAGGGCACCGAGCCGGGTGGCATTCTGGAAGGGAGTGGGATGCTCACTCCCCAGAGACTCTCCAGACTCAGAGAGGGGCCAGTGGGCATACTTGACCTGGTCAGAAGTCACCCCCCCCCCGCCCCCCGCTGGGGACCAGGCTGATGGGAGCCTTCACTGCAGGAAGTTCTAAGGAATAGAAGGATGAAGGGTCCACAGACAACCCCCAGGGGACCCAACTTCTCTCTGTGTTTCCCATTCTCTTCAAGGCCTTCCCAGAGGGACTGAAACTGAGTCCTTCGCGATTTTGATGCACATCCCTTTGTGCCTCCACACTGGCCTTCTGGTCTTTAGATTATGTCTAATGGCCTGGGTAATAAGGCACACTCTGTACAAGCATCCTTATGCCTCCTATACTCAGCACATGTACTATACTCAGCACACATGTGCACAGGTGCTCACACAACACCCTCCCCCAAACAAGTGCAGATGTCTGGGCACCATGTAGCTGAGCAACTGAAAGTCCACATGTGCCCATTGAAGGTAAACCCTCATACACTGGGCTTGGAAGTCTCACTTTGCAGCCCAGGGTAACAAGACATGATGCAGGCCAGTAAGTACTCCCAAATTTCTAGGGAAAACCCTGAGATGAAAGGAAAAAGAAAAAAGGAAATGATGTCGCCTTTTTCATGAGCTGGGGCCACAGTCCCAGAGGCCTCCTTTGGGTCATGGGCAGTGCTGCTCTGGGGGTTGGTCAAAACTCCTGAAACTGGGACAGAAGGACTCTCTGCCTGGATGCGCACTGAGGGTATCTTCTGTGTCTCAGGTCCCTTCTCAGGCCTTTAGGTCAGCTATTATATTGTGGGAAAAGGACTCACTAAGTCGGACCTCAGTGCTGATTCTAAGACCCCTCTTATAGGCTTTATGACCTTGGGCAAGTCACTTAACTTCTCTGAGCATCAATGCTCCCCTATGTAAGGTGGGCATAATGATGCCTGCCTGTCTAACTCTAGGATGATATGAATCAACGACAGTGAAAGTTCTTCAAAGCTGCGAAGGCTTGTATATATTTGAAGCGTTATTAATATGTTCTTCTGCCTCCAAAGCTGGCCTTCCCCGAGGAGACGATGCAATGTTTTTGAACATAGAGTGAATTCCTAAACTGTGCCCTCCCCCTCTCCACTATTTCTGCCTTGGGTTGTCAAAAATGGTAATCTTCTCTCAGGCCTGAAATTATGAGCCTGCTTTATTGGTCAAAGGCCATAATAATTTGAGCTCTTATTTTATAAACTCATTTCTGCACAGTGATATCCTGATAGGAGCAGGAATAATAAATCACAAACATGTCCCCCAAGATTGCATTGTAAATGTCAAACTAGACAGGAAATTGTAATTAAAGAAAGGAAATTGCTACAAAGAAGCACTTGATTTTAAAATGAGCCAAGCATAGAATTTTCTAAGCATTTAATTATAGTCCAATTTCAACTGACTTGGCTTTTGCAGTCATATTTCTTATTATAACTCTTCTACATAATAACCCAATCTCCCTGCTCACACAGGTCCGGCCCATCAGAGGGTAAGGACACTGCACAAGTACAGGGATTTAGAACTTTAAAGGGACGGTAATCATGGTGGAGGCTGGGGTGATGGACACAGGTGTCAGGATTTTAAATCAACCACAGTCGAATTTCCAGCCAAAAGGGAAGCAACCTAACACCTGGGAGCTAGCAGATTTAGCCTGACTTCCGCTCAGTTAGAAACCCACTCAGGCGCTTGCTTCCGTCAGGAGAAGAGAGGCCCAGCCTCCCATGTCCTGTTCCTCAGATCTTCAGACGTGCATGGAAATGGCCCCCACCCAATCCACCCACCTACTGGCCATGCTTTACCCAGGTAGTACCTCGGGACTGGGCGCGGTTTAACATCCACGTCTGCACCTGGGTGCTGGGGGTGGAGGGTGTACGCATATTCAACCAGGTGTTCAGCGGCCACAGGCGCTACAGGAGGGAGGGCAGGGTGGCTGAGAATGTAGGACGTGGTGCTAGATGGTCCTGGGTTCAAATCCTAACTCTGCCACTTAACTACGAGTTGGGCCTAAGTCACGAAACCTCTATAGCCTTGATGTGCTCGTTTGTAAAACGGGCATCGTGATAGCCTCCATCTTGTCTGGTGTGTGGTTAACGGTCATAAATGGGAGTGACTGCAATGGTTACTGTTGCTGGCCCAGGAATGATCCCCAAAGTAACCTGCGCACCGGATCTCCTTGTCTCTCCATCAGGTTTATAGGGCCCAGAAACTGGTTAGCTACTGGTTCAACTCCCAGTCCGTGGAGGCTGCTGCTCTCAGCTGGGATTCCTCATTCCCCTCTGCAGGCTTAGCCTCTCCCACAGGAGGGAAGGGAGACTCAGAACCAGAGCATCCTTCTTTCTCAAACCTTCCTCTCTCTTCAGACAGTTCAGCTAGGTTGTGGTCAGCAGAGTGGGTAAAGTCTGACACGAGTAGAACAGGGCGTGGCCCCCAGAAAGGCCCAAAGACTGCTGTCTCAGTGGAGATGTTACCCAAGGAGTTACTATGAGTGGGGGTCCAGCAGGTCTGCTAGGCTGGTTGTGCTATTTGGCATTGCACAAGCTCCAGGGAGTGGTATTTACATAGACTACAATATGAATGCCCCCTTTAAATTGTGCAGTGTACAACTTCTACAGCTGAACATGGTGAACCTAGACTCTGGGCCCAGAGCTGAGTTGGACCTAGATTGGTGGGAAGGTAAGGGTCAGGTTGGAGAGAGGTACAGAATAGTTTGAAGATTTGGACTTGGAGTGAAGAGTCAAAGGTCCCAGGGATCAGAGGAGAAACCAGAGGAGCAAAGTCCCAGAGAACTGCAAAGGCACGTCTGGAACCACAAGTTGCAGTAAAGGGGTGGGGGGCGGTGCTGATGAATCCTCTCCCCTGGGTACCTCTGCTCTGTGGGGTTTGTCTCATCTGAATCTGCTGGGCAGCAGGGGAGCTTGGCTTCTGACAGCAAGTGATGAGTCGGGCACCAGTCTGTCCTCTGGCAGAGTATCCCCATCCCCACCTGTGATGAGTCAAATGCAGGGATCATACCACACAGTACAGACGGTGCGTGTAGTGGGTGATACAGGACCAACTTCCTGGGCTGCGAGCATCTGGGGGAGGCTGGCTCAAGGCTTCCTGACAGAAGTGCAGTTGGAGGTGGTCACAGAGAGGGCACTTAGGAATTTGGGGGGCACCATGGGGAAAAGGCATTCCAAGGAGGTGGAACAACCTGGACAAAGGTACAGAGCTGTGAGAATACTTTCATTCGTTCAGAAATATTTATTGTGACCACCATGTGCCAGGCACTGTTCTGTGTACTAGGGATACTGCAATGAATCAAACAGACAACAATCCTTGTCTTCATGAAGTTTCCGTTCTAGTGGGAAGAGAAAGATAACAAATACTATAATAACCAGACTGTATAATATGTCAGAAGGCAATACTAAGGGCTATGTAGAAAAATCAAGCAGGGCAGAGAAATAGGAAGTATTGGGAAGAGTTGCAATTTTAAGTAGAGGGTTCAGGGTCCTTCCTGGGAAGGTGATATTTGAGCCAAGACATAAAAGCAGTGGAGGAGCAAGGCAAGCAGACACACAGAGAGCATTCCAGGCAGAAGGAAGAGGAAGTGCAGAGGCCCTGAGGTCTGGCCTGTTCGAGGAATAGCCACGAGGACACTGTGTGGTGAGGAAGGGGGAGTGAAGGGGGCAGAGAAGAAGGGAGAACCAGGTTGCACAGGGTCTTGTAGGTTACTGAAGGACTCAGACATGATTAGGGGCTTACTGGCTGCATCATTGAGAGCAGACTCAAAGGGATCACAGAGGCAGAAGTGGACGTAGTCTCGGTTCAAATCTTGGCTTAGCCACTACTAGCTGGGTAACCTCAGGGAAATTACTTAACTTCTCTGGACCTCAGTTTCATGCATATAACCCTGGGGATTCATAATAGTGTCAACTTCAGAGGATTGTTACAAGGTTTAAAATAGTTAATTCACCTAAAATGCATAAAGCGGGTACCTGGCTTGTAGCAAGGGCTCCATGAGTGTTGGCTACTGCAATTTCAAAGAGGAGAGACAGGTCAGATCTCGGATTCATAAAACTCATCCAGGCTGGTGTGAGGAGGTGGGATGCGGGGCCTGGAGAGGCAGGGAGAGGGGCTTTGCTGTAGTCCAGGGGAGAGATGGTGGTGGCCTGGGCTGACGGGTGGGACATGCAGAGAACTGGGAGGGTTTGAGAGAAACTTGTGGGGTACCCTTGTGAAATGTACCTCATACCCCGCCTCAGAGGACGGGAAGTTGAGGGAGAGGGCAGAGCGGTGAGATCAAACCCACCTCGTGGCTGACGAGGTTCCCGCAGTGGCTTTCTTCTCACTCTCCCTCCTGGAGCCCACTGTTCCCCTCTGCCCCCCGGGGGGTTCGTATCAAGAAGGCCCTTCCCTCCCCCTGTCTCCTGACAGGATGCAGTCCAGACTCCTTGGCCTGGTCATCAAGGCCCTTCCCACCCTGACCCTAGCCGGCTCCATCTTTCACTGCCCCTTCAAGACCCCTTGTGCTGCCCCCATCAGGCCCCTCCACGCCAGCCTGGCCCCTCAGCTTCCCAGGAGTTCGGTTTCTGGCCAGTGACTCAGGGCTGCCTCCTGGTGGCCACAGGGCCATGACTTACCCGCATTCCACCTCAGGAAATAGTTCTCTGGCCAGTACAGCTTCCCGCTGACTAGCTCTGCCTATGCACAGTGTCCTCAGCGGCTGCATGTTGGAAGGCGTGTGCCCCTGCCCCCGGGGGCCTCTGCCAGGCACAGGCAGGTCCCATTTGTGAAGGAGGCACGTGTGTACTCAGGACTATAACTTTGTGCCCTAGACCTTGTGACCCTTTGGTCAGGGAGAACCCAAAGGCTTCTCCTGTGAAAACAGACCTTCAGGAAAGCACCCCAGACTCCCAGTTAAGATGACATTTTAATGAGGGAACTTGAGGCACTCTGGAGGGGGCCAACCAGCAGAGGCAGCTGGCCCGGCCTGCCCTCAGGGCATCCTGAAGCAGTTCTTCCTGGCGGAGAGAGAGGGTCCTCCAGCTGCCAGGTTGTACTGTCACACCAAGGCTCCGTCTCATTCTGGCTAAGACAGAAGACCACATCCAGAGTCTCCTCCTGGCCCCCAAGACCCCCTACCATCCACCGCTGCCCATGGAGAACTCTGCGGCCTGGCCATGCCAACCTGCTTCTCCTGCCCCGTAGGCCCACCTCCCTGCCCTGCACACTCCAGTACGCTGCCTTCCTACCCAGCTCCTGCACCCCGTCTTCCAGGGAGCAAGGCTGCCCTGAACTTCTTGGCCCATCTCTGCTTCTCCCTCTTCTTTTCTCCTTGAACCACCACCAGGCCATCTCAGAGGGCTCAGGGCCGAGAGAGCCTGAGGCTCCCAATCTCAGCCCTGCCAGCCCCAGGCCTTGGCTCCTGTCAGGCTTCCTCTAGGCCATGAGCGCTCCAGGAATAGGGACCACCTGCCGTTTCCTTCTCTGTGCCCCCTGTTCCAACCGGGCACTAGCACTGTGGGAGAACAAAGTAGGTGCCTGATCCCCACCCACCTACAGGAAAAGGGGACAGTTGTTCCCCTGAGGCCTCAAGCCCAGAGCCAGGGCTGGACAGAGAGGAAGGGGCAGGGCTTCAGGCAGCAGAAGCTGATGACAGAGGATTCAGGGGGTCCAGCAGAAGCCCCTCGTGGTAGACAAACAGGACCTCCAGCAAGGAGCCCCAAGCCATGTCTGAGGGGAAAGCAACGTCCATTAAGTCCATTAGCTTTAACACTGAAATCAATGTTGCAGCCACCAGAAGTAATTAGCGTAAGTCACATTTCAGATCAGGAGATTTTTTGAAAACCAAGTTTAATTACATTGAAAAAAAATGACAACTTCATTTTCCCTCCCTCGATAGGTTCCCCTGATGATCCCCACACTTTCATTTAAAAAAGGACTGCTTGCAGTTTGTTTTTTTTCATGCCATTAAACAAAAGTAGTACTTTGGCTATTTCAGAGGTAATAAATGAGCTTGGATGCCCGCAACAGAGTTCCCCTCCTTTTATCAGGACAGAGCGTGTGGTTTTCGGCCTGAGAGAATCCAGTTGGGGCTTTTGGGCAGACAAAGTGGCTCTAAGAGATCACCAAACCCATTTTACAGATGAGTAAACTGAGGACCAGCCAAAGGAGGAGACCCATTCCAGGCCACCTTGTCCAGCCCCATGCTAGCTACAAGGGATGCAGAGATGGCCGCTGCCATCAAGGAGTGGGGAAGATAGAGATGTAGGCTGTGTCGGGGTCAGCCAGACCAGCTTGGGGAATCAGGAAAGGCAGAGGTGACATCAGATCTGAGCCTTGAAGGGTCTAGGACTTAGCTGGGGGAAGAAGAGAAGGCTGCCATTCCAGATGGAGGAGAAGGTGACAGCCAAGGCCAAGCAACGGGCAGTAGACTTGGGAGTGTACCTGGGCTTGGGTAGAGGTTGCTCACTCAGGCTCTCATGGGAAATGAGGCCTGAGGATGCCACGTCTCACCTCACTGATTTCCCAGACAGAAGGCCCTCACATCCATATGAGGATATCAGGGTTTCCAATAAATTGAAGATGGCAGCCAGGAGGCCACACTGTCCCCACCTTTATCCCACCCCACCTTACCGCCCTCCCTGCATTTCCTGCTCCTGCAGCCCTCCAGTCCCTATCCTAGCACCTTACCCCATTTCTTTGTCCCACACTCAGATCTGCCCACCCCAGCATCTTAGCCTGACAGTTCTTATTTTCAGCTTCCCTCACCTCAAGCCTCGTCTTTGTAGCCTCTGGCCCCTCTGACAGATGCATCTCCCCCACCCATGACTTGGTCCCATGTGTTTGTTTAAGAGACTGCCACGGTGCTAATTGCCGTGTTTATTCGCGCTGGCCAAATGCGCTCTGTTTTGCAGGCATTTGCTTGAGTGGCTCCGGATGCCTGATCTTGCTTGTTTTTCTTTTGGGGTGGGCGGGGGCAGGGAAAGAGACACATCATTCTCATCACTGCCTTTCTGGGACACGCCAGCACCAGGGCTAGGGCCTGTCCCCTTGTCTTGCCTCTACCCCTCCTTTCCAGGAAGGGGCCCCTGAGCTCGGAGTCAGCTTCCTGGGTCAGGAGAGTTTCGGTTTGCTGCTGGGGGGCTGGGGCAGCATTCTCTCCGTGGAATCATGTCTCTGTTTTCCCAGCGACCCCCATTTCCAGAAAAGCAAGCCTTAGCTCATTGGTTGTGCAGTCTGGCCTGGCCTGTTCTCTGAGTAAAAGAACAACCTAGATGAGAATGTTGTGCTTCGCTGGATCTCAGAAGATGAGGCAATAAATGTGAGCCATCCCGGCCTCCAGGGATCCCCGCGAGGGCTGCTCAGCCAGGCAGGGCCGCACTCCCAGCACCTCCTCCTGTGCCAAGCCGCTCCATTGTGTGGGCTGGCAGGCCTGGGGTGGGGGGCGGCGGGAGGGTCACGCCTGCCAGGGTCTTCGCATCACAGCCCCTCGCTGAAAGGCCCCACCCCCTCCCCTGGGCCCCACCAGCCAGGCCAGGGTCAATGGGATTAAAGGCTCAATTCACGCCAGTCAGTTCTCTGGTAACATGATTTCATTAGAGGCAGGCAGGGAAGAGAATGGACGGAAACAGCTGGTGTATAAATTATAAAGTCTACTTTGTACTGAGTGCACACACCTTTCCCCAGCCACATGACTAATTAATGTGGCGGGGAGTGGACTTGAAGTCAGATTGCCTTTCCCCCTCTCTCCTGGGGCTTGGTTAACAACAGGTCCCTGCAAAGCTGGGAGAAGGGAAGATTATGCAAAGCTATCATCATATGAAAATAGCGTATTAACATACTGCCTGTGAGCTGTGTCCAATCAGTTCCCTCCCAGTGGCGTGTGTACGAAACAATTAGAATGGCATTTCTACCATGCTTCTTTAATACATTTTGGCGTTAATATAATCAAGGGATGAGGGCCTAGACATCTTGCAGGCACAGTTTTCTGTAACACCCATGGGACGTTTGGCGGGGGGTGGGGGGGGCAGGCTGATGGGATCTCGGGGGCGGGGGTGGGATGCG
This sequence comes from Delphinus delphis, assembly GCF_949987515.2. Lineage (NCBI taxonomy): Eukaryota > Metazoa > Chordata > Mammalia > Artiodactyla > Delphinidae > Delphinus > Delphinus delphis. The sequence goes on along the minus strand of NC_082690.1, from coordinate 63,815,976 downwards.
GCAGCGCTCCTCTGGACCAGAGCCTCAGGTGCAGTTCTCTGGTGAGTTGCCCTGCCTCTGTCAGCCACTACAACCTCTGGCTGCCTGGGAGCAAAGGCTTCCTTCCCCCTGGGCAAGGGACCACAGATTCCGGAGGCTTCTCTACTAGCGACAGCAAGAAGTTGCAGAGTTAGAGAGATCCTTTAGAAACATCGATTATGTCTTTTCATCCTTTACTGAAACCCCCCAGAGACTGCCCAACTCACTTCAAGTAAAGTGCAAACTCCTTCCCCGGGCGTGATCTAGCCCCTGCCTACTTCTCCGGCTCACCTTGCCCAGCTGTGCCCTCACGTGCCTCCTTCACCCCTCCAGCCTTCTTTCTTTTCCTCATACACCCTGAGGTCCTCCCAGCCTCAGAGCCTTTGTACTTTCTCTTCCCTCTGCCTAGTGGGATTCTCCTTCTTGTCCTGCAGGTCTCAGCTCCTCAGAGAGGCCTACCCTGACCGCCTGATCTCAATCAGCTCCACCCCAGTCACCGTCTGCCTCTTTGTTTTGTTTCCTTCATAGGTCTCGTCCTGATCTCAAATTGTTCTGTGTCTGGATTTGGTCCTTGCTGATCTGCTACTTCCCACTGGAACATAAGCTCCTAGGGGCAGGGACCTTGTCTGGCTTGGTCACTGCTGGATTCCCAGCACTCTAGTGGAAATTGGCACATACCAGGTAACTGGCAACTGTAGTTTGGATGAGTGAATGAATGACTCAAATCCTAGCATCTGGAGTCTCTGGGGGAACCAGTAAGACCTTGGGATCTTGGCTTTGCTGCCATCTCCCTTGGGCAACCCAGCTCTTTCATTCGCCAAGCCTTTATCTGGGACCTGTTGGTTGCGTAATCCTGAAGAACTGGGAGAAGCAAGAACCAGCTGTGGTTCCTGCCCTGAGGGGCTCGAAGCCTAATTGGGAAATAAGTCTTGATATGAGAAGAGAAGACCAGCTCTCTAAGTCAGAGCTTGAACACAGGGGTACAGGGGGACGGAAAGGTGGGAGTGAAGGGCCTGGGGCCAACAGCTCTATGACTAATGCTGCTGTGCGACTTCAGGCCAGTCACTGAAGCTCTCTGCTCCTCAGTTTCCTCATCTGGAAGGCAGATCACAGTCAAAGTCAGCCTTGGAGCTTACTGAGTCCCATTCGAGAGATAGGCAGGCTGAGGCCCAGAGAGGGACAAAGTCTTGCCCAGTGTCCCAGGGTGAGTTAGTGGCAAAGCCAGGACCAGCGCCCAAACCAAGGCCTGTGTGTCTCAGTGGGATGCCAGACCCCTGCTCCCATCTGTCACCAGCCACCTGAACCATTCCAGATTCTCCGGGGGCCCAATTAGCACCCAGCCCTTAATCCGCAGCTCAGAGAAAGAGCTGAGAGCCCTGAGCATGTGCCTCCTTCCTTCACAGCAGGTGGGGATCGTATCTGAGTGAAGGCATCTCCAGGCCATGAGACATCTGGAAAGTGGCCTGCTGCCACTCCCCAGACTTTGTATGAACAAAGCCTTGTGTCTGTGGGAAAGACCCAGCACAAACAAGTCCGGCTCAGACCCTTTCTGCCTTCTCCTGTTCTGGCCCCCCTGGGAGGTTGCTTCAGTGAACTCTGGTGTTCACATTCAGTGTAACCAACAGGTGTTTCCCAAGTATCTACCACAAGCCAAGCACTGTCTTGTTGGCTGGAGATGCATCAGTGAAAGAAACATAGGTGCTCCCATGGAGCTTACATGCGATGGGAGAGACAAACACACACACTACTATTATATAATATTTTAAATAATATTATGCAGTACTATAATGATAAGTCCTATAAATAATA